>NC_133620.1:417059627-417404627 GCF_048593235.1 Sminthopsis crassicaudata | reverse complement strand
TCTATTCTCTTTCTCCATAAAAGCTATCTATGGTCAGCTTCTTTGTTCATTTTTTAAAGGTTGCGGTTTGCTCTTAAGATAAAGGGGCAACAACTGCTCTAGTTTGCTCTAGTGTGGCTGATTGAATTTCAGTGCTGGGTAGGCATGGATTGGTCCCATGTTCTGGAGTTCTGGGGCTCACAATTTACCTCTTGTATTTGCTTTGGGTGTCTTACAGCTAATCTGCTGATCCACTGGCTTGTAACCAGGACAGAGTAGCCTAAGAGTCTCATAGTACATTGCCCAGTATGCTGCAAGACCCTAGCTCCCTGCCCCAGTTCCTTGCCCGGGCTCCCTGCACTGCAGTCTGGACTCGATTGCCTCTCCTCCCTGCTCAATTGAAACAGATCTTTTCTGAAGTTCTTCCAAAATATCTTCTTCTGTATATTTGTCATTCTCCAAATATTTATGGGTTCTGTCACTTCAAAACCACTGCAGAGACTTAATCTGCTGTTGGTTTGAAAGAAGCATGGAGGAGATCAGATAGATATGTCTATTCTCTCCAGTTTGGCTCCACCCTACTATTTCATTCTTAAAACCTCTTACTTCCCAATGATAAAAAAGCATAATTCTTTCCCAATAGTTAAGTTGAAGCTTAAGAATTTTTCAGATAATAATTGGTCTTTTTTAATCTTTTACTTTATTCAAGGAAGTATCTCTTTTCCCTTTACTTTTAAAAAAATAATAATAATAAATAGAATCCTAGATTACTGAAACTAAGAGCCAGAAGCAGCTTCAAAGACCACCTGTACTACAACAGCAAAGTCCTCTATTAAGTGATTTCTTCCATCATATCTATACTTGCCTCTTTGCACCTTCCATTCACTGCCTCTTATACTGCCTCCTGAGATCAAATGGAGCAAGTCAAATCTATCTTCCCAGTGACAATCCTTATAAATAGTTGAAGACAATTATTTTGTCCCTTACACCCTCACTACCCCTACCATCATGGCTCATTCTTCTAGGCATTTCAAACCCTCACCAAGTCTTTTTTTTCTCCAGATAGACTACCCTAAATTTCAATCAGTTCTCATATTGAAATCCTGTATACTATAAGGAAATATTATATACATACACACACATACACACACACACAAACACACACATTTTATAGCTAAGGAAATTGAGCTTAAGAAAGATTAAATACACAGTATCAGAAGGATTAAACACATATGTCAGAGGAAGTAATAGAATCTATGTCCCTTCTATCTCCATCCTAATCTTATTTCCACTGTTCCATGCTAGAGTTCTGTCAATACTAATGTACTACCTACTTTTGTTGGATTCTTGCCAAGTGGCTCTTTCAATTAACTTCTCGTCATCTGCCAAGGAGAATTTTGCTTAAGCTTCTAAACTAAATTTTGGTAATGACATACACCTTTTCCCTGTAAACTAGGAAATGAGACTTATTCTCTAAGACATTAGCAATAATATTACAACTCAATGTGCCAAAGATATAGGCAGTGGGAGGCCAATAGTTTATGAATGCCTCATAGATCACTGCAACTTAATTATTCTTGACAGTTAGCCTAAGTAGTGGTTAATTATACTCTACTTTCCTAGGTACATGGAGTGTAAATTCACAGAATATATTAGAAAAAGTCAATACTCAGGAATAAAAGAGTTCCTTCAAAGGCTTAAGAATATTCTGACTTCATTCTTGTTAGTCTATGCTATTTTAAAGGTAACCACAACAATTCAATTAATACTCATTTGCAAGATATGATTCTTTATTCTATAGGTATTTATATACCTATGTACAAATATATACACAAATAAGTGTTTGTATATATGTGATTTTAAATGTAGTATGAAAATTTCAGATCAAGCCACAATTTAAAATGTCATTTTAAGAAAGAAGTCCCATCAGAACTCTTGGTTTGACTTCAGGCTTTTCATTGAGATTGTCACTAAATCCCATTAAATCCTATTTTTCTCTCAATCATCTCTAACCCTGTGCATAGACAGATAGAAATAATGCCAGAGGGATTATACTTGGGAACATATGTAATCTATGCCCCTTAGCTGGTTCTTCTTCAAGAATACAACTTGCTGATTCTCAAAAAGTTAGTTTCAGAAAAAAGCCTAAGGGATATTGAATGTGTTGGTCCAAATTTTCTCTGACCAGAGAAGATAATTTTAACTAGATTAAAGTTTATGAGGTTTGTTTTGCTGCTTTTATTAGCATAATCTGTAATCTCAGCAGTAAAAATGTGAAATATGAATAGCATGCAATGCAGATTCTGAGGAACAGTAAGGGGGGGGAGGAGAATAAAATGCAGATGTATCTTAAGGAAAACAGGCAAAACAGCAGCAGGGATAGCGAATGATAAAGAACCATGAAGGCTATTTATCAATGTTCAGCTTTCAAAAAAAAAAAAAAAAATTAAACATAAACCCTACTGCTCTTGCCTTGAAGTCAGAACCAGATGAATTTCACAAAGAAAGCTGCTTCTGTTCAAGTGTTATTCACAAGGGAATGTAGATCTGAAAACTTGGGATTATTTTTTTTTTTCAAGAATCCAATACAATTAAAAAGAAATGCCATGGGAGTAAAATGTTTTTGCTAGTAAATGGTTTCTTGCATCTGCAAAAATGTTGGGGTAATGCCAAGGCATTTAGTCTCAAAGCAAGAGAAATTGATCTTGTAACAATATTCTGCTACAAGAACTTTACTTCTGTCACACAGAATGATTGATGTAGATTTAATCATTCGGACTCATAGAGGCTGGAACCGTGAAATGACAGCTGAGGATTGAGCCACCATTTCTATGGAGCTGCAGACTGATAGGCTTAGGGGGAAAAACAGCAAATAGCAAAATATAGCTAAGGCTTTGTTCTTGATTTTTTACCCTGGACTTCACTTGAGATAGGATATCAGATTTAGCACAATGATCTCTTCTTTGTACAGAACTCTAAAGCCCTCCACCTTTCAGACCCTACTGACCTACCTTTCAGGATTTATTACTTATTACTCCCCTTCTCATCTTGTCATCTAACAAAGAAAATTTTGTTTAAGCTTCTACATTAAATTTTCCAAAGTGACTGAAATGACTTCTCTGAAACTGATGTTTATCTCCCATATCTGCACCTTTGAATAGAATAATTTCTATGACCAAAATGCATTCATTCTTCACATCTACATATTTTTTTTCATTGTGTATATGCATATTTCTTTATATTCCAATTTTTTCTTTAATATTATTATTTTATTTTTCCAAATACATGTAAAGATTATTTTAAATATTCATTTTGTAATATTTTTCTGTTACAAATTTTTTTTCTTACTTCCTTCCTTACCTCCCCCCTCCAAAATAGCAAGCAATCTGATATGTCATGCATGTACAATAGTTTCAAATATATTTCCATATTTTCCACAGAAGTAAAATCAAACCAAAAAATTTTTAAATGATAAAGAAAAAACAAGGAAACAAACAAAAAAGGTGAAAATAATATACTTCAATACACATTCTGTCTCTATAGTTCTCCCTCTGGATATAGATGGCATTTTCCATTCCAAATCTACTAGAAATGTCTTGGATCATTATATTTCTGAGAAGAACTAAGTCTGTCACAATTGATCATCTCATACTTTTGCTCCTATTGTGTACAATGATCTCCTGCTTCAGCAGTTAGCATCAGTTCATATAAGTCTTTCCAGGCTTTTCTGAAATCAGGCTATTGATAGTTTCTTATAGAATAATAATATTCCATAACATTCACATACCATTACTTATTCAGCCACTCCCAAACTGATGGGCCTCCATTTAGTTTCCAGTTTGTTTCCATTACAAAAAAGACTTCTATAAACATTTTTTGCACACGTGGAACCTTTTCCCTCTCTTATGATCTTCTTGGGACAACACTGACCTATTAAAAATCCTAACTTTCTTCGAGGTTCAGCTTACTGCCATAGATTACCTAGTATGTGAGACTTTTCCTTTCACCAACCTCACTCCATTCCTAATTAGAAATGCTTTCTCCCTTTCCAAACTATCTTAATTTATTTCTATGTGAGAGGAGTAATGAACTGAACCAGCTATGAAAGAACTCTGGGAGTTGACTATGGACCATCACATAGAATTCCTAATTTTTGTCTGCCTACATTTTTTATTTCCTTCACAGGCTAATTGTACACTATTTCAAAGTCCAATTCTTTTTGTACAGCAAAATAACTGTTTGGACATGTATACATATATTGTATTTAATTTATAATTTAACATATTTAACATGTATTGGTCAACCTGACATCTGAGAGAAGGGGTGGGGGAAAGGAGGGGAAAAGCTGAAACAAAAGATTTTGCAATTGTCAATGCTGGAAAATTACCTATGCATAACTTTTTTGTAAAAATAAAAAAAATATTTCTATGTGTATATCCTTCATAAAATAATTCTGAGCCCAGGCCTCCTCTTTCAAGTTCAGTTCTTTTACAACTATATCAGATTGTTTTTGTTCATATTTCAGTTGTACAGGACTTTCTCTGATTCCATTTGGGTTTTCTTGGCAAAGATACTATAGTGAAGTTGCCTCTGTACTACCTGATTGCCTCTAGTAGTTATCAAACTCTGATGTGTTTGAAATTTCACCTTTATGTGGACATGTAATGCCTTGATCATAGCACTAATGAAATTTCACAAAAACACACATTTTGGAAAAATTTTATCTGAGCCATAAGATACCTAAATGAAGGTTCTTGAAGAGAGTGAACTCTAACATACCTTTGAAAAGATGCTACTGTTTAATATCTTTCCCTCCTGTGTCAACTGACCTCACACTGAGACATTATCTTTAATATGTTATATATATACCCTGAGAGTTATTCTTTATTGGAAAACTTCTCCCTTGAGTCACTTTCTGAGAAAGCCAACATTCAAGCACAAGAAATTACATTTTAAAGCCATTTCTGAATTACCATTTTCCTTCAGCCAATTATCTAATCAGTTGGCAGAGTTTCCCCTGGACTAATTGGAGAGATTAGCAGTGTCCCATTGAAGGAATTGGTGATAATGAAACCAAACTACCTGCCTAATGACACAATTCAAAGCCCATTATTTGACCATACAGTTCAATGTCGAATGCTTTTACAAAAAGATAAAGGGCTAAAAACCTCTTTATTCAGTTTCCTTACTTTACCCCACTGCAGAGGTAAATCTCTTAAGTATAAAATGTATAGGGCATGGGTAGGAAGGGAATCATGCAGAATATTGGCTAATTTGTCATCCATTAATATTTATTAAGCTACAATACGATTGTTTGCAATAATTTGGGTGTTGAACAGCAGACTGGAGTGGATAAAAAACTATTACCTTAGCTTGGGGTTATATAGTCAATTAGAGCAAAGAAATATTTGTTTTGATCCATTTCCAAATCATTCCCAATATCAGTATTAAAAGTAGCTACTATCAGCCCAGAAAATTTTCAGAAGCTCCAGACAATAATATGGAGTTTCATATTATTGTTTGCTCATCCTCATATCTAAAGGCATAACAAAAGTTTCTTGGGATTATTAATAATAGTTTAGAAGCACATTAATGTATTTGGATAGAAAATCAGTTTTGAACTCAGAAAGACCTGCGGTTCAAATTCTGCTTCTGGTAAATACTTCCCAGTCCTCCAGGCACTGACTTGCCAATGTGCTGGGTACAGGAAGTTTTCGAATTGGAAGTTCACTAAACAGAAAAAATCACAAGTTCAACATATTTAACATGTATTGGTCAACCTGCCATGGGGAGGGGGGAGAGGAAGGAGGGGAAAAATTGGAACAAAAGGACAAAAGGTTTGGGAATTGTCAGTGCTGTAAAATTACACATGCATATATCTGGTAAATAAAAACTATAATTAATTTTTTTAAAAAAAATCACAATTTCAGTCAGACTTCCCTCATCAGTACTCCCCTAACCCAACACACACACACACACACACACACACACACACACACACACACACACACACACACACAAAAACAAACTTGTATGTATCTTCTGTTTTACTCACAACATTGTGGAGGTGAAGTAAAGCTTCTCTCCCCTCTTCCTTGGTAGCTTCTTTCCCGTTGTAGGGGAAGATCTACCCTATGGGTTAACTCTTCTAATTGGTGACTGCTAGATCAGACCATTATTTGCGGAGATTCATCTCATTTGTGACCCAAATCTAACCAAATATTTTCCCCTTGTATTCCTCTCTCCAGATATCCAGACTCTACTATATGTTGTCCTCTCCTATTAAGCTGTAATCTCCATCATTGTGGAGAGTATCTTTGCTTGTATTTCTGTTTTAGTGCTTAACATAGTGCCTGTCACATAGTAAATACTTCATAAATTTTCTACCTTTAATCTTTTCATCTCTCTTTTTCTGCCTCTATCTCTCTCACTGTCTCTTCCTATATATGTGTGTGTGTCTCTTTCGCTTTCTCCCCTATATTTTTCTTTCCTCCTCCTCTTCATCCACTTCCTCCTTTTCATGCACATCCTTCTTTTCCTCCTTATTCTCCTTCTCCTCATCCTCCTTTCTTTTTCTTCTTTTATTCTTACCCCCTCTCAAACAGTCATCATAAAGTCTAGTAGTAGAGCCCAAGCCAGGTTTTTCCAGTCATGCCAGCATTGATGTCCCAAAGAGGAACCTTCAGGACAAAGTCACTGGTAACTGAGGCAAAGATTCATCAAGCTCTAATGCCTTAGAAACTAATGCTTGATAGAAACCACACGCTAATTTAAACCCAGATCCCTCAATTCTCAGAGACCAAAATGTTATGGGGAAAGTTTATATTCCAGGTGGAAGAAATATTTGTACTTCTGTTTTTACTATGCTTTAAGTCAATTTTGTAAAAAATTAATCCTAAAACTTTACTTTTGTAAAAGCTGATTGATATACATAGATTAAATGGAACTGAAGCATTAATTACTGGCAGCTGTAGCAGCTAACACTAGAAGGAAGGCTTAAGCCAATGGAAGTACAGAAATCCTCAACTATTTAGGATTGCCCCTAGAATCACAATTTAGTTTCTTTTATTCTAATAAAGCAAGGTCGCAGAATTCATCTCTAATCTATCATTTATCATCTCATCTGTTATCTATAATCTATCATCTTGAAATTAACTATCACTATCATCTTTTATCCATCATCTATCATCCATCTATCACTTATCTATTATACATTTTTCGTATTTATCATCTATCTCTCTACTATCTGTCTATAATGGCATTGAAAGTTATTCTGACTCAATGACACATTGCAAATCAGTGTTGGGGAAGGCTCTCTTACGGAAGGTTTTCCTGGAGAAGGCGTCACCCAGTCTGCAACTTTTCTATTATCTTCTATTTGGCATTGTATTTCTACCTATAATGTTTGTACTGCTACCAGAGAAGCATTACACATAGGCAATTGGGGAGGAACTGAAATATAATGGCTTTTACTGATATAGACCTATCTCAAGTGTCTCTATCTCATTATGAAAGTTATCAATAAAAGCTGGCTCCATTTGAATCCCTCGATGATCTTTAGTTGATCAGCCCATCGACATTTTGCTTCCTTTATTAAAATAAATTCCTTTTTAATTCTCTCTGTCCTAAGTTTTGCCTCCTTAATCAAGATAAAAACCTGAACAAAGAATTTTCCTTTTAAGACTAGAGTTCAGAGAGCTTAATTGACTTGCCCAGAATCAGGTTACTTTTGTGAATCATTTTAAAATTAGGCTTTAAATCCAGATTTAAACCCAGATCCCTCAATTCAGAATCCAGAATACCCTATTATATTTTGCAGCCTCTTTATTAGTCATTCTTCCAGGGTAGAGGGCCAGTGAGGGAACACTTGAAAGGATATATTATTCCATGTCTATCATGTATACATATTTAATTTATGGAATCTCACTTTTTTTCTGTTCCTGTCACTTTATCAGATTTCATGTCATTTTAAAGACTATAGTTAAGGCCATAAAAATGTATTGGTCTGATGGCTTTTGAAATATTAAGTAGACTGAAATATTACCTATGTATTTATACTTGGACAGCAGGGTATTATAGAAATGACTTCAATTTCCTCATCTATAAAAATGGCAGACTTGGGCTAGATATTCTTAAAATCCCTTCTACTCAATCAGTCAATCAATTATCAATTATCAAATGATTATTGTATGTCAGGAACTTTGATAGATATTCATTGTGCAAAGACTAAAATAAAGTAGTCCATGCACTAAAGGACATTAAAATCTAGCTTGAGAGAGACAACATGTGTATATATAATTGCAGTCCAAACAAAATAGATACAAGGCAATTGGAGCATTAAAGACACTTATAAATGGGAAAAGTATGAAAGGCTTACTGAAGAGATTAGGATTTGAGGTAAAGGTGAGTAAGGATCATAGGTTGAGATATGGAAGGGATCTTTTCTTGTTATTCAGTCCTTTAAGTTATGTTTTCTTCATGACCTCATTTAGAATTTTCTTCATAAAGATATAGTAGTTTTACTTTTTCTTCTCCAGCTCATTAGACAGATGAGAAAACTGAGGCAAACAGAATTAAGTGACTTGCCTAGGGTCACACAGGTAGAAAGGGTCTGAGATCAAATTTAAACTCAAAAAAGATGAGTCTTCCTAACTTTAAACCTGGTGCTCTAGTACTACCTACCTGCCCTCTTCCTCCAAGGCAGTTTGTTTCCTGCCATGTCACTCCACCAGACTTTGCACAGTTCACCTCTTCAATAGAAACTACAGGATTGTTCTCTAATCAGCTACTTGCTTCTCTGTAAAACTCCACAGTTGATAAGGAAGGAGGAATTAGGGAAAGGATGGAATAATTCCCCCAGTTCCATCTGTATTCTGCAGGAAATTTAAGATAAAAGATAAATAGCAATTCTTTCTCAAGAGCTGTTTCCACAATAGCTGACTTTCTTTAGATAACTCTTTAACATTCTGCCTTCTATAGTATGTTTTTGCTGGAGTTTAATGACTTTTTAAAGGATAACAGGGAATGATTGACCCTTCTGTCAGCTAATAACTCACCATTCTATAATTTCTTAGAATGTTTTGTACTTCCTAAAAGAGCAACAAATTGTAAAACCCTTCTCTGAATTTCCATTGGAATCTAAAAATAGTTCACTTAGTATGGGAGCTATTCAAATTTTAGCTTTCTAGCTTTTGTCCACTCAAAATTGTCCTAAGATGATGGGACTAATATGACAATATTGTTACTTTAAGTATGAAAGGGCAAGATCTTAACATTTCATCATTTTTTATTATATGTTCCTTACCTTCTGTGATTTAAGTGGGTTATAGGAATTCATTGAGCTAGGTTTTACATCCTCCTCCAACTCCCATATAGATGAAAAGAAGTAAAGTTTAAGAAGATTATAGAAGATCAATTGTGGAAGACTTAGCTATTCTAATCAATACTCTGATCCAAGACAATTGTAAAATACTCATGATGAAAAATGCTATCCACCTCCAGAGAGATAACTGATGTACTCTAAGTGTGAATTGAAGTACATTTTCACCTTTTCTCTTGATTCTTTGATTCTTTTTTTTACACTAGAGCTAATATGGAAAGATGGTTTGCCTGATTTTATATGTATAAGTAATGTATTACTTGCCTTCTCACTGGGTGGGGGAATGGATGGGAGGGGAAGAGAGAAATTGGAATCCAAATTTCAAAAAATAATGAATACTATTAATTAATTAAAAAGAGCTTTTAAAAGCTGTACAAAGGTGAGGTGGGGCAGGAGAAGGAAAAGAGTATAAAGGTAGATTGACTCTGATTTGTAAAGGACTTAACTACCAAAGGAAGGAATTTACATTTGATCCTTGAAATATTAAGAAGCCACTAGAATTTACTAAATAATGGAGTAGCATTAAAGAGTCTTGAGGAAAATCACTATGACATCTGTGTGAAGATCTTTTGAAGTGGGGAGTGATATGAGTCATTGGAAATTAATTAGGAGTAGTATCTTAGTATTAGAGGAGTATCTGATCTTTGTTTTTTATGCAGGTTGAGCTAGATCTTTTTTAAAGTTTTTTTTTTTAAGTTATTGAAACATTGCTCAAAAGTTGCTTGACTTAGGAACTGGGACTTAAGCTGTCAAAATATTTTCCTCATTGCCTGAATACAAAATTGAGGGCTCCCTAGAGGATCAGTGATGAAATCATTAATCAGATGGATCAACAAAGGGGTACCCAATGGCTGTACTTGCTGAATATCCTTCTCTTTCTGTGGTTGGCAATCTTCTTTGATTAATAGTGGAATAAACCACAAGTCATTCAAATATCTCATTTTGTTCCATTATTGACCCTAAACCACCAGGTGACTGGCATGAGTCAGGCTGAGCAGAGAACAAAGGATACCACAATATTCCAGTTGATAAGAAACACAGAAAAGAATGCAAAAGAAGGGCAAAAAATATTTCTGTCGACTACAGCATTAAGGACCCCAGAATGAATCAGAAAATTCCTTGCAAGCTATATCTACTATCAAATGATCCAGAGCAAAGGAGTAAATATGTGATGACAGATATCAAGTATATAATCACAAGAAAAACAAACAAACAACAAGAAATAATCAGAAATAAACTCAGGAAAAACAACATTAAGATAACCAGGAAAATAATAGCCAAGAATGAAGACAAGGATGGTGGGTCAATCTGAAAAATAGTCTATCAAGAAAGTAGGGCAACAATGTATGAAGCTATAGAAAGTATGGGCCATAACAAACAGAGACACACAGAAAATAGAAACAAAAACAAGCAGAAATAGAAACAGAGAAGACACACAAAGAGACAGAAACAGAGTGAACAGAGAGAGAAACAAATAATTCCTTAATTATGAAATAGAAATATGGTCTCAACTTATCTTATCGTATCAGCTTATCCTGTTGTATCAGCTTATCCTGTTTCAGCTAACCTCCAACAAGATGGTTTGTAATTTCCACGAGCTAAATCTATATTTGCCTAGAGAGGAAAAGGTAATTTATAAAACTATAAAAGAGCTTTGCTTAAGAAAAGATCTTCACAATAGTTATCTAACAATGATCCCATATCTTTAGGTTCTTGAATACATTTTCTATGCCCTCTAGCAACGTAGAATGAAATTATAAGCTAGCTAATTTTCCTGTCAACTTCATGTTTCCTCTGTCATCTGTCTATCTCCTCTAAAATCAGGTTTGATGACAGTATAAAATGATGTTGGCCAGATACCTGTGTCAGCCTTCCTTACATTCTGACAGAGTGTCTTTCAGCTGCCACCTTTGCACTGGATTTTATAATGCTTCTAATTGGTACCCTGAGACAGGTTTCTCCTAGAGGGAAAAATGCTTTTGACACCACAAATAGTGGTTAGTCCCTGAAATATCATTTCATTTTATTCTTCTGAAAAATCAAAATGTGAAAAGATGGGCTTAATAGTAGTAGTAGTAGTAGTGGTAATAGTAGTGGTAGTAGTAATGGCAAGAGTAATAGTAGTAGTAATAGCAATAATAGTAGTACTGGTAGTAGCAGCAGTAGTAGTAGTTGTAATAGCAGTAGTAGTAATGGTAGTAGTAATGGCAGTAGTAGTTGTACTAGTAACAATTGCAGTAGTAGTAACAGTAGTAGTAGCAGCAGCAGCAGTAGTAATAATCGGAGTAGTAATGGCAGTAGTAGTAGTACTAGTAGCAATTGCAGTAGTAGTAATAATAGTAGCAGGGGCAGTAGCAGTAATACAGCAGTAGTAGTAGTAGTAGTAGTAGTAGTAGTAGTAGTAGTCATAGTAGTAGTTGTTGTTGTAATAGAAGTAGCAGTAATGGTAGTACTAGTAGTAATAGTAATAGCAGTAGTAGTAACAGTAGCAATAGCAGTAGCACTAGTAGTAGTGGTAATAGTAGTAGTAATAGTAGTAGTAGTAGTAATAGTAACAGTAGCAGTACTACTAGTAGGAGCAGTAGAAGTAATAGCAGTAGCAGTAGTAGTAATGATAGTAATAGCTGTATTTGTAGTAATAGTAGTAGTAGTAGTGGAAGTAATAGCAGTAGTAGTAATTCTAGTAGTAGTAGTAATAGTGGTAGTAGTAGTAACAGTAGCAGTATTATTAGTAGAAGTAATAGTAGTAATGGCAATATCAGTAGTAGTAGTATAGTAGTAGCAGTAGTAGAAGTAGTAGCAGTAGCAGTAGTAGTAATAGCAGTAGCAACAGTACTAGTACTAGTAGCAGAAACAATAGTAATAGTAGAAGTAGTAGTAATAGCAGTAGCAGTAGTAGTAATGATAGTAATAGCAGAGTAGTAACAGTAGTAGTAGTAGCAGCAGCAGTAATAGTAGTAGTAGTAGCAGTTGAAATAATAGAAATAGCAATAGCAGTAGCAGTAGCAGTAGTAGTAGAAGTAATAGTAGTAATAGTAGCAGTAGTAATAATAGCAGTAGCAGCAATATTAGTAGTAGAAGTAGTAGCAATAGCAGTAGTAATAATAGCAGTAACATCAGTACCAGTACTAGTAACAGTAGCAGCAGTAGTAATAATAATAGTCATAGCACTACTAATAGTAGTAGTAGTAGCAGTAGAAGTAATAGCAGTAGTAGTAGTAATGATAGTAATAGCAGTAGTAATAACAGTAGTAGTAGTAGTAGTAGCAGCAATAGAAGTAATAGCAGTAACAGTAGCAATAGCAGTAGTAGTAGTAGTAGTAGAAGTAGCAGTACTAGTAGCAGCAGGAGAAATAGTAGTGGTAGTAGTAGCAGTAGCAGTGGAAGTAATAGCAGTAGCAATAGTAGTAATACTAACAGCAGCAGCAGCAGCAGTGGTAGTAGTAATAGTAGTAGTAGTAGTAGTAGCAGCAGTAGCAGTAGAAGTAATAGCATTAATAGTAGTAGCAGTAGCAGTGGAAGTAATATAGTAGCATTAGTAGTAGTACTAGTAGCAGTAACAGTAGTAGTAACAGTAATAGTAGTAGTAGCAGCAGCAGCAGCAGTAGCAGTAGCAGCAGCAGTAGTACTACAACTAGTAATAGTAACAGTAGCAGTAGTAGTAGTGCTAGTAGCAGTGGCAGTAGTAGTAGTAGCAGTAGTAGCACTAGCAATAGTGGTAGTTGTAAAGGGCTAGAACTGAGCAAATGCACTTAGATAATGAAGCATGTAAGACTAATTGCCAATTGGACAGTTCCCTATTGACTTGTTTGAAGGTTGACCCTCCCCAGCTATTCTGTGCTGATTTGATTGGTGGGACAAAGAGGGGGAAGTGATGCATGTGGGAGGAATAGGAGAAGGAAGAGGAAATTGAGACACTCACTCTCAGTCTCTCGTAACATTTGAGGGAGGAAGGTATGTGTGAGATTGCTAAATCTAATCCCCTGACCTTGACCATAAAAGATCAAGAATAAAGACATTTAGTGATCCTAACTCCGGCTGATTTCTGGGAAGATAGAGTTCCAGCATTTTGGCCACAAGTGGTCACGCCATCCCTGACTTTTCAGGGAAGTGAGAACGTAATAGTAGCAGCAGTAGCAGTAGCAGCAGCAGCAGTAGTAGACATAATAGTATTAGCAATAGAAGTAGTAGTAATAGCAGTAGTAGAAGTAGTAGTAGTAGTAGTAGTAGTAGTAGTAGTAGTAGTAGTAGTAGTAGTAGTGGTAAAAATAATGGAAGTAATGAATATAGTGAAGGTGATAATACCTTAGCCATTTATGATACTTTTTTTATATTACAAAGGACTTTAAAATCAGTTGTCTTTTTGAACCCCACAATAGCTCAGTGAGATTAGTAAAAGAGGAATTATTTCTCATTTCAAAATTAGAAAAAACAAGTTATTGAAAGGTTATTCTAATGTAAAAGGTGATTCTGTTTGGACATCTTTGACTTCCTTAATAATCAACAACTTATTGCATTTTTTTTAGCTCTTAGAAATGAAGGTATATAATAATTTAGTACTTGATTAAACAAAGCCAGAAAAATAGAATAAAAGCATAGAATCGAACATATAAAAATGAGAAAATACAGAAAGAAGAATCAGTCAAAAAGAGCCTAAAACACAATGAAAGAAAATGAACCAAATTTATGTGATCATAAAGAGAATTCTAAGAATCTCTCCATCCTCTAATTCATAAGAAAATAATAAGAAAGTCCTGAATAATTCAAAAGAGAATAAAATTGTTAGAGGAAAATAACAGGAATTAAATTAAGTGAGAATTCAGATATCTGAAAATAGAATTTTAAAAACCAGCAAAGTAGAACAGAAAGCATAATGCATACTCCAAAGAAGAAAAAAAAAAAAAAAAAAAAAAAAAAAAAAAAAAAAAACAGGAAAAATTAAATGGAAAAAAAAATGACTGAAGAAAACCAAAATGTCACAATATTATTTTTTTCTTTTTTTAAATCATTTAATAAATATGTGTTTATTGATTAGTATTAAGATAAATATATTCTTTTTAAAAAATATTTTAATAGTTTTTATTTACCAGATATATGCATGGGTAATTTTACAACATTGACAATTGCCAAAACTTTTGTTCTAATTTTTCCCCTCCTTCCCCCCCTCCCCCAGATGGCAGGTTGACCAATACATGTTAAATATGTTAGAGTATAAATTAAATACAATATATGTATACATGTCCAAACAGTTGTTTTGCTGTACAAAAAGAATCAGACTTTGAAATAGTGTACAATTAGCCTGTGAATGAAATCCAAAATGCAGGTAAACAAAATTAGAGGGATTGGGAATTCTATAGTGGTTCATAATCATCTCCTAGAATCCTTTTGCCGGGTGTAAAAATAAAAAAAAATCCATAGCCTCAAATTATTATGCAAATGTATTAAGGGTTGGGAAAAACAAGGTTGTCAGAAAACTAAATTCAAGAAGTTAGACCTACAGTTTAAGAAGCTTCTCAGAGGAAATTAATATACTGTAGTAGGGAAGCACTGATGGGAAGTATTTACACTAGGATCAGTTAAAAGAAGAACACAAAATATATTGTGAACTGAGAATAATACCAGCAGTTCACAAAAAATTCAAAAGTGACTGATAAAATTGAGAAACAAATTGTAAACCTAGTACACATGATGTGAGTTGTGGTCCCTTTAAGAAACTAATCCTTTCAGATTGATTTATTCCTTTCTGATTCCCAGCCCCTCCTAGATGATGCATTATTAATTCAAGAAGCCAGGATCTCTGATTGACAAATCCTGTCAAAAGCAGCTTTTTGAATTCCAATAGGAAATGCAGGCTCTCACAACCACCACCCAGATCTAAGCCAACTTGGAACATTACCCACAGGCCCCTTTAGCTAAATGTCTCATTATAAAAGAGCCAGGCTGGAGTCCTCTCTTTGCAGAGGTTCCTAACATGGCAATCTTACACCTGGAATGCCAAAGGATCTCTGCCCACTGGAACACTGGTGCCCTCTTCTCTTTACTTAACACTTTACTAACGAGACTTTAAACCTTGCTTCCAAACCCCATAATAAAACGTTTTGTTTTTTTTTTTTTTTTAATTAATCTAGGTTTTCAGGTCTGTAAATTCCTTTACAGGGGGACTCTTGCACCGCTACCAGTAGACCTCATTTAACTCTATATCCTTGCACAGAATACAAAGGTGAGGTGCAGGGTCTCTATTTGACATCCTGTACCCTGAAGCTGCACTATAGACCTCAATTAAAACCTAATTTCATTTAGGTACCCCAATTCTAAGCCTCATCACACACAAGTGCAAAGAGAGAGAGAGTGAGATGAGAGAGAGAGAGAGAGAGAGAGAGAGAGAGAGAGAGAGAGAGAAGAGAGAGAGAGAGAGAGAGAGAGAGAGAGAGAGAGAGAGAGAGAGAGAGAGAGAGAGAGAGAGAGGGCAAAATGGCAGGAGGAAGTTGGAGTAAAGAATCTGATGATGAATTTTTCAGGAAATGATTCTGAGCAATAAGGAAGACTTGGGTCATAGAATAGAAAAAAAAAATTAGAAAATTCAGAAAAGCCATAACAATCTTATTTTTAAGATTCATGATATAGTACAAAGGAAAGAAAATTGAAATCAGGAGAGGGCGGAGCCAAGATGGCAGAGAAGATATATGCGAATTTGTAAAACTCCCTTCTTCCCTCATTACCAATTAGTTAAATCAGCCTCAAAAATAACACTGAACTGATAGAAACCACAAGGATTAAAAGCACAACTTACCAGCTGAAGAGAATCTGGAGTCTCTACAGAAAAGGTCGGTTCTGAGGGGAGGAAGAAAAAAGACCAGCACAGACAGTTAGGTGCTAGCACGCTGTGCCTATCGGGCTGGGGAGAAACTCTGGGATCAGAGAAGCCCACTGAGATAGAGGAATCTGACACAGTCTGTTAGCTCTTCTCTGCTTATAAAACAGCAGTTCAGAAGAGAAATCAAGCCACTTTAAAATATAAAGATAGATCCTAGAACCACCCCAATCCGGAAGTGACCTAACAGATCTCAATACAGCAATGAAGCCACCCTTCTGCTGTCTGGGGCTTCACCTTGGGGTAGTTAAGAGCCCTGAAACAGCAGGGGACACAGCCTGAGGCAAACATCTAATTCACATAGGGGCCCAGGCTTAGCCTGAGGCTGTGGAAACTCCAGCAGTCACAGAATTCTCAGAGAAGCAGAACCTTTGAAATAGGGACCCACGGGTTTTCTGGGCAGACACTTCCAGCTTGAGCACAGGGACTTTTTCACTTCAGCTGCTGATATCCACACCCCACGGGGACTCATTGGCTGGGGCTTTGTGTCCCCTTTACTGTTCAGTCCTTAAAACCTCAGGGAAGTCGCTAGGACACACAGCGGAGTCCTTCACTGGGTAACCCTCACAGTGCAGCCGTACCACCTCTGAGGCATTTCCAGGGAGGGGAGGGGAACTCTCTCCCAGAGCTCTCTCTTAGCTCAGGGACAGGAGCTGCTGCATCCATCTGGTCTGGAAGGAAGCTGGTAAATAAACAAATAAATAAATAAGTAAACTTCTTACCCCAAGGGCAAACCCCAAAAGATTTTTAACAATGAGTAAAAAGCTGAAGAAAACAATTGATTCCTTCTAAACAGAGAAAGAGCAAGTATCCAACCCCGAGGAAGTTAACAGCAGAGAGTCAGCAGATAACACTCTAAAAGGTAACGATACCTGCCTCCAATCACATAACTCTCTCCTAGAAGAGACTATTAAAAAGTTAAGAGAGTTTGAAGAAAAAATGGGAAAAGCAAAGAGAAGCTATGATAGAGAATAACAATATCCTGAAATTTGAGTTGGAAAAAATAAAGAATTCACAGGAGATGCAGGGAAACAAAATTTGTGTATTAGAAAAGGTTAAAAAATCACAGGAAAGTAGGATTTCTGAATTGGAAAAGATAAAAAAGTCTCAAGAAAATAGGATTTCTGAATTGGAAAAAGAAAATAACACTCTAAAAAAAATTAGGGAAATGGAAAAAAATTCAATAGAGCAAAATAATTCATTTAAAAACTCAATTGGGCATATACAGAAAGAACTAAAAAATGTGAATGAAGAAAATAACTCATTAAAAATCAGGATGGAACAAATAGAAATGAATGATTCATTGAGAACCCAAGAATCAGTCAAACAAAAAAAAAATGAAAAGCTGGAGAATAACATCAAATACTTACCTGGAAAATCTATAGACCTGGAAAATAGATCTAGGAGAGATAATCTGAGGATCATTGGACTTCCCGAAAACTATGATCAAAAAAAGAGCGTTGAAAGAATTCATCTAACACCTTCTGAAAAAAACCCTAAAAAACATAACTCCAAGGAACATTGTGGCTGAGCTGCAGAACTACCAAACAAAGGAAAAAATATTGCAAGCAGCTAGAAAAAAAACAATTTAAAAACCAAGGTGCCACAATAAGGGTCACTCAAGATCTGGCTGCCTCCACATTAAAAGATCAAAGGGACTGGAACCTGATATTCTGAAAAGCAAAAGATCAAGGATTGCAACCAAGAATAAACTACCCAGCTAAGTTTAGCATTTTTTTCCATGGAAGAAGATGGTCATTTAATGAAACAGAGGAATTCCATTTGTTTCTAAGAAAAAAACCAGACTTAAACAAAAACTATGATCTACATCCAAAAGACTGAAGAGAAACAGAAAAAGGTAACAAGAACTCTTGAGAACTGTATCTCTGTTGTGGATATACAGAAAGTCCGCATGGATAATTTGATTTTACTGATATAAAAAAAAAAAAAAGGGGGGGGTAGTACTAAAGAGAAGAGGGTAGTATCAGAAAAAGGAAAGGAGTGATAAAAAAAGGGAAAGTACATCCCAGGAAGAGGCATAGAAAATATACCACATCTGAGGGAATTTAGATAGGGGGAGAAACATTGTGTGAATCTTACTCTCATCAGAGTAGGCTCAAAGAGTAAATAATTGACATATTTGTATTTCAGAGAATTCTCTGTCACCTCATTAAAGGGGGGAGAGGAAAAGGGAAAAGGAAAAGGGGAATAAGGGAAGGGCACAAGAAAAGGGAAGGGACTTGGAAGGAGGGGCGGGAGGGAAACTAAAAAGGGAGGGCTGCATGTCAAAGTGGGGTCTATAAATTAAATATTGGGGAAGGGGTTAAGGGGACAAGGGAAAAAAGCATAATCTGGGGATAATATGATGGCAGGAAATACAGAATTAGTAATGTTAACTGTAAATGTGAATGGGATGAACGCTCCCATCAAACAGAGACAGATAGCAGACTGGATCAAAAGTCAGAATCCTACAATATGTTGTTTACAGGAAACACACTTAAAGCAGGGAGATACATACAGAGTAAAGGTAAAAGGTTGGAGCAGAATCTATTATGCTTCAGGTAAAGCCAAAAAAGCAGGGGTAGCCATCCTTACCTCAGATCAAGCAAAAGCAGAAATTGATCTAATTAAAAGAGATAAGGAAGGAAACTATATCCTGCTAAAAGGTAGCATAAACAATGAAGGCATATCAATACTAAACATATATGCACTAAGTGGTATAGCATCTAACTTTCTAAAGAAAAAGTTAAGAGAGTTGCAAGAAGAAATAGACAGTAAAACTATAATAGTGGGACTCTCAGATTTAGAAAAATCAAACCACAATACAAATAAGAAAGAAATTAAAAAGTAAATAGAACATTAGAAAAACTAGCTATGATAGACCTTTGGAGAAAACTGAATGGTGATAGAAAGGAATATACTTTCTTGTCAGCAGTTCATGGAACCTATACAAAAATAGACCATATATTAGTACATAAAGATCTCAAAATTAAATACAGGAAGGCAGAAATAAAAAATGCCTTCTTCTCAGATCACAATGCAATAAAAACTACATTCCATAAGAAGTTAGGGGTAAATAGACCAAAAAGTAAATGGAAACTGAATAATATCATCTTAAAGAATGACTGGGTGAAACAGCAAATTATAGAAACAATTAATAATTTCACTCAAGATAATGACAATGATGAGACATCATATCAAAATCTGTGGGATGCAGCTAAAGCGGTAATAAGGGGAAATTTTATATCATTAGAGGCTTATTTGAACAAAATAGAGAAAGAGAAGATTAATGAATTGGGCCTGCAACTTAAAAAGCTAGAAAAAGACCAAATTAAAAACACCCAACCAAAAATCAAACTTGAAATGCTAAAATTAAAAGGAGAAATTAATAATATTGAAAGTAAAAAAACTATTGAATTAATATATAAAACCAAGAGTTGGTTTTATGATCAGAAAAAGGAAAGAGGAAAATCAAATTGTTAGTCTTACAAATGAAAAGGGGGATCTTTCCACCAATGAAGAGGAAATTAGAGAAATAATGAGTTACTTTGCCCAACTTTATGCCAATAAATTTGATAACTTAAGTGAAATTCATGACTTCCTCCAAAAATATAGGCTTCCCAGATTAATAGAGGAGGAGATAAATTGCTTAAATAGTCCCATTTCAGAAAAAGAAATATAACAAGCTATTAATCAACTCCCCAGGAAAAAATCCCCAGGACCAGATGGATTTACATGTGAATTCTACCAAACATTTAAAGAACAACTAGCCCCAATGTTATATAAACTATTTGAAAAAATAGGGGATGAAGGAGTCCTGCCAAACTCCTTTTAAGATACAGACATGGTATGATACCTAAACCAGGTAGATCGAAAACTGAGAAAGAAAATTATAGACCAATTTCCTTAATGAATATTGATGCTAAAATCTTAAATAAGATATTACCAAAAAGATTTCAGAAAATCATCCCCAGGATAATACACTATGATCAAGTAGGATTTATACCAGGAATGCAGGGCTGGTTTAATATTAGGAAAACTATTAGTATAATTGACCATATTAATAACCAAATTAATAAAAACCATATGATCATCTCAATAGATGCAGAAAAAGCATTTGATAAAATCCAACATTCATTCCTACTAAAAACGCTTGAGAGTATAGGAATAAATGGACTATTCCTTAGAATAATCAGGAGCATGTATTTATGACTGTCAGTAAGCATAATATGCAATGGAGATAAACTGGAACCTTTACAAGTAAGATCAGAAGTAAAACAAGGTTGCCCACTATCACCATTACTATTCAATATTGTATTAGAAATGTTAGCCTCAGCAATAAGAATCGAGAAAGAGATTAAAGGAATAAGAATAGGTAATGAGGAAATCAAACTGTCACTCTTTGCAGATGATATGATGGTATACTTAGAAAACCCCAGAGATTCTAATAAGAAAGTTATTAGAAATAATTCACAACTTTAGCAAAGTTGCTGGATACAAACTAAATCCACATAAGTCCTCAGCATTTTTATACATCACCAACAAAATGCAACAGCAAGAGATACAATGAAATATTCCATTCCAAACAAATGTTGACAGTATAAAATATTTGGGAATCCATCTACCAAAGAAAAGTCAGGAATTATATGAGCAAAATTATGAAACACTTGCCAGAAAAATAAAGTCAGATTTAAATAATTGGAAAGACATTCAATGCCCCTGGATAGGCCGAGCAAATATAATAACGATGACAATACTCCCCAAACTAATCTATTTATTTAGTGCTATACTAATCAGACTCCCAAGAAATTATTTTAATGACCTAGAAAAAATAACAACAAAGTTCATATGGAAGAACAAAAGGTCGAGAATTTCAAGGGAAGTAATGAAAAAAAAAGTCAGATGAAGGTGGTCTAGGTATACCTGATCTAAAGTTATATTATATAACAGCAGTCACCAAAACTATTTGGTATTGGCTAAGAAATAGACCAGTTGTTCAGTGGAACAGATTAGGTACAAAGGACAAAAAAGGGTACAACTATAGCAATCTAGTGTTTGATAAACCCAAAGATACCAACATTATGGATAAAAATTCATTATTTGAAAAAAAAACTGTTGGGAAAACTGGAAATTAGTATGGCAGAAATTAGATATGGATCCACACTTAACACCATATACCACGATAAGATCAAAATGGGTCCATGATTTAGGCATAAAGAATGAGATCATAAATAGATTAGAGAAACAGAGGATAGTCTACCTCTCAGACCTGTGGTGGAGGAAAGAATTTATGACTAGAGAAGAACTAGAGATCATAATTGATCACAAAATAGAAGATTTTGATTAAATCAAACTAAAAAGTTTCTGTACAAACAATACTAATTCAAACAAGATTAGAAGGGAAATGACAAATTGGGAAAATATTTTTACAGTTAAAGGTTCCGATAAAGGTCTCATTTCCAAAATATATAGAGAATTGATCCTAATTTATAAGAAATCAAACCATTCTCCAATTGATAAATGGTCAAAGGATATGAACAGACAATTCTCAGATAATGAAATTGAAACTATATCCACTCATATGAAAGAGTGTTCCAAATCACTACTGATCAGAGAAATGCAAATTAAGACAACTCTGAGATACCACTACATACCTGTCAGATTGGCTAAGATTAGAGGAATGAATAATGATGAATGTTGGAGGGGATGTGGGAAAACTGGGACACTGATACACTGTTGGTGGAGTTGTGAAAGAATCCAACCATTCTGGAGAGCAATCTGGAACTATGCCCAAAAAGTTATCAAACTGTGCATACCCTTTGATCTAGCAGTGCTACTACTGGGCTTATATCCCAAAGAAATACTAAAGAGGGGAAAGGGACCTGTGTGTGCCAAAATGTTTGTAGCAGCTCTTTTTGTAGTGTCTAGAAAGTGGAAGATTAATGGATGTCCATCAATTGGAGAATGATTGGGTAAATTATGGTATATGAAGGCTATGGAATATCATTGCTCTGTAAGAAATGACCAGCAGGATGAATTCAGAAAGGCTTGGCTAGACTTGCATGAACTGATGCTGAGTGAAATGAGCAGAACCAGAAGATCACTATACATCTCAACAACAATACTGTATGAAGATGTATTCTGATGGAAGTAGATATCTTCAACAGAAAGAAGATCCAACTCACTTCCAGCTGATCAATGATGGACAGAAACAACTACACCCAGAGAAGGAACACTGGGAATTGAATGTAAAATATTAGCACTACTGTCTATCTACCCAGGTTACTTATACCTTCAGAATCCAATACTTAATGTGCAACAAGAAAATTGGATTTACACACATATATTGTATCTAGGTTATACTGTAACACATGTAAAATGTATGGGATTGCCTGTCATCTAGGGGAGGGAGTAGAGGGAGGGAGGAGAATATCTGGAAAAATGAATACAAGGGACAATGTTATAAAGCAATTACTCATGCATATATACTGTCAAAAACGTATAATTATAAAATTAATTAAAAAGAAAAAAAGAAAATTGAAATCAGGTCAAAAGCTGGAAAAATGTTGTTCTTTCCTTTGACACTTTACAACTCTAGTAAAGGCTCTCATTACCTCATGGTTTGATTATTTCAGTAGCTTGCTAGTGAATCTCCCTCCCTGCCTCATTTCTCCCTACTCTAGATTTATCTTCTACTCTAATCCAGCCACTAAAGGGATTTGCATAAATTATAAATTCAGTCTTATCATCACCTTTCTCAATGAATTCCAGAAGCTTTCCATGGTCTCCACAAGCAAATACAGAAATGCTTTTTCAAAGCATTTGACATTCAAAATCCTTCATAACCTAGACTCCTCTTTTTCAATTTTTGTTTGTTCATATACACTCCATTCTGGTGATGATCAGCTGTTCTACAAACAAAACACTTCATCTCTCCACTCCAGGCATTTTCTGTTACGCATGCCTGAAATACTCTCCCTATTCTGTTCTAACTATTGACCTCCCCAGCTTCTTTTAAATCCCAACTAAATTCTTACCTTCTATAGAAAGTGTTCTCAAAACCCTCTTAATTCCAGTGTCTTTCATTTGTTAGTTATCACCTATTTAACTTGTATATAGCATGCTTTGTATATATTTGTTAGCATCTTGTCTCCCTCAGTCTGTAAAGTCTTTGAAAACTGGGACTGTCTTTTGACTCTTTTCCTATGCCTATCACGTAGCACGGTCCCTGGCACACACAAGGTGCTTAATAATTTTTTTTTTTATTGAAATGATTGATTAGTTGATTGGTTGATATATTTATGCCTTGATTCATATTAAATATTAGAGGCTTGGTGAATATTTCAATGAATCTATAATCTCAATGTAAATCCTATTGCTATGTCTTTCAAAGAATCTTACATGATGTTAATATATGCATGATAGAACCCTTTTGAAAAAAGAACCTTTATGCTGTCATTTTGTCCTACTTAATGAAATGTTTTTGTATTGTCATTACCAATAAACACAGTCTTGTGTTTTGTATACCTTTCAGTCAACTCTGTGATTGCAAAAACTTTTTAACGCCTTCATCAAGCATGTCTTTTTCATTACTGATGTTCAGGTTTTGGTGTTTTTCTTTTTCCTTTCAGAAAATTGAAAACTGATCAGTTCCTTTAAAATTTTGCCACCCTGACTTTTTTGTGGTGGCTAGAAACTGGGAATTGAATGGATGCTCTTCAATTGAAGAATGGCTAAGTAAATTATGGTATATGAATGTTATAGAATATTATTATTCTGTAAGAAATGACCAGCAGTATGAATACAGAGAGGCTTAGAGAGACTTACATGAATTGATGCTAAGTGAAATGAGCAGAACCATTGTTTAAATGTCTTTATAAAAGTATTATAACTATTTGTGATGCCTATTTCCATATAGGTTGTATAAGCTACTAGTGATAAGTCTCAAAGATAGGTTAAATCTATTCTTGGGAGCATATGTAGTGACCAATAAGTATAAAAGGTACTATCTAGAATTGGAAACATATGTAGTCCAGTCATATAGTGGGAGCAAGTTATAACACTTGGGCAATGTGAATAACCTAGCAATATTAAGATCTATTACGATGGCTTCCATTGCATTTGCTAGGTCCTCTTGATAGTATTTGTGGAAGACAATGGATAAAAATACAAAATGAGAAAAATATAATCTAAACTAATGAGAGCAATTGCCTAACTGGAACTGAGTATCACTGAAGTACTGAGACAGAATATGGGAACAAGACCAAAGAGGTAAAGATGAATAGAAAAAGTGAAATGGGAAGCATTTAAAGAAAACATTCCATCAGGAGTGCAAAAGTTGGCAATGAACTCATGTTGCTGTTGCCTGCAAAGGAAATAAGACCAAGGAGCTAAAGATGAATAAAAAGGATTTGAATAGGAAGCATGTAAAAGAAACATTCTACCACTCTATGACTGGCCTACATCTGTTTCTAACACTATATTTCCTAGATAGTATCTTTTGCATCTGTTGGTCACTATATATAATCTCAAGAATAGACTTAACTTGATCTTTAAGGCTTATCACTGGTAAGCTATCTAATCAATATGGAAATAGACATCACATATAGTTATAATAATTTTATAAAGACATTTCAACAATGGAAATCAATTGCCACAACAAAGAAATCAAAAGAATTGAGAAACCACACATTAAGCATAGAATTTAATCTTGTAAAGCAGAGATATGGTAGCCAAAGTCTTTTGTGATTTAGAAAAGAGGGAAATAGGAAGCATTTAAAGGAAACATTCTATCAGGTGTGCAAAAACTGACAATGAACTAATGTTGCTGTTGAATGCAAAGGGCACACTAAGGGCTTTTACAGCTGTGCCAGAAATAAAAGTAAGGTTGAAGAATATTGAAATGATATTTGGTTAAGGATTTTAGACACAGTGCAAGATTATCAAACATACCAATTTTCAAGGAAAGAGAATAATATCTATATATTATAATATAACTATATATCACTGAAATTAACTTTTACTGCTGATAAAACTTCATGATATTTAATTAAAGACATCTTTCATAAGTACTTAAAAAGATAAATGATGATCACTCGGAACCAGCATGTATTTATCAGGAATAGGTCATACTAGATAAACCTTATTTTCCTTTTCTTTTTACAATTACTAGATTATTAGATAATGAATTAAATGATGAATGCCACAAAGATAACATAACTTGATTTTGGTGAATTGTCAAACTGTCTCATGATATCATTGTGGAAAAAAAAAAGGAGATATGTGAACAGATAAAATATAAGTAGGTAAAATAAGGAACAGGTGAGTTATTATCATGATGAACAGCAGCACATAGAAAGGTATCAATTAGATTTCCCTAGGGATCTACATTTGGCCCTGTGATATTCAACATTGGTAAAAGTATAGATTCCATACTTGTCAGATGACAAAAAAAAGTTGGATGGCATATTTAATATACTGAATGGTGATTTATTTTTTATTTTTATACTTATTTTTATTTCTTTTCCCCAAGCACTGGTCTTGTAAATAGTAGGGGCTTAATAAAGATCTGTTGTTAATTCAAAAGTTTTTGACAAACTAGAATGAAAGATTGAAAATCTAGCATGATAAAATTTAATAGTGGAAAATGAAAACCTATACACTTATGTTATAAAAATTAAATGTAAAAGAATAAGACAGAGGAATCTTAACTAGATAGTAGATATATAGTGACCAACAGATGCAAAAGATACTACCTAGGAAATATAGTGTTAGAAACAGATGTAGGCCAGTCATAGAATGGTAGAATGTTTCTTTTACATGTTCCTATTCAAATCATTTTTATTCACCTTTAGCTCCTTGGTCTTATTTCTTTTGCAGTCAACAGCAACATTTTAGCTGATTTTAAGCTCAGTAAGAGTCAATGTCATTGTATAACAGATTGCCAGATAAAAAGATAATATGATCTTAAACTACATCAGGAAAATTATACTTTATATAGAACCACAAGAGTGATAATTCTAATTTGTTCTATTCTGACCTGATCACATCTGAAGTATAGATTTCATTTTTTCACATCTTTCCTCACTTTTGGGAAAGACATTGACAAATAAGAACATGTCTAGAGGAGGCAAAAAAGAGTACTGGCCAGACTATAGAACATTTCATTCAATTCAACAAACATTTATTATGTACCAATTATGTATAGGACAGAAAGGCAATCTGGCACAGTAGACTTCTGAATTTAGATTCAGGCTGCATTCCAAACTTATTTCTCATACTTAATAATTGTGAGGGCAAGGACAAGGACAAGCTACTTAAACTTTTTAGCAGCTGTGAGGCTAAGATCACTTAATTGCCTGTGTTTTAGGCAATGCCCTAAGACTTTTCTATTAGGCCACAACTGGTTGTAATCTGCATAAATAAAAAGAATTTCCATATCAAAATTATTGATGTATTGACATGTGGTATGATATCCTGTTAGAGAAGACTACAAATATGAAAAATGATCATCCGTGTACTCAAGAAAATTATAATATACTAGAACTATATGTATAAAATAAATATACTACAAACTAATAGAGTAGGAAGGGGATAAAGGAAAGCTTCACATAACATCTTTATAAAAGTTCACAGAGAAGGATTATACATAATGTGGTACATTATAATGATAATGTAGCTGGAGAGAGGGAAGCATTTTTACAGACAGAAATGGACAAAAAAGGTACATTACTAGCAACCTGGCTCTCTTCTTCTCTTCTAACAAAGTAGTCAACTCAGTCATATAAGAGTCAACTTAAAAGTACCAACTTCAAAAATGGTGCTAGTTTACCTTTTGTAAGTCATTTGAGAACAGATTTCAAGAGGAAGAAAAATTAGTTTTCATGACTAAGCAATTCATGATATGTGTTATATTTTGACTTGCAAATCAAATACCCTGCATTCTTTATTCTTAATATCTCTTTAATCTTCTATACAAAGAATAGAAGAAGAAAGATTTTGGTGGGATATGGCCACATTGATTTACTTGGTAGTTATTGCTTCACACTGGCAAGGGCATAAATATCTTTAAGATAGGCTATTTTATAATGTATTTATTTTTGTTCATCTTATTTGCCTTCTTTAATATCATATGTTGCCATAACTCTGGAGGTCAGTATGACCTGTCTCACTTTCCTGATAAGAAGTACTCTTTCTATATTGATCTTCATTCTTAATTTTCTGTCAAAGGGTTGTTTAGTGTTAATGATCCTTCCATAAACTGTGACCCTTTGTAGTTTTGTAATTCTGCTAAGAGTAAATTGTTACATTCCTAAAACTTTTCTTATACTAGAGTCTTCTCTTGCATATATTAATTGCTTTGTAAATATTGGATTTTCTTTCAAATCATATGTATGAATTAAAATCCCTTGTCAATAAATGACTTTGCCTAGCCTCTCTAAACAAGGCTATTATGATTGGAAATTGTAAATTGACTCCTCTCCCTGTGTTACCATTTGGGGTTAATATCTGGAGGGTTTAGAGGTAATGTCCATTGCTACTGCTTTGAAGTAAATTCTTTCTTAAAATGATTATGAAATAAGTTCCCCTATGCTGGAAAAGTGAAAAAACTGATTTTATTTGTTTTAATCCAGAGACTGCTACAAAGTGATGTGAGCAGAATAATGGGAAAGTACTAGATAATAATATTATAAAGATAGTCAGTTTTGAAAGAAAGTAATTCTGAACAGTACAATGCACTACCACAACTCCAAAGAACTCATAATAAAACCTGTTATCTTCTTCTGATAGAAAACTGCATTGTGCTTTTTCTTGCATTTTTTGGGGGGAGGACATGACATACAAAAATTTTGTTTTGCATATTTGCATGGATTTGTTTAGATAAAGGAAGTGACAGACAGAGAGGAAGAGAGACAGACAGACAGACAGAAATAAGAGTCAGAGAAATAGAGACAGAAACAGAGACAGAGACAAAGAGAACTTGGAACTGAAACAAATAATTGGATTAAACTTGATTAAAACAAATTTAAAATTATCTGGCCTCTGAAACATTTTCTAGACTTGTCTGTTTCCTTACTACTTGATTCTGCTTTGGGAGTTTCAGAATTTTAAGGAGTAGAGAAATTAAGTATTAATTAAAGCTTCTATTTTCAAACCTTTGAACATTCCAATTTGTTGAGAGGAGTAAAAAAGCAGGGGTGATAGTTGAACTTAGACCCTGTATTACCTTGAAAGCTTATTTTAATTATAGAACCTGACTTCATCCTCTTGATCACAAAGAATGGATTAATTATCTATATATCCATAGCTCTTTTGTGATCAGAAGCTTAGATAGAAAGACTATCTCCATTCCAGAAGTAATAAAAATATGAATTTAAAAGCCTCAAATGCATCTGTGATCTCTTTAATATGTGTATTCTTTTGAACATATACACTAAAAGTCATGACTACCTATCTTATAGTACTCATCAATGTCCTCCTGTGAACTCACCACAAAAGATGCATCCAATTGTACTGAGGATCTCATCAAGCTTTCCTGTTGAGACAACATTATCTATGGTATAGTTATTGTCCTACTTCTCCATAATTGCTTATTTTTAATGTATTATGATCTGTTTATGCCCTCCATCTGCCACTCCATTGTCTTGGGGATAATTTTCAATTTCATTTTTCTGGTGACTATAGTTTACCACCACACACAGTCAGTCATACAAGAAGAGCAGAAGAATATTGGTGATTTTAAAATGGGCTTTTGTTTCAGGGAGAAACTTGGAGTTATTGAAAGAACTTTACAATTTCCCAAAAGCAACAGAGCCCACTCTTCTTTTATTCAAAAAGATAGTAAAAAGCAAGCAAACAAAAACCACAAAGTTGGCTTTAAATCTGTTTATAGCCTAAGAACACTTAATTCTCTTGAGCCAGACTCCAAACACTAAAACATTCTACACAGGTGCAGTAAACAGGTTAATTCTCACTCAGGGATTTCATTCAGTACTTCATATACTGGTATGTATTGCATTTATGAAGGGGACAAAGCCAGACATATGAAAAGTAGCAGAAAGAAAGTCTATTACATTTGTGAATTTTTCTAAACCACGGGTCTAACCATGTAAATCCTCCCTCACCCCCCACTAAATAAATTCCAGTAGCTCCCCATTACTCCCAGGATTAAACATAAGCCTTCTATTTAACATTTAAAATTCATTACATTTTCCTTATTTAACTTCACACACACACACACACACACACACACACACACACACACACACACACACACTCACCACTTGTGCCTACTTGCCAAAGGTCATAGAAACACGTGACAAATATTACAGAGAGAATATTCAAAAATTCAGTTTTCCAACTCCAAATATAGTTTCTGCAAATCCATTTTCATTGCCTCATAATGTCTGTGTGTTCTCTCTCACTCCCTCCTTCTCTCTGTCTCTCTCTCTGTGTCTCTGTGTGTCTGTCTCTCTCTCTTGCCTCTCTCTCTTCCTCCCTCTCCTTCTCTCTCCTTGTTTCCTTCCTTCCTTCCTTCCTTCCTTCCTTTCTTTCTTTCTTTCTCTCTCTCTCTCTCTCTCTCTCTCTCTTTCTTTCTTTCTTTCTTTCTTTCTTTCTTTCTTTCTTTCTTTCTTTCTTTCTTTCTTTCTTTCTTTCTTTCTTCTTTCTTTCTTTCTTTCTTTCTTTCTTTCTTTCTTTCTTTCTTTCTCTTTCTTTCTTTCTTTCTTTCTTTCTTTCTTTCTCTTTCCCTCTCTTTCTCCCTCCCTCCCTTCTTCTTCTGTCCCCTCTTCCTCTCTTCCTCTCTCTCTCCTTCTTTCTTTCCCTCTCTCCCCCTCTCCTTCCCTTCTTCTCTCTCTGTCTCCCCCTGTCTTCCTCTTTTCCTCTCTCTGTCTCCTTCTTTCTTTCCCTCTTTTTCTTTCCCTTTCTCTTTCCCCTCTCTTTCCTCCCTTCCTCTCTCTCTCTCTCTCTCTCTCTCTCTCTCTCTCTCTCTCTCTCTCTCTCTCTCTCTCTCTCCTCTCTCTCTCTCTCTCTCTCTTTTTCCTCTTCTCCCCCTCTCTCTCTCCCTCCTTCCCCTCCTTCCTCCCTCCAACCTAAGGCAATCCAACTTTTCTTACATAAGCCTGGTGACCCCTGCTCCCACAGACTCATCATACTGGTACCCCAATTACAATTGAAACTTAATGAGCTTAGAAGGACTCGAGCTCAGGCAATTGACCAGCTTCAGTGTTCTCAATGTCATAGATTACAAATGTGTGTCAACATGCTTGGCTTGGTTATGGATTGAAGAATAGTTCATTAGTAGAATAGGAAAATCAGTGTTTTCACTCATACAGTAGCAATAACAACTCAGCTGAGAACAGTTACAGACTGCATGGGATATTCAAACTGTTGTTATTCACTCATGTCCAACTCTTTCTGATTTCATTTGGCACATTTTACAGTTGAAGAAACTGAGGCAAAGTGGTAAAGTGACTTATCCAAGATCACACAGTTAGGAAGAGTCTAGGGACAAATTTGAATTTTCCTAACTTCAGAACCAGCACTCTGCTGCACCAACTATTTACACAGTTCATGTTGTATGATGACAATATGTTCATGGGTTTTTTGATGACAAATCTCACAGTTGAAAAATATCTTGAGATTAAAGTAGAATTTTAACCAGCCTTCATAGTAAAATATATGATTCTCTAAGTTTAAAAGAGGCATAGAAGAGCTGGATTGTTCTCAGAAGGACAACCATGATGGTAAATGCCTTGAATCAATGTCAGAGTAACTTGTCTATACATTAAAATATCACCATATGTGATTATATCAACTGAGACATCTGTATAGATGTGTAAGTGGAATTTAACCCCCTATTTTCCAACATAAAGAAATTTTCCTAATAATTAGAATCATCTGGAAGTGATAGGGCACTTCAAGAAAAAAGTGGATTCTTCATTTGAGATTTTTCAAGCATAATGTAATTATAATAATATTAATCACAACTATAATATTAAACACAAGCTTTACTGCCTCTTTTATATGCATACAATATATATATGTATGCATGTATGTATATAAATGTATGTATGTGTATAATGTACATATGTATATGTATAGATAGTAATTAAGATTTTTGGAAAAACAGTTTGTGTATACTTTCTCATTAGGTCCTCACAAAAACCCTGCCATCCAGTGCTTTTTGACACTCATAAGTTATTGTGAGCTTCTCACTATTTCATTACTGTACTACTGTTATTACTTACTATTCACAGATTTAGTTATTCCTATTCACTCATGTGTGCCATGGACCTCACTGTGATCCAACTCTGCAGAAAATGAAAATAATACCAATGTATTAAAATTATATCCTTGTTCTTTTCTCTCTGTTTCAAACTGATAGCACTGTAATGATGAATAATCTGTAAATAACAAAAAGTCATAATTCCCCTGAAAGGATCTCATGCTTAAGTGAATAACTAGTTACATTCTTCCCATAAAAATTTAACATCCTTTTTTATTGTAAGCTTTTAATAAAACATTTGTAACAATAAAGTCTGAGATGGATAATATTTAAACATATTCCAAAATGAATCACCTTGAATAAAGAAATTTTTAATTTATTAGAAATATTCCCAAAATAAATCACCTTTTCTTTGTATTTTTTAATCTCTTAAGCAGTAAAAAAAGACAGGTGGAAAAGAGAAAGCTATGAATTTCAAGAGAGAGCTTCATGCTTTACTGGGTGACTTTCTTTAGATCAATTCTCTTCCAAATATTTTTGACTGATGAAAAATATGGAATGTCATCCCTGAATAAGAAATAAGAATATATTCATAGAAATAATAAAACTAAAGGAAATGACTAGCTTCCAATGACCCCAACATGTAAAAAATTGAATATCATAAAGCCATGAAAGTTTTTGATATTTGGCAATAATGGTGAATATGAACAAAAGACCCATGCTATGGGAGGAGGAATGAATATCTAATAATATCAATGTTAAAGTTGTTGATACTTAATATCAATTTAAAAGAAATTCTACATAATTTTGGCCCCTTGGAACTCTCCCCAAGTTTCTTGCCAAAGCTTCTTATTTTTGCCATTAGTGACCTTGTCTTGGCCTAGTTCCATTTTTATCCTGACAAACACTGCAAATTTCAGAGTTTTGTTTCAGTGTCATTCAAGAGTGATGGGCCAGTCCCCTTTGAACTCCATTTTCCCATATAGCATATTCATTTATAAGCAAGGTGACAAATTTTCTACCTTCCTCTCTCTCTCTTAAACATTCCTTTCCCCACCACCCCTGCTCCCTCCCTCCCCTTCTACTTCTCCCTTCCTCCTTCCCCTTCCTTCCTATCCCTCCCTCCCTCTCCTTCTCCTTCTCCTTCTCTCTCTCTCTCTCTCTCTCTCTCTCTCTCTCTCTCTCTCTCTCTCTCTCTCTCTCTCTCTCTGTCTCTCTCTCTCTGTCTCTCTCTCTCTCTCATGGTAGTGTCTGGCTTTATAAACCAATAAATGGATATGGATCTTTGCTGGTTATTGCACCTACAAATATGGCAGGTCAAGTCCCTGTTAGCACTATGATGTTGATCCATCAGGAGGGAGTAGATGAAAAGTTGTCCATGTAAATTTATTTTTGATTGATAAAATGGAATGTTCCCCATGTACAGAAATTAAATATACCTTGTTCCAGGTTAGAGGACTGAGTTATCTGGAGCAGGGCCATGCTAGATCTATTGCTTGTGTGGATAGAATGGGATGCTGTAATAGTTGTGAGTTAGAAAGAACATGATAAGTTTCAGTAGGTAACTAGATGGTTCAGTGGAAAGAATACTTAGTCTTGAATCAGGAAAACCAGAGTTCAAATCCAGTCTCAGACACTTACTAGCTGTGTGAAACTGAGTAAATGATTTAACCTTTGTTTGCCTTAATTCATTGGAGAAAGAAATGGTAAGCCATCCCAGTATCTTTGCCAAGAAAACCCAATGGCCTGTACTAATGTTCTTTGGTCCACAAAGTCATGAAGAATGAACATGAATGACTGAACAAGTATTAAATACAAAACTTAATTAGTAGATGAGAAAATTAAGATTAAGTTTGTGGCTTACTCAAGGTTACAAAGTTGTCTAACTGATCCCCAAATGCTGATGAGAAAGGCAGAAAGGAGGTTCTAAGGAATTGGTGTAAGGAATACTTCATTTGGGCTAATGACAAGAAATGGCTTATATTTCACTGAGACTTACTTAGATATAACAATCAGAGGACCCACCCAGAAGAATGAGAGAATTACATATGAGAGTTGAGAGGAGAGTTAAAGAAATTAGTCACAATTATACAAAGCTAAATGTGCATATGTGCAATATGTCTTAATAACTGCAATTTTTTGGTTATAGAATTTCCATCTCTTCATATTCTTAAGTTATTACAGTACAAAACAAATAATATATCCAACAAAAAATGTAATACAATTGTATTTTGTTAGCTCTTGCAAAATAGTATGGTTTAGAAAGGAGTAGTTCACAGAACAGATAAAATGCTCTTTGTATGTTGATAAAGGTGGCTTTATGGAAGAAAAATGGAAGTACCAAAGGAGAAAATGGCAAGAATTGAGATTTAAGTCAGAAGTTGGTATGAAAAAGTGTCTTGCTTCAATAGAGGGCCTCATCCCCAATTCTCTTTTCTATTAACTTTGAAAATTACCCACATTAAACAGTAATAAGTAATTCAAATTTGCCTATATAATTACCTTTGACTAAATATTTGGATTACAGAAAGGACTTGGCAAAACAAAAAGGAAAAAGTAGAATACTCCACCTCACTAGTCCTTGTCATTTTCTCCAGACACCAAGTTTATTCTCAAAAGATAAGGAGAGACTTTTCCCTAAGTATTTTTCCTGAATTCCATCCTTGTTCTTTATGATTCTGAAAGATAACAGAAAATTTCCATCTTCACATTTGATAGTTCCAGGAATGAACTCAGGAGTATTCATGGATCCTCTATATCAGGTACAATAGGCAGTTAAGGTAAATTGGCCTAAAGTTGTTAAGCAAGATACTCAATACCACTCCTTTGTCAACTATTTTGTGTGAGTCTACCTGTTTTTTTCTAAAGTAATTGAGTATTATGGATTACTACTGTGCTATGGAATGCATTGCGTAATGTGTTCTATCATAATTATATATCACAACTTGTTCAGCCATTCCCCAATTGATGTCTTCATCAAGTTCAGTGTCTAAGTTTACCAAGCCTTTACTTTATTTTACTGTAAGCATTAAAGAAATAGTTCATGCTACTCCTAAATCTGTCCATGGTAAGACTCATCTTTTTCTATCTGTTTCTTGATCAGCATTGTGACTAAGCTTAGCCCTTGGAAAACAAAACCACTGCTTTTTGCTAATTGTTTCCCCTACTCAGCTTGGCTGAGGAGGCTAGAGAAGCCGGAGGCTAAATAAAGCTAAGCATCAAGATGCAAGCTCCCCAGAAAGCTGAGATTAAAGCTCCAGGAGCTCTTGGAGACTGATCTCTACTCCCTGAAAAATCTGCCAAATCTTCAACTATTGTATCCTCAGCCTGAAAATGTATGATAGAGACAGATTACAAAAGGTGTGATCTGGATGACCATGAACACAAAAACGTGTGATCTGGGTGATCTATAAATGCAAAGAGATGTAATCTGGGTGTAATAACCCCATTATTTGTCCACAACATGTCTTACACCACACCACTTGGCCCAGACAACCTGGTGTTTTTGTAAGCCTGATAGTTTGAATTATAATAGGATTGGTCTAGGGTCAGGAAAATTGTCAACAAAATATTTTCTAGGGCCTGAATTACCTAGAAAGTATTATCTTCAGTATTTGATACTAAGAAGGGAGTTGTGTTTTATATCCTTTTTATCTCTGTATTATGTGTTCTTAAACTTCAATTATTAAAGTAGTTTTAATTGGATTTTCATGGTGTATGAGTGCTTACTGCATTATTTTTTTTTAATTCTTGAACCTGCTTCACTAAGCCAAATTTAGGCTTAGCCCACAATATTTGGCATTGTGAGCAAAGAATTATATTTCTGTTTGTTTATCTGAACAGCTGCTGTGGTTACCCAATCTCTTGCTCAAACCATCAATTGATCTCTTCAGGCTTATAAAGATCCATAGCTAGGGCTTGATGCCATTGAGAGCAAACAGGAGAGGTATATAGACTTAAAAGTTTTAAGCTAATTATAACTAAAATATTCAAGGAGTAGAGCATTTTAAGAAGTAGATACTAATCAGATATACCAAACTCCTTTTAAATCCATAATTATTAAGATTAGATGTCCAGTTTTCCAGATTTCTTTTTGAGAAATTAGCACTACCAGTACCCATCTCCCACCCCACCCTCCAAGAAGGAGAAATGTGCTTTTCTCTAACAGTTTCTTAGATTTGCCCTTCAGAAGGACATACCTAATTAGAAGAAAGCACTTTGGGATTTACTCTCCATCATGTATTTAAATTCACCTGGACCTCAAAAATCTGTGTAACCAAAAGAAATGGATCAAGTTCCCCTTGACTGGCAAATTTTCTTTTCCCTGGAATGACTCAGCCAGTTTCTTCTCATAATGGGTTTCAAGGACAAAAGAGCGGGATTATTGATAGGAACTTGCTTTTTTAATGATATAGGGGAGATAAAAATATCTTTTTTTTTTTAATTATTGACTAAGAGTTTATTTAGAAGAAAGGAAATCCTTTAGCCTATTCAGTAATTATTTTTATTCCCTAGATAACACTGAAAGGGAATCTTCATCCAAGTCACATGGAACTAAATGACTGGCCCTCAGTTGTTCAGTCATTTTAGTTGTATCCAAGGATTTGTAACCCAATTTGGGATTTTCTTGGTAAAGATATTATAGTGACTTAATATCCCTTCTCCAACTCATTTTATAAATAAGGAAACAGAAGCAACCAGTTAATTGATTAATCTAGCTAATAAGTGTCGGAGGCCAGATTTGAACCCAGAAAAATCAAGGCTTTTTTGACTTAATCTATCTGCCTGTGGACCCTCAGTAGAAGCCTTAGATAAAGGGGCTACAATTTAATATTATTCCCCTGATGGAGCTCCTAAGAAGGGAGAGTTCTGAATACTATGAGTTGGAATTGCTGACATGGTAAGAATATTAGATGAGTCTCAGTACCAGTGCATGTTAAAGGCCTGTAACCTTAACTATGTTGATTCAATCAGAATTAATAATGTCAAATATATCATGGGGGAATTAATTATGTTCCTGGTACTTTTCCTGGCTATCACAATTATGTCATCCCTGATTTTCAGGAACAATGACATTTTTCCATTTCCAAAACAAAAACTAATTTTTTTATATTGCTTTTTATTTTTGTTTTTAGCGTCCTTAGCAATTTTGGGGTTGTTTAGATATTTTATTTTTAATTAAAGGTCACCCAAAGGTTTTGGGGATTGTGTCACAATAAGATAAAATATAATAAGACCATAGGAAAACTCCTGGGACCACTGCAGTTTTGTGGGAACAGGCTGAATTCTATACACTGGCTTACCCCAATCTGTTGGTTTGAATTAAAAAAATTATTGGCCTGGAGGTGGGTTAAGTTTTCAGAAATAATTTTTTGAGTTTTAGCAAACTTCTAAGCATTTCCTCCATGGTCAGGAAACCATAGAAAGAAAATTGTATTTTATACCCTTTAAAAATCTTGTATAATTTCCTTTAAGACTTCAATTATTAAAGCAGTTTTAATTGGATTGTTATGGTTCATGAGAGTCTATGGTATTTTAAAAACAAAACAATACCATGAACCTGTTAGACTAAGCTCAATTTAAACAAAGCCCAAAATAGATATATCTATTGCTTCCTCTTTTACGCTCTGTAGTACAGTTGAACTGGTCTTATTTTCCCTTATGTGTAACATTCCCTTTGTATCTTGATTTTTTGTGGCGGCTATTGCCCATGGTTAGACTAATCTCCAACCTCACACCTTCTCTTAGAATACCTAGTTTTCTTTAAAATTCTTCCATGTTCCATCTTTCACAAGAAACTGCTCCTGATCTATAAGGTTGCCAGTATTTGCCCCATAAAAATTACCTTATGTGCATTTATGCATATATTTCCATGTTTACATGTGTGTATGCATGTTTATTGCGTCATACGCACATTTAGTAAGCACTACAACATACAAAATGCTGACTTCGAGAACAAAGATGGGAGGATTATATCAAATATGTGGAGGGTAAACATTAAATATATACAAAGTAAATACAAAATAATTTCAAAGGGGAAAGTGTTAAAATAAAATTCCAATAATCTATGATTGCTTGGAAAATTTGTAGAATAAAAAAGCAAAACTGAAAATTTAATATTCTTTCCAGCTCAAATTTTTAAAAGATGAACTAAGTTTTGCCAGAATTAAGCATACCATAGGCAGCCAACTAAAGTTATGTTTATGTGCCCAAATGCTAGTTCCATCATGATGCTAGTTATTGATGATCTCTTATCATGTAGGACTGATTATGGTGATACACATTCATAATCACTTCTCCCAAAGAAGCTGGAGCTCTGAAGTTTTGAGGTATAGGGCTAAGCCAATTGGGTGTCTGTACTTAGTTCTCATTAGTGTGCTGAGCAGTTGGGAGAGTTGATGGGAAAGCAGGGTTCAATAACTTTCCTAGCACAGGGCAAACCAAACCAGATGATAAACAGGGCTGATCAAAGTTCCTCTACTGATTTGAATAAGGCTAGACCTATGTAGTGACTTTTGTATTTCCAGCCGGGGTTGGAGAGAGAATGATCCAGTCTCAAGCAAACAAGCAAACAAACAAACAAACAAACAAAACCCCTATAGTTTCCCATGAATTTAATCTTTTCTTGTTTGTTTCTATTTTATTTTTCTTCTTGAATTGGACATACTGAATTTTTTTTGTCTAGACAATATTCAGTTCTATTTGGTGATAAGCAAGAACAACAACAACAAAAAAGAACAGTGATGAACAAGCACGATATGCTGTATTAATTCTTTTTCCAAAGCCTTCATTTTTTCAGTTTAATGCCTGCTGCCTTTTCTAATTGCAGAATTTTCACAAATGCAAGGGCACCATAGCTCCCTCCCCCTGGGCACAGAGGAGTGACTGGGTATGTATGAAAACAAGTTAAGAGTCAAGAAGGTCTTTCCATTTGGTTTCCCAGTGGGTGATGAATGTGCTTCCATGCCTGAATAGATAATACAAAGCTCAGAAAATCTTTGCAACTTTAATGTGGAAGAAAACACTTCATATATGGAGAGACTCTGTTGAGTAGCTATAATGAAAAATGCTGTTGTAAGTTATTCACAAAGCTTGAAAGCAGTTTTGTCTCATGGGAACCAGTTATTGAAGATGGTCACAACCAAAGAAGAGGTCATCTCTAATAGAAACATAAAATCTGTTTCTTGATTGATCTAAATCCCAGTATGCAGAACATTCATGAGACCTTTACAGAGATTAGAAATTAGGATTTATAGCAATCCAGTCCAATACTCCTATGAAATCTCAGAGCAGTGGAGAAAATTTAATTTTTCAGAAAGACTGATACTTAAAAAGTGGTGAAAAAAAGAAAAAGAGAGAGAAGAGAATAGATCTTCATTCCCAGGTTAAACAGTAACTTTATTTTAAAAAATATTTCTCAGTATTTTATTTTTCAAATAATTTCTCATGTTATAGTTTTCACACATCCGATCCATCATACTCTAAATTTACCTTGAATGTCTAGGAAAGATAAATGCATAATTTTTTTCTGGTTATAAATATATATTAATTTTTAAAAATCACATTTCTTTATGAATCACATTGGGAGGAAAAATCAGAACAAAAGGGAAAAAGCATGAGAGAGGGAAAAAACAGAAAAAAGAAGTGAATATACAGCATATGTTGATTTACATTTAATTTGCATAGTTCTCTTTCTGGAAGCAGATGGCATTATGTACCCAAAGTTTGTTCAGATTGCTTTGGCTCACCAAACCACTGAGAAGAACCAAGTCTTTGATAGTTGATCCTCACACAATCTTGTTGTTCCTATGTACAGTGTGTTTTTGTTTTTGCTTGTTTCACTAAGCATTGATTCGTAAATCTTTCCAGATTTTTCTAAAATCATATTGTTCATCATTTTTATACAACAATAATATAATATAATCCAATATTGATTATTGTGTCATGTGTATTTAACCTATTCCACTGATCCACCACTCTATTTCTTAACCAGTATCAAATGGTTTTGACGACTGTTCTTTATAATATAGTTTTAGGTATAGTACTTCTGGGACACCATTCTTTGTATTTTTTCCATTAATTTCCTTGATATTCTTGACCTTTAGTTCTTCCAGATGAATTTTTATTTTTTCTAGTTTTATAAAATACTTTTTTGGCAGTTTGATTGGCATGACACTGGTTGCTTCTGATGCTGAAGGATATAGACGCTTAGAAATGATAAAACAATTGTCTAATTGAATATTGATCAGGATGAGTTGATTGCTCAATGGACATTTTCTTTTTAAATTTTACTTATTTTATTTGAAACTTAAGGAACAAGTCAAGTATTTTCATAACTTAATACAATACAAAAATGATGATAGAAACTTTTTTTTAATAGGAAAGATATCTCCAGATAGTTCTCTCGATTCAACTCTTCCATGCTCCTAGTAGCGTGCTTTTTTCTATATTCTCCATTAGAGGACTTGGGGAATGAATTCTGTCTGTCATCTCACCCTCTCCCTATCATTGACACTCTTATAATGGTCCATGGATTCAACTAGATGAGATTGATCTTGGTTGGGTCCCCTGGATGGTTTTTTTTTGTTTGTTTTGGTTTGGTTTGGTTTTTTATGCATCGTGCTTTCATTCTTGAGTAAGTGATCAAATATTTCCATCAAAATAAATGTGGCTATGGCAGTATTTATAATTATTGTAGAGGTACACATCAGTAATTATTCTTCAATTTATAGTCTTATACATCATAGGAACCTAATAAACTCTTATGGAATAGCATTGTATTGTACCAATAAATGTAAGCTTCAAAGAAGTCAATTTCAGTTTAATTTTTAAAACATTTTTCTACAATGAAAGCATTCTGAAAATGAAATGAAATTAATGAATTCCCTTCACTAGAGATGTTCAATTGTAAGCTGAATGACTTTTCCCTATATTTGTTCTAGATATGATGTATACCAAGCAAATCCTGGGCTAAAGTGATTTCTAATGTCCCTTCCAACTCAAAGATTTTATGATTCTACAAAATCAGAGGTAATAATGGATCTTAAAAACTGTGCCAAAAAAAAAAATCTCTTTCACTTGAGGAACTGAATGGCTTCATTATTAAATGATCTTGTTTAGTCAAAAGTCAATATACAATTTCTAAATTTACTTACTAGGTTAATAAAGCTATAAGTTGCAGACTTGATTATGTTTTAGAGATATATTTAAAGTTTTTACAAGTCTACTAACAAAATAATTCTTAAACAATGAATATGATCTTTTCTTTGGGGTAGGAATTTTTATATATTTCCCTGTTGAAATAAGGTTACAAGATAGAATTCTTAAATCATTCCCTAGGCTCTACTGGAAAAACTGCAATTTTAGTATCTGGCTAGAGTGGTTGCAAATGTAGGAACAAAATGGGCAACCAAGTCTATTCAAATCTAAACTTCTTCCCCTCATCTTTTTCAACTCTGAGATTCTCTAATTCTACAAATCAATAATTGCTTACAAATGCCTATGAGATTGAATGCCTACAGGGGTGAAATTCTTCTTCGTTGTATTTAAGCTCCTCCATAATTTCTTTCCACTTTGTACATTTGACTTGATCTACAAGTACCTCCTAAAATAATTCCTATCTTGCAGTCATAGTGTTCTGCTCATTTTATGGACTTGGTATATCATATTCATTCCTGTTTTCACACTTGATAAATATTCACCTACTATCACCCCAAAACACCATTCCACATTCCCTCAACAAATTCAAATGCCAAGCATTCTTCAAGTCTTATTTCATTTAGAAAATTTTGCAGGACAGGTTCAAGACATTGAACTCAGCTGTCTGTATGTCAGGCAGGACCAATATCTAGATAATAACTATCAAATCAGTAAAGGCAAATTGCCCAAAGAGTGGGAGATCAAAACTATCGTTCAGTAAGATGTGTCAAAGAAGGTAAGAAGTCAGCAGCTAATTGAAGTGAAGAGATCAAAATAAAAAGGGCAACAGTCATCCAGGCAGAATATAAGTTTTCCAAGGAGTGCTAAAACAACAGGCTTAGTATAGAATGATGGAACAGAACATGTGAACTGTGTGAGATAGCATTTTTGACTGAGAACCCTTTGCTCCCAGAGTTACCTATTTATGTACAGGGAGACCTCATTCATCCTTCTATCTTTGCTGCCGTTATTTACTGAACTATAATATTTATACTCTCATTAACCCAACATCCTCCATTGCTTCAGCTTTTATTAACCTTTGTCTTTTCTAGTTTCTATATCTCATTTTTTTGGTTTTATGCAACCTTTATAAACTCTGAGAAGCATCATCCCTGCTTACAGTCAAACCAATTCATCAAATACTCTAGAAAAAGGGGATGGTTAGGATAACATAGATTTAAATTAGGGAAGCTTAAATGAGATAATATATGTAACATACTTTGCAAATCTAAAATCACTACATAAATCCCAGTAATAGCATGTGGAAGCTAGGTGACACAGTGAGTAGAGTGTCAAGTCTGCAATCAGGAAGATTCATCTTTCTGAGTTCAAATATTACCTCAGATATTTACTACCTGTGTGACTTTGGGAAAGTCCCTTAATCCTGTTCGCCTCAGTTTCCTTATCTATAAAATGAGATGGAGAAAAAAATGGCAAACCATCCTAGTATCTCTGCCTAGAAAATCTCAAATGGGGTCACAAGAGTTGGATGACTTAAAAATGACTGAACAACAAATACCCATGATAGTGGTGATGGCAGTAATACTAATAGTAACTTGGCTACTATATACTGGGCATTTGATCTTAAATAAGGAAATAATGCTTATAGAGATCTACAAGGCTATGCTGCTAAATTATTTTTTTAATTAATTTATTTTTCTGAGACAATTGGGGTTAAGTGACTTGCCCAGGGTCACACAGCTAGGAAATATAAGTGTCTGACACCACATTTGAACTGTGATCCTTTTGATTTTAGTGCTGGTGCTCTATTTACTGCACCACTTAGCTGTCCCTATGCTGATAAATGTTTAATAATCTGAGGGGAGGGGCAGGAGAAGGGAAGTTTGCACTCATACTTAATTTTAATCTGAATCATGAATAACTACTTAAGTCTATGCAATCAACAAAATAATAAATCAATCCCAGATTAGTAGCAAGTGGTGATTTCTAAGGTATGCATACTCATCTTGACAATGTAACAATTGGCTATCAAAACATTATATCTCGTTTCAGCATACAGGGAAACAAATCTGACCCATAATAGATACGTGTCTCTGAACAACTGAAAATGAACATTTTGGACTTTTCAGCTCATAGTCTTTTCTAGATCAAAATCATTGATCACTATAGTATATCTGCTGTCCATCTTACTTCACATAACTTAAGGAAATTAATGTTTAATATCTATTATTGCTAATCATTGAATACACTCTAGTAATAAAATGTTCTACAAATATTCTCCCATGATTTATTTTCTATTATGCCTTGCCTTCAGAAAATGTTGCCTTTCCCTTCTACCTTTTTTAATTATGTAAACAAAATTATGGATTTTTAAAAAGGTATTTAAAGAATAATAAATTCCATTGATCTAATTCACTTTGTGAAACAGAGGACTATTCTAATTCTTTTTTTAACCTTTAGGTTGAATGTCACAAACTGAGCTTGCTTAAAAATCATTTAGAGAAAGAAAGGAAAAATTCAAAGTATGCTGAGGGAAATGGATATGACACTAAATGAGATTAAAAGTTATGAAACAGGATAATATTTTTCAATTTTCCATAGTAGAAAGATATGATATTTAAAATTGCCTAAGGAGAAGGAGGTCAAAATAAAATGATACATGACTTTCTTGAGATGCATTTACTTTTATCCAATTCATGAATTTGTTAAAATGAACAGAAATTTATTATGTACCAGGAAAAATATCAGCTAATGAAGATGCAGAGGGAAAAAATGAAATAATCCTTGCCTTCAAAGAACTTCAACTCTATTGAGGACCTGGAATAAATCACAGTAATCAACTACTCAATTAAATGACAATTTTGCTTAATGAAAATAATAATTCAATTAATTTGTCTAAATTTCCAGACTTAGTTATTCCTCCCTTATTGAACTGCTCATATTAATTTCAATTCAACAAATATTTATTGATTAGCTATAATGTACAGACTACCATATAAATTGCTACTGATGACACAAAGATAAATCAAGACCAAGTTAAATTAATAAACCTTTATTAAGCGTGTACTATGGACAACACACTGTACTATGTGCTGAGGATATGAAAAGAAGCAAAAAGATCCTACTCTCAAGGAACTTATAATGTAATGGGATCAACAATATGCAAACAAATATATATGAGCAAACTACATATAGGATGAATAGTGGAATAAAGAGAGGTTATAGGGAAGGCTTTCTTGTAGAAGTAGCAATTTTAGGTTGGGAATTTAAAAAAAGACATGGAAATCAGTAAGTGAAGTAGAGGAAGGAAAGTGTTCCAGACATAGAATTTCCTGTTTTGCCTATAGCTAATGGTCTACAAGAGGAATACATACATACATACATACATACACATACATATATATATATGTACTTACATGTGTATACATTCATATGTACATATATATCACACTAACTAAGGAAATTAAAAGTTTAATTAAAGATACAAATTTTCATGAGTTCTGAGGAAAGAGAGAGATCAGTTCTGGCTGAGGATTCTTTCTGGAAGAAATGGTATTTTAACTGGGCTTTAAATGACCTGAACTTATAACTAAAGGAAAGATATTCCAATGAGGGATCATGCCAAAAGACATAGGATCAGGAAACCACTGGAAGTGGTAGAAGTACAGCAAGAAATCAACCTTGGCTATACTATAGAAGGTATTGAAAAAACACAGGTTAGGCATCTCAGAGGCCATAAGCACTTCTGTTTCATAGACCCTTTGGGGAAATAATTTTGTTGTTAATCTATTAATATAGGTAGAAGCATATTTAAATTATATAAATTAGAAGCAAATTTAAATTATATACATTAAATTATAATAAATTAAATTTATTAATCTCTAAATGATTAGGTTATATCATAATATACAAGTTTTTTTCTATTTCTATTTAATTTAAATTTTATATGCATTTTATTATTGTTTTTGACTTATGATTTAATGGTTATAAAGAATTATCATTTAAAAACCATTGTTATCAATACAAATTGATCTTTGTTCCACAAATTATAAGCTTAAGAGAGCTTATGGATGCATCAAATGATTATGCCTATGGAAACATGAGGAGGAGAAAGGAATACACACACACACACACACACACACACACACACATATATATATGTGTGTGTGTGTGTGTAGATAGATAGTAGACACATATACAGAGGCTGGCACATTGTAGAGTATAGACACTACATATACACATATAAATATACATATACATATATAATCTCACATACTGTATGTGTATGTGTGTATATATAGTACCTATAATATGTCAGACACTATGCTAAGTGCTTTATAAACATTATTTCATTTGATCCTCACAACTCTGGGAGGTAGGTACTATTATTACATGCATTCCAATGAGTAAACAAAAGCAGACAGAGATTAAACAATTTATCCAGGATCATACAGCTAATAATTATCTGATCTTAGATTTAAACTCAAGTTTTCTTGACTGCAAGCCCAGTGCTCTATATCACTGAATTTCAAAGTCATTTAGTTTTAAAAAAAATAAAAATTTAGACATCATCTAGTTCAATCCTCTCATTGAGTAAATGAGGAAACTGAGGAATCAAATGGTAAATGATTAACCTTAGATCTTGCTGGTCATCAATATTGTAGGTAACCACATTCTGCTCTCCAAGTTTAGCACTCTTTTCTCTGTATCTTTCAGCTAAATTCATAAAAACTAGTTATAATTTCAAGAAAATAGAAATTAAAACCTCTCCTCATATTCTAAAATCCATCAGAACCCATTTGGAGGGTTTTTCAAGTGATCTTTATCCTTTTCCAAATTTCTCTTTTAACTAGAGATATTTTGCCAATTTCTTACTTAAAGGCTGTCCCCCTCACCCATACCCCCAGAAATACATCTTGAGTCATTACTAAGCCCCATTTAATACCTTAAATGGTTGAAAGAAAAAATGAATTTTAGGAAGGATTAATGTGCTTATTGAGTGCTTACTATGTATTCTAAATACTATTCTGTATTCTAGGAGTAAAAAAACAGAGAATAAAACAGTTCCTGAAAGAGAGGTGAAGAATGATTGGAACATAAGCTAGGCATGTACCAGAAAGCAAATGTATAGTGGAGAAGAAAAGGAATTTTTTTTTTTTAATTAATAGGCCTGTGTTCAAATTCTGACTCTACACATTCTTCTTAAGTACGACCTGAAAAAAAGTCAATTTATCTCTTCATGCTCCATTTGTAAAGAACTAGATTACTTCTATGTGATCTTCTACCTCTAATTTCTATGACATTAAAAAGTCATTGAAAAAGGATGTGCAGGAGAAGAAAAAACCTTTCACTTCCTCAAAATCCAATCAAGGATCTTGTTCACACTGTAAATTTACTTTCAGAGTATCACCACCACTCATTTGTTTTAGAAAGTTGTAAATATAAAAATATAAAAAAAAAAAAATCTTCTGAATTCACAAGTACCTTCATTTTTGTGTTTAAGAGCCACAAATTATTTTTTATCAATTTTACTGCCCCCTGCTGTCATGGAGTAATATTACAAAAGAAAATTAATTCTTTGCTGTGGTTTCATTCCTCTATGAATATGGCTGAATGAAGTATTGATCTGTTTAAAATCTCAGGCTGAACTTTGGCTATAAGGAAAAAAAATTAAGTCAAATATCTATGAGTGAGTCACTAAGATACCTTGTAGAGATATTTTTATTGTACTCTCTTAAAAATCAAAAAGCTATTTTTGACACTGTAGTTTGTAATAGCAATGCATCTATCGGGTTAAAACCACAAATTAAGCAAAGGCTAATGTTCCAATAAAAAACAAAGTTATGAGTTATTTGTTTCCCAGAGCTTAATGATCTCAATTTGAGAATATATGCTAAAAATAAGAGGCAATATATAGGGACTTAAGACAGGAAGGTGCTCAAGTTCTCCTAGGTTCCCTCAAAAACCACATGAAACCAAGCCTCTGAACATTCTGATGGGATGAAACTTCTCTCCAACTCAAGGTGGTCTGAAAAAAACTTCAAGAAAGGTCAATCTCACTAGTGTGAAAAGAGTGTTCAGCCCAGCTCAGATAGATTCTGGGAAAGTCTGTGAGAGGATCTTAATCACAGCAAATCAGCAACTAGACCCTCAGTCCTGGATCAGTAGAGGAGCACATAGATGGGGCAGCTTCCAGTTCCAATTCAGAAGGCATACTCTAGGAAACCAGGCTGTTTCTTGAAAAGAGCAAGCAAAGCTACCGCCTACAAACACAAGGAGCCCTTGTGCTCAAAGCCAAAGCTCACAAATGCACAAGAAACTTGAGATCATGCTACCTTTACTCCAGAAGCAGAGTTCTACCTTAAAAGTAAAACAAAAGAGGAAATACCAAAGGAAAAGGGGAAAAAATGAGCAAGAAACAAAAAAGAACCTTGACCACATAAAGCTGCTATGGTGACAGGGCAGACCAAAACACCAACTCAGAGTAGAATGAACAGAATGTCACTCAAAAAGTGAGATAAATTGTCTGAAGCCTCTTAAAAGACTTCAAAGGGGAAATAAGAGAAGTAGAAGAAAAAATTAGAGAAAAAAATGAGAGGTATGCATTAGAGAGTCAACAATTTGGGAAAGGAAGGGAAAAAAATTGTCTAAAGAAAACAACTCCTTAAACAGTAGAATAAACCAAATGGAAAGACATACTGAAGATAACTGAAGAAAATCATACATTAAAAACTAGAACAGAATATGAATTTGTGAGACAGCAAGAATCAGCCAAACAAACTAAAAAAAGAATTTAAAAATGGAACAAAATGTTAAATACTTCATTGGAAAAAACACCTGACCTGGAAAATAGATCTAGAAGAAACAGTTTAAAATTATTGGCATACCTGAAGGACATGAACAAAAAATAACCTGGATAACATTCAACAAGAGGTCATTAAGGAAAACTACTTGAATATACTAGAAACAGAGAGGGAAATATTCATTGAAAGAATCTATCAATCACTTCTAAAAAGAGATTCCATAGGAAACCCCAAGGAACATTGTTATGAAACTCCAAAATTATAAACTCAAGTGAAAATTACTGCAAGCTGCCAAACAAAAACAATTCAAATATCAAGGAGCCACCCTCAGGATTACTCAGGACTCTTTACTGCAAATCTGCAGCTTTTACAATAAAGGAACACAGGGCCTGGAATACCATATTCTGGAAGGCATAGGTAAAGACAGTAAGTGCTTCTTTTTCATACCACAATGCAATAGAAATTATATTCAATAAAGAGCAGGGAAATGTAGACTAAAAACCAATAGATGAATATTTACAAAAGTATAAATTGCCCATATTAACAGAAGAGGTAATAAATTCCTTAAGTTGTCTTATCTTAGAAAAAGAAATTAAAGAAGTCATTAATGAACTTCCTAAGGAAAAACCTCCAGGGCCATATGAATTCTACCAAACATTTAAAAAACAATTATTTTCAATATTATGTAAACTATTTGCAAAATAGGTAAAGAAGGAGTACTGCCAAATTATTTCTATGACACAAATATGGCACTGATATCTAAACCAGGAAGGTTCAAAACAGAGAAAGAAAATTACAGACCAATCTCCCTATTGATACAAAAATTTATTGATACAAAAATTTAAATAAAATATTTGAAGTGAGATTACAACAGTTTATCAAAAGGATAATACACTATGATCAAGTGGGATTTGTCAGGAATGCAAGTTTGGTTCAATATCAAAAAAAAACTATTACCATATTTGGCCATATCAACAGAAATTGTATTAATCTCAATAGATGCAGAAAAAGTTTTTGACAAAATATAGTATGCGTTCCTATAAAAAATATTAGAAAGCATGGGAATAAAGGGAGTTTTCCTTAAAATAATCAGCAGTATCTATTTAAAACCTACAGCAAGCATTATTTGTAATGGAGAGAAGCTGGACACATTTCCAAAAAGGACATCCATTATCATGACTATTATTTAATATTGTGCTAGAAATCTTGGCATTGGCAATAAGAAAAGAAAAAAGAAATTAAATGAATTAGAATAGGCAATGAGCAAATAAAAGTCTTTGTAGATGATATGATGATATACTTTAAGGATCCTAAACAATAATCCAAAAATCTACTGGAAACAACAGCTTTTGCTAAGTTACAGGATATAAAATAAATCACCATTTTTAGATATTACTAAGTCTATCAGCAAGAGATATAAAGAGAAATTCCAATTAAAATTATTGTAGACAAAATAAAATATGTGGGGATCTACCTGTTGAGACAAACCCAAAAACTACATGAATACAATTAAAAAATACCTCTAGCACAAATAAATTCTGATCTAAACAATTGGAAAAATATCAATCATTTATGGGTAGACTGAGCTAATACAACAAAATTGAAAATTTTGCCTAAATTGGTCTACTTGTTCAATGCCATGCAATCAAACTGCCAAAACATTATTTTGTAGAACTAAAAAAAAAAAAAAAAACAAAATTCATCTGGAAGAATAAAATCTCAAGAATATCAAGAGATTAATGAAAAAAAATATATATAAAGAATGGTGGCTTAGCAGTACCAAATCTAAAACCATATTATACAGCAGCAGTAATCAAAACCATTTAGTACTGGCTGAGAAATAGAATGGTTGGTCAGTGGAATAGAGTAGATATACACAATATAATAATCAACGATTATAGCAGTCTGGTATTTAATAAAATCCCAAACTCCAGCTTCTATTAAAAAAAAAAACTCATTATTTGACAAAAATTGCTGGGAAAACTAGAAAATAATATATCAGAAAATCAATATATACCTACATTTCACACCCCATACCAAAATAAAATCAAAATGAGTACATGATTTGGGCATAAAAGATGATACCATAAACAAATTAGGAGAACAAGGGATAATTTACCTACCACATCTTTGGAGAAAGGGTTTCTATGACCAAAAAATACCTTGAGAACATTATGAAAGGCAAAATAGATAACTTTGATTAAACTAAATTAAAAAGGGTTTGCACAAACAAAATCAACAGAAAAAAAGATTAAAAGGGAAATATAAAACTGGGGAAAAAATCTTCACATCTAGTGTTTCTGATAAAAGTCTCATTTCTAAAATATATAAAGAACTCTGTCAAATTCATTAGAGTTCAAGTCATTCCTCAATTGATAAATGGTCAAAGGATATAAACAGACAATTTTCAGGTGACAAAATTATAGTTACGTGAAAAAAATGCTATAAATCAGTATTGATTAGAGAAATTCAAATTAAAACAGATTGGCTACGATAACAGGACAAGATAATGATAAATGTTGCAGGGGATGTAGGAAAATTGGGGCCCTAATGCATTGTTGGTAGAGTTGTGAAAATGATGGAAGCATTCTGGAGAAGAATTTGAAACTCTGCCCAAATGGCTTTAAAACTATGCATATCCTTGGACCCAGCAGTGCCATTACAGGGTCTATATCCCAAGGAAATTATAAAGGAGAGAAAAGAACCTGCATGTGTAAAAAAAATATTTGTAGCAGCTCTTTTTATGGTAGCAAATAATTGGAAAATTGATGTCCATCAATTGGAAAATGGGGAACAAGTTGTGGTGTATGAAGATAATAGAATGTTATTGTTCTACAAAAAATGATCAACAAGCCAAAAGGCCTGGAAAGAGTTACAAGAACAAATGTTGAGTGAAACAAGCAAAACAAGGAATACATTGTACACAATAACAGCAAGAACGTGCAATGTTCAGCTATGGAAGACTTGGTTTTTCTCAGTGTTTCAGTGATCCAAAACAATCCCAATAGATTTTGAACAGAAAATGTCATCTGCATCTAGAAAAAGAACTAAGGAGACTGTTGTTGTTTTTTTTCTCTCCCATGATTTTTTTTCCCTTTTGTTCTGAAAAATCAGAGCAATGTGTATTTAAAAATAGATAAGTTTACTAGATAAAAACATTCACTTTTGCAAAACTTCATGTTCTAAATTTTTCTCTCTCCCTTTCCCTCCACCTTCCCTTAGATACAATTAATCCAATAAAAGTTAAACTTGTGCAATTCCTCTAAACATTCCACTTTTGTCATGCTACATGAGAAAAATCAGATCAAAGGAAAAAAAGTGGGAAAGAAAAAAAAAAACAATAACAATCGTGAAAATACTTTGTTTTGATCCACATTCATTCTCCATAATTTTCTCTCTATATGTGAATGGCTCTTTGCATGGCAAATCTTTTGGAATTGCCTTGAATCATTTCATTGTTGATAAGAGTCAGTCATAATTGATCATCACATAATCTTGTTGTCCCTGTGTAGAAAGTTTTCTTGATTCTACTCTCTTCACTTAGCATCAGTTTTTATAAGTCTTTCCAAGCTTTTCTGAAATCAACCTGCTTATCATTTTTTTTTTTTCCTGAGGCAATTGGGATTAAGTGACTTGCCCAGGTCACACAGCTAGGAAGTGTTAAGTGTCTGAGACCAGATTTGAACTCTGGTCCTCCTGACTTCAGGGCTGGTGCTCTATCCACTGCGCCACCTAGCTGCCCTGCTTATCATTTCTTATAGGACAATATTATATTACAAAATGTATTCAACCATTTTCCAACTAATGGGGATCCACTCAGTTTCCAGTTCCTTGTCACTACAAAAAGGGCTGCTGTAAACATTTTTGCACATGTGGGTCCTTTTCTTCTTTTATGATATATTTTAAATACAGACCCAGTGAAGGCATTGCTGAAAGGGTATGCAAAATTTGGTAGCCCTTTGGACATAGTTCCAATTGCTTTCCAAAATGGTTGGATCAATTCACAATTTTATGAACAATGTATTGAAAAAGTACAATTCTATCTGCAGTGTCCTACGAGCTGTTTATTAAAAATCAGTTAAGACAGATCTACTACATATAACTTGAGCATTTTGTAATTCTGTGTACTGGATTTATAAAAGAGTCATGTTAAGGGAAAGGAAAAGGGAAAGGAAAAGGTGATTAAGGGAGTGAGGGAGTATAAAAGAAAAGAAGAAGGAAGGAAGGAAGGAGAGAAGGAAGGAAGGAAGGAAGGAAGGAAGGAAGGAAGGAAGGAAGGAAGGAAGGAAGGAAGGAAGGAAGGAAGGAAGGAAGGAAGGAAGGAAGGAAGAAAGGAGAGAAGGAAGGAAGGAAGGAGGGAGGGAGGGAAGGAAGGAAGGAGGAAAGGAAGGAAGGAGGGAAGGAAGGAAGGAGGGAAGGAGGGAAGGAAGGAGAGAAGGAGGGAAGGAGGGAGGGAGGGAAGGAAGGAAGGAGGGAAGGAAGGAGGGAAAGAAGGAAGAAGGGAAGAAGGAAAGAAGGAAGGAAAGAGGGAAGGAGGGAAGAAAGGAGGGAAGGAAGGAAGAAGGGAAGGAAGGAAAGAAGGAAGGAAAGAGGGAAGGAAGGAGGGAAGGAAGGAGGGAAGGAAGGAGGGAAGGAGAAAGGGAAGGAAGGAGGGAGGGAAGGAGGGAAGAAAGGAGGGAGGGAAGGAGGGAAGGAGGGAGGGAAGAAAGGAAGGAAGGAAAAAGGAAGGATGTATCTCTTTTTTCAAGATCAATCACTAGTGATTTTGATAAAAAATAGTTCACAAATATTTTTCCCATCTCTAAAATGTTCAACTTGCTACAAAATGTGGCTTCTGTTGACATTGTCTTTTCTTTTCTTTTTAAAAAAATAAACATTTATTATTATTTTCTTATTTTTTAAAGCTTTTTTTATTTACAACACATATGCATGGGTAATTTTTAAGCATTAACCCTTGCAAAGCCTTCTATTCCAAATTATTCCATCCTTCTCCCCACCCCCTCCCTTAGATGGAAGGCAGTCCAATACATGTTAAATATGTTAAATATATGTTAAATCCAATATATGTATACATATGTATATAGTTATCTTGCTGCACAAGAAAAATCAGATTAAGAAGGAAAAAAACCTGGGAAAGAAAAAAAAATGCAAGCAACAACAACAACAGAAAGAGTGAGAATACTATGTTGTGGTCCACACTCAGCTCCCAGGGTCCTCTCTTTGTGTGTAGATGTCTCTGTTCATCACTGAACAATTGGAATTGGTTTGAATCATCTCATTGTTGAAGAGAGCCAAGTCCATTAGAATTGATCATCCTATAGTTTTGTTTTTCCCATGATAATGATCTCCTGGTTCTGCTCATTGCACTTAGCATCTGTTAATATAAGACTTTCCAGGCCTCTCTCAAATCATCTTGTTGGTCATTTCTTACAGAACAATAATATTCCATAACATTCATATACCATAATTTATTCAAGCATTCTCCAATTGATGGGTATCCATTCAATTTCCAGTTTCTTGCCACCAGAAAAAGAGCTACCATAAACATTTCCCTCCTATAAAATCTTTTTGAGATGTAAGTCCAGTAGAAACACTGCTGGGTCAAAGGGTATGCATAATTTGATAACTTTTTGAGCATAGCTCCAAATTGCTCTTTAGAATGGTTGGATCCATTCACAATTCCACCAACAATGTATCAGTGTCCCAGTTTTCCCACATACCCTCCAACATTCTTGCTGACATAATCTTGAAAGAAATAAAGATGCTTAAGTACTTTAAAATAATGTAATTACCTTAAGGACAGACAATTTATTTGGAAGAGAGTCACTGAAATAAAATTTTAGCTTAGGTAGAACTTTTTTTTTTTGATATTTTATTAATTTTATAATTATAACACTTTTGACAGTACATATGCATAGTAATTTTTTACATCATCCCTTGCACTTCCTTCTGTTCTGAATTTTCCCCTCCTTCCCTCCACCTCCTCCCCTAGATGGCAGGCATTCCCATACATATTAAATATGTTATAGTATATCCTAGGTACAATATATGTGTGCAGAACCGATTTTGTTGTTGTTGTTGTTGTTGTTGTTGTTGTTGTTGTTGTTGTTGTTGTTGTTATTGCAAAGGAAGAATTGGATTCTGAAGGTAAAAATAACCTGGGAAGAAAAACAAAAAAATGCAAACAGTTTACACTCATTTCCCAGTGTTCCTTCTCTGGGTGTAGCTGATTCTGTCCATCATTGATCAATTGGAACTGAATTAGATCTTCTCTATGTTGAAGATATCCACTTTCATCAGAATACATCTTCATACAGCATCGTTGTTGAAGTATATAATGATCTCCTGGTTCTGCTCATTTCACTCAGCATCAGTTGATGTAAGGCCTCTCTGTATTCCTCCTGCTGATCATTTCTTACAGAACAATAATACTCCATAACATTCATATACCATAATTTACCCAGACCATTCTCCAATTGATGGGCATCCATTCATTTTCCAGTTTCTAGACCACTACAAAAAGGGCTGACACAAACATTTTGGCACATACAGGTCCTTTTCTTAGATAGAACTTCAAAGCCATAAACCTTGAATATTTGAATGAAATGAATTATTATTTTTACAAATTACATTTTAGAACATTTTTAAAAATTAGAAAAAAATTCCATAGAAGATAAAAACTCAATTGGACAATTACAAATAGATATAAAAAAAGTGAGTGAAGAAAAAAAAAAAAAGAACTTCAAAGCCATAGATAAACCTTGAATATTTGAATGAAATGAATTATTATTTTTACAAATTACATTTTAGAACATTTTTAAAAATTAGTCCCCAACAACTTCCAGTTTGTGAGACTTTTACCATTTCTTTGTATTTAATAGAAAACAGTTTTCTCTCATGAAATCCTTGAGGCTGCCAGTGAGTACCAGCAACTATTTTACATGTGGGAAAACTATAATAGTCACAAACTTCTAATTTTCAGATGCCTAAGTTGCTTCCTGGCTGAACTACTTCAGACAGATTAGAAGTTTTGGTATAGGAGGTAGTCATAGAGAACATGCAATTCCATAGGATTTAGGGCTGAAGGAGAACAAAAGGTTATTGATCCAACCCCTCCATTTTATATATAAAGAAAGTGAGACTCAGAGATATTAAGAGCTTTGCCCAAGATCATATAGCTAATATACATCAAAAGCACAATTTGAATACAGCTCTTCCTGACCCTAGTTCTTATGCTCTATGCCTATAGTTATATACAATGTTTTGTGTGTTGTTTTTAATCTAATAGAACACCTAAAATTCCACATTGCTTTTGAAGCAAAGTATTAATTTATCTTTAAAATGAGAGCAATAGCTTGTTTCAAAAGACACAAAGATGGCAATCTATAGACCACTTAATGGACTTCATGTTGATTTCATCACAATTTCCAGAAGCCCTTGCTTTGAGGCTGGATAATGAATCATCTTTCCAGATATTCCAACAGCCAGAAGTATTAAATGGAAGCTTTATGTTTTTTTAAAACCAATAGCCAAGCTTTTGTACTCTTCTTTATGGCTCACCTGACACATGACCCAATCTTATCTCAGCTGTCTTTAGTAGCCAAAAAGCTATGTGCTGGTAAGAACATGGCTGGAAAGAATAATTGAATGGATTGGCTATGCATCTAAAGAGGTAGAATTTCAGAATAATTGTTTCTATTCTGTAGCTGTATTACCAGCATTACTTTCAGCAAAATCTAAATCCATTACAAGTATATTTTCTGACACTTGGGAGCAGAACCTGTCTATCCAATGACTAGGAAGCATACCTATGATTCTTCTAATCAAGGCTTATTTGGGGGGATTAGGTATCTGGCTCCTTTTGCTCAAACCTGAATGAAAGGTGGTTCATTAAATGTTTTTTTTTCCCCATAAAAGGAATGTTCTGTTGTTGTTACTTCTTTTTTGCTGAAATCAGATCTTATTCTGGAGGCTAATAATTCAGTTAAGTGGCAGGTAAGGGGCAGATTGGACCGCACGGCCTGTCTTCCTGGGTACAGAATTAAGAAGGTGTTGACAATACATCTATTCCTTCAACAGGTAGGAATATATCAGATTAGTACCCTGTTCGTAAGAATAATTCATTAAAGTAAAACACAACCAATACTATCCAAGATAAACTCTATATGGAAAGTTTTGTCCTCCCTCACCTGTTAGTAATTTCCCCAGAAACAATTTAATAATATATAGTTTCTACCTTTCTCTCAAAAAGTCATGCCTCAAGCTATCTACCTATGTAGAACTATATATCATTTTCTCCGAAGTCTCTCTTCCTACTCACTGAATTCATTTTTGGAAGTTGATAAGCATTTACCTTCCTATCTACTCCAGCTCACATTTTACACTAATTTCCTCAATGACTCGTATTGCTCCTTATAACAGTACATATAATTGATTGTTATGTATTATAATAGGGTTTAATTTCAGAATACCATTAGGAAGGAAAGGAGATGAAGAAAGAAGAAAAAATTTATTGGAAGTGAAAGGGAAAGTATATTTGAGCTAATACACATCTCCCACTTTTGTTTTGTTGTTTTTGTGAAACAGGTCTTGTTCTCAGAATAACATACTTAATTGTTTCTCCTTTAGTATCTGCCAAAAGATCCCCTTATAATGGTTTTTAAACTGAAAAAGCCAAGTAAGATTATTACTTCCAAATTTCATGTGAGCACTAAAGGTGTTAGGATTACAAGGTGAGAACTCAGGTTGTCTGGACAGTGACAAGGTGAGAACTCAGGTTGTCTGGACAATTACAAGGTGAGAACTCAGGTTGACTTGACAGTTCTGTGGCTCAGACATTTGGTTTGGGCCTTTAAAGGGAGTTTACACCTTAGGAATTCTAAGAGGAGCAAGTTCATTGGTGGAAGTATTTCCCCACACCCCATTAAGTTTTCTGGGGCCTATTCTCTGGGAGGATAAAAGAAGGGCAGTATTGGGTCTGAGAGAAACTACTCTGATATAGAGTTGTGACGCCAGGCAGGCTGAAAGGAGACCAATCTGATTTGGGGAAGGACAAGAGCTGGAGGAAATTCAGAGCTCTCAAGAAACTTGTGCACAGAGGAAAAGATTTTACAGATCTCCCAGAGAAGGATTATAATTGAGCAGATGATCGAAACCTCACAATTCAAGAACTTTACATATTGGCGCCCAATGTGGGGCAAGGACTTTTGCTTATCCTGACAAGGACTTTTTCATGATCCCTTCAGAGGAGCTAGCCCAGACCTTTGCATTTAAGGACTTATTCTGAGCCCTTCAGAGGAGCTAGACCAGACCATCGCATAGAAGCATTAAGAATTCTATCCAGTCCTATATTTCTATGGAGAGCAAACTTTTCTCTTGTTCTAAATTTCCAGTGAAACTCTGAGGAAGATGCATAGTTTGAATGTCTCAGACTCTTAGTTGATCATTTATACCAAGCTGAGAAAAGATTGTTCTGTGTATTATATTTATCCAAAATATTTAATATTATAGAATCTTAGAAAAATATGTAACTTCCTTTCCTGAAGTCCCTACGAGAAATCTGGATAAACTTAATTCATCAAAAGAACAAAGAAAAAATTAAGAAAAAATTGGTGAAGCATTCTAAAATTTATTCCTCGTAAAAAGTATTATTTTCTTATAGAAAAAAAATTAATTTTATGAGCAAAGTTCCTTAACATTAACTCAGACATCAGAATGAAATAAATACAAGTCTTAAAAAATAATTTTAAATGTGTTACTTTGTTGGGAGATGATATAATAGTAATTATGACTAGTAATTTTTTTGCTTTCTTTTTAGATCACTTTTCTTCCACAAGGCTCTTCTCCCTTCCTAATATAAGGAGATAAGGGAAGAATGACTTATTGTTTTAGTTGATGATGTTTCCAAATGTTTATAATTCTGGTGTGCTAAAAGCCAGCACATGAGCAAGTACAACAAGAAACTATCACATCCATAGCAAGCTTCAGTAGAATGAAAACTCATTAAAAGGAGGGACAAACTTTTCAAAATCTTTGGATTATCAGTGTCTAGTCTAATGACTTTCACATAGTAGGTACTTTTTTTAAAAAATAGTTTTTATTTACCAGATATATGCATGGGTAATTTTATAGCATTGACAATTGCCAAACCTTTTGTTCTAATTTTTCCCTTCTTTCCCCCAGATGGCAGGTTGACTAATACATGTTAAATATGTTAAAGTATAAATTAAATACAATATATGTGTACATGTTCAAACAGTTGTTTTGCGTACAAAAAGAATCAGACTTTGAAACAGTGTACAATTAGCCTGTGAAGGAAATGAAAAATGCAGGCGGACAAAAATAGAGGGATTGGGAATTCTATGTAGTGGTTCATAGTCATCTCCCAGAATTCTTTTGCTGGGTGTAGCTGGTTCAGTTCATTACTGCTATATTGGAACTGATTTGGTTCATCTCATTGTTGAAGAGAGCCTCATCCATCAGGATTGATCATCATATAGTATTGTTGTTAAAGTATGTAATGATCTCTTGGTCCTGCTTATTTCACACAGCATCAGTTCATGTAAGTCTCTACAGGCCTTTCTGAAATCATCCTGTTGGTCCACATAGAAGGTATTTTTAAAAATGCTAATTGGTTTGATAAGGTCAAATTAGTTTTAATATACGTATATACGTGTGTCTATGTACATATATATAAGTCTTTTATGGGATAGTTTAAAAATCTTGCAAGAAAATCACTTTGCACAATTTTCAGATGAAGAAATTAAAGCCAATTACAGTCATATCAAAAATGCTCTAAATAGCTATTAGTGAAAGAAATGCAAATCAAGACAACTCTGAGGTACCACTTCATACCTATCTGATTGACTAAGAAGACAGGAAAAAGTAATGATAAATGTTAAAATGGATGTGGGAAAACTGGTACACTAGTGCATCGGTGAAGTTGTGAAATAATCCAACCATTCTGGAGATCAATTCAAGAAGGCAGAGTTGCATGAAATCATCAGCCTACTTTCTTTGCCAATCATCTTAGTCCAATGGCAGGACAGAATCAAGATAATGGCGATGGGAGACATTGGCATAGGACCACCCAGCATGATGTGACCTAATCAGAGAAGGTGCTGTGCTCTATGAGCAAGCAGAATCGAATCAGCTCAAAAGAAACATGAGATATGCTAATTTAGAGAAACCACCCAAATGTTCACAAGAACTTTTGAGTTTGACCTGTGATAGAGCTTGCCAGTCAGATACACTGTAACTTAATTCTGACATAGTGATGTCATTTTAGTCTTCAAAAATGAAGGACAACAACTAAACAACTAACTATTAGTAGTACAATTTTTAAGAATTTCAAGTATCATTTTCCCATGTAGGGATGTATACAGTTCAGCTCCATTGAATCATTTAAGCTTTCTCTTTCTTTGGAGATCATTTTTAGTTCAATTCTGGTCTTCTCCTTATGAAAATTAGAAATCCTTCTATTCCACTGAATGACTATTTTCCCCTTGAAGTATTATGCTTAATTTTGCTGGGTAGATGATTCTGGGTTGTAATTCTAGTTCTTTTGCCTTGTGAAATATCAGGTTTCATGACCTTCAATCCTTTAATGTTATAGTTGCTAAGTCCTGCCTAACCCTGATTGTATTTCCCCAATATTTGGATTATTTCTTTATGGTCATTTATAATATTTTTCCTTGACCTGAATAGTTCTGTAATTTTGTATAATGTTCCTTGGAATTTTTATTGTGGGATCTCTTTCCTGAATTGATGAGTAATCCAAAAATTCTACCATCATCTTTCCTAGATCTATTCTTGAGGTCAGTTGTTTTCCAATGAAGTGTTTAAAATTTCCTCCTATTTCTTTTCATTCTTTTGAATTCATTTGATGGATTCTATATGTTTCATGGAGTCATAACTTTCCCTTATCCAATTCTTCTAACTTTTAAGAAATTGTTTTCCTCAATTAGCTTTTGCACTTCTTTTTCCATTTGGTCAATTGTACTTTTTTTTTTAAGTAATACATCTTTTTTCAGGTTGTTAGCTCTTTTTGTTCATAATTCTCTTGCATCAGTCTCCTTTTTTCCAATTTTTATTCTACCTCATATCTAATTTTTAATCTCCTTTTGAGCTCTTCAATAGTTCTTTCTGGGCTTGAGAACACTTTCCACTTTTCTTTGAGATTTTGCCCACAAATATTTTCACATTGCTGTCCTCTTTTGAGTTTGTGTTGATCTTTTCTTTCATCATAATATCTTTCTAAGGTAAGATTATTTTTGTTTTGTTTTGTTTTTCTTATCTTTTTTGGTCTTTTTTCTTTCTTTGCAATTTGATCTCTGTTCCCATGGTGGAAGGGACACTGTCTCAGGCATCTAGTTGTAGGGAATACAGGCTCTGGCTATTTACCTGGCGCTATACTTATGTTGTCTTGAGGCCCATTGTGGACTCTCATGTCTGGTTCTGTGCTGAGGGGTAAGGTGAGGGTGGATGGTGCTGCCAAAGACCATAAAGGTCTGGTAGCTTACCTCAGGCAGAGCTCAGGTGGCAGTGAGGTGTTTCTGCATTTCCTGAGGCTACACTGTACAGCACTTGGTGAGTTTCCTGTTTGTTTAGGCATCAATAGGGTTGGCAGCTACCTGTTTACCCAGGGCTGTGCTGATGAATGTAAAGTTTGGCTTCTGGAGATTGCCTGTGTATCCCAGTCTATGTTGATGTACTGTGGTGGTTCTTAGAGCTGGGGTCTGCTCATTCCACTGGCTATGTGGAGCTTCATGGATGGCCTTGATCTTGACTTTTGCCTGCTCCACCACACTGGGGCTCAGGATCTCCCACTGGTTTGCTGAATGGGGGCTTGCTACTGTTTTCCTGGGGTTCTTCCTTTCCTAGACTATGTTCTCCTTTCTCCTAAGTGAGACAGATCTTTCTTCCAAGTTTCTTGAACTGAAAGACTGTTTCACTACATCTTTTTGCTGATTTTACTATTTCAGGATTTGTTTGGGGAGACTATTTTATGAGGGCTTGGAGATGAGTCTAGGAGAGTTATGGCAATTTACTGCTTACTCTGCCATCTTGGTTCCCAGAAGAAAATCAAGATGATTCGTTGTCAGAGCTACCTTGCTGAGCCTTCTAGACCTTTAACTTCTTGGAAACTAGAATAAGCATAACAAACATTTGGATCACAAGTTTTTCAAGCATTAAAAATTATAAACAGGATTAACTGTGACATTAGGAGAGAGGCTTGTTAATTCTATGAATTTTTCCATGAAATTAAAATATGATTTTTCGAGGAGGAAAGGAGAGGCGCTGGAAGAATATCAGTTCTATGAACCTTATTATGAATCACAAAGTTGAACAGAACCCCAGAAGTCTATTTTCTTTATCTGGCAGGAGTCTATATCTTTCCTTAGGAGATGCCACAAAAGAAATGAAACCCAGAAAAATCTTAGTCTTTAGAAAAGATGAATGATCCTTTAGCAAAGAACAGTTCCTAAGTAGATTAAAATGGAGCTCTGGTTGTGTATGTAATACACCTCCTCTTGGTTCACTGCCAGGCCTTGGTTGCCTCACTTGATATCTTGAGCATGGCATAGAGAAAAAACAATCCTTCCAGCTGAAATATAACTTAGCTCTAAACAGCTAAAAATTTCAGGGTTGAAATGTAGAAATAAATATGGACAGAGTCCAAGGTCTTGCAGTTCTCCTTATTCCCTCTGGGAAGGATATTATCATTTTTTTATTCTGGCATTGTGTTCAGCATGCTTTCATCTGCAAAGATCCTGAGTTCTTTGTGGCAAAACAAAACACTGATTTGTTTCTGGGCAAGGTTTAATTGGTTGAAAGATGCCTTCTATTTATAATAATGATGATAGCTGCCACGTGTATAGGATCACAACAAACATTTGTGAGTATAGTCAGAGCATTCTCCTTGAAGCAAAGAAAACTTTGGATCAAATATCACCTCTGACATATATGGGCTATGTGACTATGGGGAGTTCACTTAACCTGTCAGTTTTCTAAATAATAAGTTACAAGGAAAGATCATTTGAAAGAAGGACTAAAGTTGACCCACATATGTTCCCTTCTCTCTGATGCTGCTACCACACTTATGTAGGCCCATATCACCTCACACTTGGATTATTACAAGAGTCTGCTGGTGAGCCTACCTGCTTCAAATCTTTCCTTACTCCAGCCCATACTCCTGTCAAAGTTATCTTTCAAAAGCCCAGTTCTGTCCATGTCACTTAATAAACTTCAGTGACTCCCTATTACCTCTAGGATCATCCTCTCCAATACTTTATCCATTACAGCAACATGATGAAGTAACCTTTCCTAGCAACCTGTAGAACTGAGATCTTAGCATAAATAAAATTTAAAAATTTATCCAGTAAAGAACATTTCAATGAAATATTGTAATCTACACTTGTCTCCTTCACCACTATCCTCCATTTCCCACCCTCCATTCAACCATCTCCTTAGTACAAATGACACTGCCAAGGACCTCTTGCCCCCTTGTTTTTATTTGACTTTAATGTTAAGGCCAAGTTTTTCTGATTACCAAAAATCTAGAGGAAATTTATCTTAAAAATATTTAGAGTCACAAAATTTTAGCACCAGTTAGGAGCTAATATTTCTAGTTCAACATTTCTCCTAATAAAGAAATATGTCTATAATTACTCTTTTCCATTTGAATGCACAGAATTACATGGGAAAGCTCATGGTGCAATAATGATAGCTAGTATTTATAACATTTTAAGATTTGCAAAGCACTTTACAAAGTTCTCTCATTTGATCCTCACAACAATCCTATGAAGTAGATGCTGTTATCATTTTGCAGATGAAGAAAATGAGGTTGAGAGATGTTAAGTAACAGGATAACACAGATAGTAACTATCTGGGGCAGACCATCTGTTGTTGGATAGCTCTGGTTATTTTAAAGTTCTTGAATATATTGAGTCAAAAATCTGCCTCCCTACAACTTCCACCCAGTGAATTTAGTTTGGTCTTCTGGAATTATATAGAACAATTGTACTCCCTCTGGCATATGGCTTAGAACTCTGAAATTAGTCTCTCCAAACACAAGCTCCTAGTTTTTAGTTTTTCTTCTGCCTCACTCTCCTAAATACATTTATTCTCCCATACCTTCATCCCTCTTATCACTCCTATTTGTTCCCTTAGTCCATCACATGTGCTATTATTTTTCTATTATCCTTTCACATTCTTGTCCTTTTGATTCACTATTTCACTACTACTTTATTTTTTTTTAATTCATTTATCATTTACCTTAGATTCTCAACTCATTTTTGTCACCCCAAATTCAATAACTTACTAAAGCCTTATTCATTTCTATCTTTACAACATCTCTCAAATAATCACCACTCTCCTCTGACTTAGCTGACACTCTTGTTTAAGCCTTCATCATCTCTTGCCTAGACTACTGAAATAGATTTTGATAGATCTCCCTAACTGAAGTCTCTCCTTACTTTAATCTACCCATCACTTAGCTGCCAATGTGCCCATCCTAAAGTTCCTAGCTATCTGTCCCTGTTTCTGTCTCTCTGTCTCTGATTGTGTGTCTGCATCTATATCTGTCTGTTTGTCTCTCTCTGTCTACACACACCCACACCCACACACACCCACACCCACACACACACACACACACACACACACACTTACTCAATACTCAAATCTACTGGCTCCCTTTTCCATCCAGATTTAAATATACTCATCTGAGTTTTAAAGTTCTTCACTACCTGACTCCTTCCAATCATTCCTTAGACTTTAATCTAAGAGTTTAGATTTTACTCACCTCCACATATTCTATTATACAATGATACAACAACACTAGCCTCTAGCCTCCTTTGTTGCTCTTTGCACTTAACAACTTCATGCCTTTTCCTTGGCTGTTCCCATATCTGAAATTATTTTCCTGCTTCTCTCTAACTCCTAATTTCCCTGACTTCGTTTAAGTTTTAACTCAGATCCCATTTTTTCAAAAGAACTTTCCCAAGATCCTTTAAAACTAGTCTCTTTCCTCTGACATTATCTTTAATTTAACAATATCTCTTGTATTTATACACTTATTTGAACACTGTTCACCCATGACACCATGAGCTCCATAAGAGATGGAATTGTTTTTTGTTTACTTGGATACTCATTGCTTAGCAGGATGCTTGGCACATAGGAAGTGCTAAATAATTGCTTGTTGACTTAGCTTCACCTGTTTTTATTGTATTAGCATTAAAAACTTATTAAACATTAGCCCTGTTACCTTTTCCTCCTGTATTTTCTGTGCTACACATGGAAGATAGTCCTGAAGAAAGTCACATAACCATACTAAACGAGCTTGCTAAAAATGCATTTTATTTTATCTTAATTGTACCCATTATTACATGGCAATGTTTTAATTCTACCCTGACTGACTCTGTCACAGTTGCTATAGTAGCTATTTCAGATCTGCTCTTTGCTCAGACCTTCTATACCACCTCCTTCTTCCCTTCCTCACAATAGATCACCTTGAAGCCTACAATACTTTATAGAGAAAATGGAATCTATCCATCAGCATTCCTACATTCATCCTCCTACTCCATATCTCAAATTCCTTTTCATCAGGTTTTACTCTTTGCTCCTTTGTATTCATCTCTGGAAAAAAAAAGATGTGAGGGTTTTCTCTACCTATCCCCTTATGTTCTTAATTTTATACCATCTTTTGCACTCTCAAATATTCCCTATCTTTGCCTCATCTTCAAATTTTCCTTAACTAATGGCTTCTTCATGGCCTTCCCTATAAAAATTACCGGGGTTCCCTCATTCTTGGCCCTCAAGTTCTCATCCTATATATATTATATATGTGTGTGTCTGTGTCTGTGTCTGTGTGTATGTGTGTGTGTGCATATATATAATTTATCTTCATTCATTTCCTCCATTTGTTTATTGCTCATTCACTCCATAATCCCTTGTAATCTGGTTCCTATATAAAACACTTTACTGATATTGCTATTCCTAGGACCACCAAGGATATCTAAACTGTTAAGATCAATGTACTCTATTTTCTAGCTCAAACCAATACTTTCTTCTGGACATTCATACATTAGCTTCTGTATACCATTCTTACTTGATTTTCCTTCTACCTCTGTGATCACACAATTGGTCCAGTGCTCTATCCATCGTGCTAATTTGCTAACTCATTTATGCCTGATCAAAAGAGACAAAATAAAGGTATGATCACAAAGGTAGGAGGAAAATCAAGAGTGATATCTGTTTGTCTCCAATATAAAATGGAGATAATAATAGCACCCATTTTACAAGCTTGTTGTAGAGATTAATTACATATATGTAAAGCATAATCTAGCAAATGAAGGTATTATATAAATGTTTATTATTTTTCTCCCCCATTTCTTTCCATCATTACCTCCAAATCAGTAAGTGTGAGTATGCTTCCAGACTCTATTTCAGATTCTATTATTTTCTGTCTTTGCTCTCTCTCCATCAAATCTCTCCATCAAATATCAACATGCTCCTGAGAGCTCCATTGCCATTTCAATCCCTTCTTCTGAATTCAGTTCCATATTAGTAGTAAGTAACTGGCATCTATATAACCTTTTTTCTTAATGTTCCTTTGAATTCATCACTATAAGGACATTCTAGTGATTTCTCTGCCCATGATGATCAGTACCTGCTTTGTGACCCCTGAGATTGAATGTTTAAAGCTGTGGAAGTCAGCAAAATTTCAATGAAAGTCTTCAATTTCTGTTCTCTGCCGAGTTGATATGGCTTGATGACTTGATTAAAATATATCAAACCTACAAAGGTTTGTCATCTAGTTTAGATACAGGCATCTTTAAATATCAAAAATTTTCTTCTCTTATTCTAATCTGGCAAGAAAGGGGAAGTAAGTGTTCAGTCCCATACTTTCATGAGGGCTAGAGAAAAAATGTAGATCCCTAAAGATAAGAACCTGGCAGGGTGGAGAAGGCTAACAGGTAACTCTATTTTCTGGCAGTACCAGCAGCCTGGTAGAAGCTTCAATTATAAGTGATTCCCGGGGGATATCACTTTAAGGGAAAGAACCATTCATTGCCCACTCCAATATTTCTGTTCTGAGTAAAAACTTAGTTTGCTCTATGTTTCTTAAAGCCTTAGTCACCAAAGTTAGAAGAGTTTTATTCTGGATTATCACATGGAATTGACCAATTCAAATCCTTCCAATTCCTTCACTTGGGTTAATGATTTAATGGTGTCAATTCAGTTGGTTGTGCCCCTTTGTAGAATAGCTTTAAGAAAATTAATGAAGAATAAGAATTTGTTACAGACCTTTTAGTATAGTCAATTAGGCTGACTTTGGATCCAGACACTTAATCTAAGCATATTAATTGAACAACAGCTCTTGGGTTCACTCAGTCACATACTAAATAGTGTAATAAATCCCTATGTGCTTAGTTCTTCAAGTGCTCATTTTGATAACTACATAATTTTGCAGGTAAGATGTTGAGGGTAGTAGAAACTACTGGAATATTTAGTCTCATGTGCAATGATGCAGAGTTTGTTTCAGAGGTCCAGTAAAGGCTAAACACTCCTATAACATGCCCCAAATCCCAAAGTCTTCCTAAATTTAGCCTTTCTGAACCCAGACCCAGCTTCTGACTTACTTTTAGGGAATTTTCAACTGGGAAAAGCCTTAACTAGCAAATAGAGAGAACTTCACAAAATATACTCTGGAGTAAGCACTTGAAATATGTCCATAATCATCTTTTAAAACAATTTAAAAAACAACCTCCTCATGTCTGCCTACTGACTTTCCTGACTTCCTTTAAGTCCCAAATAAAATCATATCTTCTTTAGGGAACCTTTTTCAAACTCTCTTCATTCTCTCTTTTAATAATCTTCTATTTGTCCAGAATGTATCTTGACTTTATTTATATATATAATATATATTATATATTGTATGTAATCATGTTGTTATCATAGATTTTATATATATATATATATGTACATATATATGTATATATATATAATTATATACATAAAATTATATATAATAGATTGATTTGTTTGTTGTCTGCCCAATTAAATTGTGAACTCCATTTGGGTAGGGATTGTCTTTTGCTTCTTTTTGTCTTCCCAGTGCAAGTTTAATAAATATTTATTGATTATAGATATTGAATTTAAGTTGAGTGTGGGAAGGAAGAGATTTGGATACCATAAGCTTACTTGCTAAGGAACAGTGGGATCCCACACAATGGGATGAGAGCCAGGCAGGTTTTTAGAAAAGTCTCACTTGAGGGGCAGTTAGGTGGCGCAGTGGATAGAGCACCAGCCTTGGATTCAGGAGGACCCGAGTTCAAATCTGGTCTCAGACACTTAACACTTCCTAGCTGTGTGACCCTGGGCAAAAACCCCAGCCTCAAAAAAAAAAAAAAAAGTCTCACTTGGACTAATAAATAGGAAGTATTTATTACATTTCTCTATGAACTAATTATTTCTCTTAACTAAGTTCTAATTGTTTCTATAAGAAATCTTAAATGCTCTTAGCATCTTCTAAATTTTGGTGTCCTAAAAAAACAAGACCTCTACACAGTCTTAATTATAGCTCTAACACTGGGATATAGCCTTAGTTTCCCATGCTCTTAAAAACTCTTGTCTCTTCTCATTAGCCAAGCCCCAGCTGACCAACCACCAGATCTGACATTATTCAAAGTAGTTATCTGACATGCAGGTGAGTCTAATATATACTATTTATATCATTCACTCTATTTAAATAAGAGACACTCTTATACTTTAGTAATACTCAGCAAAATATACTCTCTGATTGAACATAATGGAAAAATTCATTGAGAGAAATCCTTAAAGGAATCTGTCCAGACTTTATGCCCAAAGAGCTGTCAAACTACTGGATCTGTATCTCAAAGAGATCATTAAAAATAAGAAAGGATCCACATGGGCAAAAATGTTTATAGCAGCCATTTTTGTAGTAATAAGAAACTGGAAACAAAATAGATGCCCATCAGTTGAGGAATGATTGACAAAATTGTGGATATGAATGTTATGGAATGCTATTGTTATTTAAGAAACATTCAATAGGATGATTTTGTAACACTCACATGAACTGATGCTTATTTAAGTGAATAGAACGAAGGGAACATTTTTCACAGCAACAGGAAGAGTATATGTTGATCACTGTGATGGACTTGGCTCTTTTCAACAATGAGGTTATTCAAGGCAAATACAATAGATTTGTGAGGAGAGAGTCTCTAGAGAGTCCAGAAAAAGGACTATGGGGACTGAATGTGGATCACAACATAGTATTTTCACCTTTTTGTTATTTACTTGCTTTTTCCTTTCTCATTTTTTTTTCCTTTTTGAGCTTATTTTTCTTGTGAAGCATTATAAATGTGGAAATATTCATAGAAGAAATTGCATGTGTTAACCTATATCGTATTACTTGCTGTCTGGAGAAGGGAGAGGTGAGAGGAAGACAGGGAGAAAAATTTGGAATACAAGATTTTGCAGGGGTCAATGCTGAAAGCTATCTTTGCATGTATTTTGAAAATAAAGAGCTATTATAAAAAATTAAAAAAAAGAAATCTGTCTAGGAAATATTTTTTTACAGATTTAAATTTGAATTTAAAATTTGATCTTTTATCTCCCTGTTGACTCATCTTTATGCATTTACCTTAGAGTACAGTTCTGTTCTCTAGGAACTTATCTCTTTTCATGTCAATGCAATACTTTGCAGTTTCTTTATTTGTTCTAAAAACAGTTATAAATTTGTGAGAAAGTAAGTAATGATCTGTCCCATTTTCCCCCTTATGTCCAGTCTGAAACATTTTAAATGAATTGAAAAAAGTAAGGAGTCTGAAACAGTACACAGACACACACACAGGACAGCTACAGAACTGAAGAAGAAATAAGAAAAGCAATCAGTGTTCAATCTAGCACTGGATTTTTAATGTTTTCATTTTGCAACTTTGAGGAATAGAATCTCTTTGAAATTTTTGAAAAGCCTTCCCCTCAGGGCTATCTCAGGCTTTCAAGTTATCATGACTAAGTAAGACTAGATCTGCAAAAGGCCAAGATTTAAAGATGTGAAAATTTGGATCAGACATATTACTTAGCATCTTGTGGTCTCTCTTCCCATGCTAAAACCACCTTTATGCAAACAAAACAAAGCAACAATAATTTGACTGATATCAATTTAATTTTGTTCCTTTGATCTACTGATACAATGTGTGGCCCATTATCAGAGGGCTTTCACAAATTGGTATGATATGGTTATTTTTTTAAGAAATCAATTTTTTGGCTTATTTTGAATTTACCATTGCAACTTATTCTTGCTGTGAGTAATAGAAAAGTCTACAAAGTTGCAAATCTTACCTCCTAACTAGTGCCATTTGTAAATTCTTAAAACTGTCAGACTCCTTAATTCACTTTTGTAAGCCAAGTTAGTACAAATGTATAGGTGGCTCTTGATTTGAAATACCCTAAATCAATCAAATCATTTATCCTTAATGAAGTGTGCATAAATAGATAAATATCCAAGACCAGGAAAAGTCTTCAGTTATCTCTATAAGGTATTAAAGGAATATGGCTACAACCTAAACTGACAATCAATTTCTCAAACAAAAAACTTACCTCCATTAAATCATATTTTATTAACAGGCATATTCAGTAATTTAACAAGTGGATTAGGCTTCCTAATCAACCTGTTCAATTAAAATCAGTCAAACTTCTTTGGATGTATATAGAAAAGTAAGAATTGAGGAAGAGGAGTAGCTGGGAAGCAGATCAATTTGAGACACCTGCTGGTGAATTTAAGCCTTTTTAAAATAGTACTTTATTTTTCCAAATATATGCTAAGATGTTTTTCAACATACACCCTTGAAAAACTTTGTGTTTCAAATTTTTCTTCCTCTGCCCCCCCTCCCTAAGACAGCAAGCAATCTGATATATGTTAAATATGTGCAATTCTTCTAAACACATTTCCATACTTACCAGGATGCCCAAGAAAAATCAGATCAAAATTCAATAAAACATGAGAACTAAAAAAAAAACAAAAAACAAAAAAAAAAACAAAAAAAAAAAACAAGCAAGCAAACAACAAAAGGTGAAAATACTATGCTTTGATCCACATTCAATCTCCATAGTTCTCTGTCTGGATGCAGATGACACGTTCCATCACTGGATTAGAATCCAGATCAGTGGAAAATCTACTGGAATTATATGAGCCTGAATTTTAACAATGAAAACATTAACATTTAATATTGTCTAGAAAAATATTATCTAGTAGTGATTTGTCCATTCTTGCAACACCTCCCTCAAAAAAGAAAAAGAGGGCGGATTCCTAAAATAATAGCTGGCATTTATTTGGGCTCTAGAATTTGCAAAATACTTTTCATTACTCACATTTGAGATTCTGAAAAACCTGGGAACTAATTACTAGTATAGTACTCATCTCATCATACAGATGAGAAAAGGGATGCTCTGAAGAAGTTGTGACTTGTCCATGATCACCCCTGATAAATGCCAAAGGCAGGATTCAAACCCTATTCTTGATTGATTTAAAGTCCTTGACTGTTTTCTAAAACATGATACCTCCTTTGTCCTAGAAGCTCTTTCAAATCGAGTTTCTTCAGTCTTGACCAAAATAAATGGCTAGAGAGTGCCATAGTGCATGGTGTTCTAGCCTGGAGTTAGAAAAACCTGATTTCAAATTTGCCTCAGCTGTGTGACCCTAATTGTCATTTAACCTGTTTGCCTCCGTTTCCTTATCCCTTATTCCTCATCATTCCTGTGTTGTTGTAAGAACCAAATGAGATATTGAAAAGTACCAAACAAAACCTGCACTTTACAGTTGTTTAGTTGCTTTTAGTTATGTCCAACTTTTTGTGACCTCATTTGGGTTTTTCTTGGCAAGGATATTGAACATGGTAAATTCAATATAAATGTTCTTGTTCTTCTTGTTCTTATTTTTCTGTTCTGCCCAGTACTCTCAAGCTCCTATTAAAATATGCTGCATCCTTAGGATATTCCATAAATATTTTTTACTGATGATGACCTACTCATTAACTTGTAAGAAAGGAAATTGATATTTCTGTTTATTCTTTACAGAATGAGGATAATATTTAGCATAAGAGATACAGAAAAGATCCAAATCAGAATGTTGTACAAAACATATCAATAATGCTAAGGTGCCTTTAAAATTTAAAAAATAAAAAACAACAATCCAGAAATCCCTATTAATGCTGTTCTCCTTTATGTGAGCTCATTAAAAGAAGATTCTGGGTTGGGTATTTTTTCCTTACCAAAAATTATTTAAAAGACTCTTTAAATATTAAATATTTCTTACAGGCTCTCATTAAGTGTAGAGTTGTGGGACCATAGTAGTAACTCTTTGCTATTTCTCCATTCCCTACTGGGACAGGAAAGATCTATGAATAAGCCCTCTGGGCAATTTCTTAATTATTTTCTAGGAGTGGGAGGAAGGGAGCAAAATATTAAAGGAAAATTGGAACTGCCCTCCTTTTTGTCTGTGGACTAGAACAGTCATGGTTTATAAAGCCTCCATCTCTGTAGTCACAGACTCTAGAGAGATAATTGATATCAATTCATCCAAAGCAGTCTCAATGCCCAAAGTATTTAACAATGTATTCAAAAGAAAAACATTAAAATGAAAAAAAAAAAAAAAAAAAACTCAGAGAGGAAAGGGTCAGAGGCATACAAAATTTTGCTTACCCAGCAGGAGAAAATTGCCTTAGAGATAAAAACCACTAAAGGCAATTTTCAACAGTATATTTCAAGATTTTCTACTTGGAAACTCCACACAAAAATGTGCATGCTCCTAAGGAATGGACTCTCCTTGATGGATATCTCTCTCATCTCCAGACTACATATTTTAAGATCTATCTGAAACAAATACTATGTAACTCATAATCACACTCTTGTCTCCTTCCACCTTAAAACATTTAAAAATGATCCTCCTCTCCCTGCAAGCTCTCATCACCCTTTTGTCTTCTAGAAAGGTTTGTCTATATTTATTGTCTCTATATTCCTGCTTACTACACACTTTTTAGTTCTCTGAACACTGGCTTCAGACCTAAATGAACTTCTCTCCTAAAGATTATCACGAGTTCTAATCTAATGGATTTTTCTAAATCCCCATCTTTTTTTTTTTTTTTTTTTTTTTTTACCTCTTTGCAGAGTAAGACAATGTCAATTAACTACCTTTACCTTTACTTTTGGCTTCTATAATACTTCTTTCTTTTTCTTGATTCTCCTCCTACCCATCTGGGTATGTTTTCTGTCTTCTTTGCTTGATCATCTTCCATTTTCCACAGAAAACAGAAGCACTGTTCAAAATTTGGTGCTAGATTCTCTCTCTCTCTCTCTCTCTCTCTCTCTCTCTCTCTCTCTCTCTCTCTCTCTCTCTCTCTCTCTCTCTCTCTCTCTCTCTCTCTCCTCTCCTCTCTCGTTTTATTTTATTGTCTCCATAGGGTTCAGTTCTCATTTCTATATAGCTATGAGAGAGACAGACAGACAAACACAGAGATACATAGAGAGTTAATGAAAGAAAGAGAGAGAAAGAGTGACAGATACAGAAAGAGAGATACAGAGAGAAGGGGGAAGGGGAGAGGAGAGGGAAAGGGAGGGGGGAGACAGAAGAGATATGGTTAACTGTCCCTAAACTTTTTTTCCCTGTTTACAGCCATGTATCATTATTGCTTAATATAAATCTCACTTAGATATTCCAAAAGACTTCTCAAACTAACAAAAATGAGAAAAGTCATTTCACCACCTTCATTTTACATATAAGGAAAGCAAGGGAGAGAGAGGCTATGTAATATTCCTAATTTCACATCAATGATAAAAGATAAAGCCAGAATTCAAATGTAGGTCTTCTTTATTTGGAACCATACTCTTTAAAGAAGAAATGAGTTCCCCTATCACTATTTCTTTTTCATAAGACCTTTAAATGTTGACATGCTACTAAATTATAATTTATCTTGAATGATTGGTTACCTAGCTACACATATAGATCAATTTTCAAAGAATTAAAATACATTAAAATATGCTAACGGAAAGTAGTATGAAGGATGAAGAGCTAGCTTTGATATGGGAAGATCTAGGTTTAACTCTCAACTCTGAAGCAAACTTGCTGTGTATAATCCTGGGTAAACCATTAAATCTTTCAATGTTTTAGGCAACTCCTTAATACTATAAATTTCAGAGAAGATGAAAAGCTGCATTGGAGAGGGAATGTCCTCAGCCAAGATTTTCCCATATAAGTGAAAATACAGGTCCAGTTCCTATCCTTAAAATAAAAACAAACAAATAAACCTCTTAAGTACTAATTTAAACTTCATTTGATCCTTCAAAAATACAAATACATTATTTTAATTTTGTTTTGGGGGGGTTGATTTTTTTTAAATTACCATTGGCTTGTATACTTTATTTTTGTGCAAAATAATATAGATTGATAATTTTATTGTTATTGTTGTTTAAAGAAACTATCCCAAATCATCTGCCAATTTACATAGAAATCATTATCTATATTGGAGAAGGGATGTTTTTCACTGATTATGTCACATATCTTTTGAGTTATTATAGCAAATTATTGCCAGTTACAGAATTCTTTTGTTCAAAATTAAGTCAACTAAATTTTCTCAACTATAGAATCTGTCAAAATTTCAAGAAAATGTTGTATTTGTTTTTATTTCACTGTACCATATCTCAAGATGCATTATTCTCAGTAAACTACTCTTGAAACTTGTGTGGGATGTATGTGTATAAATCTGTTTTAAAATCTCAAATCCATGCCAGGATTCTACATCTTGTGCATTTATATATACAGGGATTTTCTGGTACAAACTAGTACAGATGACCTCAATTTTTGAAGCATGTTTTTGAAGTGAATAAGCTGCTTTATCCACTAAATGATTTCTTAAGAATAGATTTTGGTTTCAGGAGTGCAATCACCATGAACAGGCTGTCTCAAACACTTGATGCTAATGGTTCTTAAAATCTGTAGAGTTTTTAGGTACTTCCTAAGAGCCTGCATCTCACTTCTATTGACCGTGTTCAATTTAATTCAACAACATTTATTAAATATATGTTTTGTGCAAGAAACTGTGAAGTTCCAGGGATACAATGATTTAAAAATATACAGACATTGGTTTAATAATAATAATAATAATAATAATAATAATAACATATAGTAGTTATGTGCCATGTTCTGTGCGAAGTGATTTATAGTTATTATGTCATTTGATCCTAACAACAACCTTTGGAGGTAAGTGCTTTCTGGTGGAATAAAATCATCCCCATTTTATAGATAAGGAAACTGGGTCACCCAGAAGTTAAATGCCTTGCCCAGGGTCACATGGTTAGTATCTCTCTGGAAATTGGAAAATAAGAAATGTATGGCATAAGCATTACAACCATTAAATTATTTAATGTAAACATAAATTTTAAAACAATTAAATGTTAACCTCCCCAATTCTACTTCATGCCCTCCAGGATTGTTAAATGTCTTCAAGAAGATGGGAAAATGTCAGTTAATTTTCATACCCTGGAAATAACTACCAGAAGCATAACCGAAAAAGAAAGGGACTCTAAGCTAAATATCAAGCAAACTTGCAAGAATTCTTACTCGGGTTAGTATAAGTATGTTGTGAAAATTTCTTAAAACAAAAAATTTCTGGCCTGAATAGAATTTTGGACTTTAAAAAAAAAAGCTGAAAATGAGTTTTTTATCCCTATATATGTGATCATTTCACAGAAAAGTGATAACACTTCCTTTGAGAAAGAAAACATTCTAGAAGAAAATAGTTCCAGCAGATGTCAGCAGTTCCAGTGAAAGAAAGCCCAGCAGCAAATGTCAGCTGCATAGTAATAGAAGGGAATATCAGGAGTGATTAATATCAGCAGCCTTGTGGCAACTTTGGAACAGGGGAATAAAGTCACTGAGGTGGAATGGGCCAACAACGAGGAGTAAATAGTCATAGAGAGCTGGGACAAAAAAGAACATCACAGACAAGATGGATCTGCAGGAATGTAGTATCTGGAGCATGTTTTCTTTCCTCCAAAGTGGTAAAGGAATATATAACTGACGGTACTCCTTGGTATATAAAAATATTTTCCCAAGATATTTAATTTATTTGATTTACAGGTGAGAAATTTATTTGCAACTTGTAGTCTTGGAGAGTTACCTAAAGCACTCAGAAGTTGTGATATTTTAGAAGAAATGCAAAGGATGAAGATGCAAATCATCATTGAACTGCCATAAAATCCAAAATATTCCACAATGGTTATTGAATCAATCAATGGTTTTTATTATAGCTTTTTAGTGACAAAACATATGCATGTGTAATTTTTTTTGACATTGACTCTTGCAAAATCTTCTATTCCAACTTTTCTCCTCTTTCTCTCCACCCCCACCCCTAGATGGCAAGTAGTCCAATACATGTTAAATATGTTAAAGTATATATTAAATCCAATATGTGTAATATATATATACATATATATATGTATATATATATATGTATATATATATATATATAGTTATTTTGCTGCACAAGAAAAAATCAGAAAATCAGATCTAGAAAGAAAGAAAAAAACCTGAGAAGGAAAATAAAAATGCAAGCAAACAATAACAGAAAGAGTGGAAATGCTATGTTGTGGTTCATACTCATTTCCCAAAGTTCTCTCTGGGTATAGCTGATTCTCTTCATTAGTAAACATTAGTAAACAATTGGAACTAGTTTGAATCATCTCATTGTTAAAGAGAGCCACGTCCATCAGAATTGATTTTCATATAGTCTTGTTATTGAAGCGTATAATGGTCCTGCTCATTTCACTCAGCATCAGTTCATGTAAGTCTCTCCAGACCTTTCTAAAATCATCCCGCTGGTCATTTCTTACAGAATAATAATATTCCATAACATCTATCTACCATAACTCATTCAGCCATTTCCCAGATGATGGGCATCCACTCAGTTTCCAGTTTCTTGACACTACAAAAAGAGCTGCCACAAACATTTTTGCACATGTGAGTCCCTTTCCCTTCTTTAAGATCTCTTTGGGATATAAGCCCAGTAGAAACATGGCTGGGTCAAAGAGTATGCACAGTTTTATAACTTTTTGAGCATAGTTCCAAATTGCTCTCCAGAATGGTTGGATTCATTCACAACTCCACCAACAATGTATCAGTGTCCCAGTTTTTTCACATCCCCTCTAACATTCACCATTATCTTTTCCTGTCATCTTATACAATCTGTGAGATGTGTAGTGGTATTTCAGAGTTGTCTTAATTTGCATTCTCTGATCAATAGTGATTTAGAGCATCTTTTCATATGACAAGAAATAGTTTCCATTTCTTCATCTGAAAATTGCCTATTCATATCCTTTAATCATTTATCAATTGGATAATGGCTTGTCAATTAATATTTATTAAATGCCCACTATGTGTCAGTCATTGTATTAAATATTGGAGATTCAAATAGTGAGGAAAATATTCCCTGTCCTCAAAGATATTACAATTTAATGAGGGAGGCAACAAGCAAACAAAACAATGTATATATGAGATAAATAGGAAATAATTAATAGAGAGAAGGCACTGGAATTAAGGAAAGTAGGGCCCAGCTTTACAACCCCATATGGAATCTCATAACTGAATGGCTAAGTTGTGATTTATTATCAGCAAATGTATGATTTGTATCCCTATCTTAAATAGGTCATGTAAAAATTCCTTGGACAAAAACAGGTCATGAGTGAAAAACATTTAAAAACACTTGGAGTAGAAGGCTTCCTCTGGAAAACTTAATTGGGCTGTAAAGGAAGTCAGGAACAGCAATAGTCAGAGGCAGAACAGGCAGACAAAATGTCCAGAATGAAGCAAAAGTCCCTAGGCCAAGTGCTACACTTCCTCTAAGAAAGCATAAGTGCAAAGGAGGAATGCAAACAAACTCCTCTAAGGAGTTTGGAAAAAGAATTATTTTCAGCTTTGGTGATCAGAGAAAAACTTCACAGGAGAAGCAGCAACCAAACAAGACCTTAAAAGAAGGGTGAATTTATAATAGGTAGAGATATTGCATCCTTAACTTTACTGACTGAAAGAATCTGAGCATAATTGAAATAATATTGTAGCTGTGATTCACTCCACTGAAGAGGAGAATTTGAGCAAAATATTTTTTTAAAAGTCCACTAGCTTTAATATAGACAGCTATTCCCACAATATCCATATCAGGGTCTTGGGGGAGTTCCCCAAGGATAATAAAACTTGTTAATTGGGTATCAGAGTATAGATGTATGGGTAGTGCTAAACATTCTGGAAATACTAATGAATATATCAGACAAATGTTTATTGCATCTTGTCCCTATCCTGAAAAAAATAAACATGTCTATCAGCAATATTACATTGCAGTCTGAAGTTATCAAGTGATTCCATTGGAGCATAGCTGGAAATATGTGTGATAGGCAGTCCAGGAGGATTCTACCAATGCATAATAGTGAAGATAGCACAAGAGTTGACACTTTCATCTTTCTTTGCTTTCTCCTAGAAAATTGTGCAGAGAAGTATCTTTAAAATCTTGCAAAATCCCTCTAGTATTGCATATGTTGCAGAAATAGAGTCCTATTTTTAATTCTTGGCAGTTTTCCCATTAAGCTCTAGGGCCATCATACTTCTGGGTACTCATCAATTTCTCTGTAACCTGGAGTAAGAATTGCTTATGAATCTGTGATTCTAGGAGCTCTTTCCCAAATCCAGCTTCCTTACCTGCTGCTCTATTGTTTAGTGATGCTCAAATTACCCTTAATAGGGGACAAAATATTTTAACATATCTCCAACTAAAATAATGCCTAAAATATAGGATCCTTAATTTAGACCTAGAAGAGATCTTAAAGATATTTTAGTTGAAGCCTGTAACTTCATAAGTGCAGTAATTTAGGCCCAGAGGGACTGTGACTTATCTACAGCCACAGAGTATATATCAAACATAGGATCTGAAACTAGGTTTTTCCTGACTCCAAATATAGTAATCTCTTCACAATAGTATTCTGTCTTCATGCAAATGTCCTTTGGAAGAGATTAACTTGACCTTGAATGTAAATAACTGTTAATAGACTCTTGTTAAAGAGTAGGGTAATGAAGAAATAGAAAGGGGAATAGATATTTACAAAGGAAGAAATGAAATTGGAAGAGAAATTACTTCAAAAAGAAGAGGTTGTAATCACCAAATTCAAACCACTTACTATATAATTGTATCTATTCCTTGCTCTCAGAATAAGGGAATCTTATTGTTTCCTTTTTCTTTTATCAATTCACGTGGATCCTCTAATGTTGAAGGGTATCTGGTCTCTGATACTGTCTTAACCATATTTATCTCAGTTTCTCATCTGTAAAATGAGCTAGAGAAAAAAATGGCAAATCCACTCTAGTATCTTTGCCAAGAAACACACAAAGAGGTTACAAAGAGTTAGACATAATTAAAAAATGAATAAATAATCACAAATAAAAGAAACCTCTAAAATATTCCTTGACATCTCCTAACTTTAATTTTCCCTTATCTGTGATAAAGATGAACTGCATTGAGTTATCAATGTTTTTTAACACAGTATTTCTGGCTAACCAAGAACACCATTTGCTAAAAATTTATTAGTCTGTTACATAATCCATTTTGGAAAATGTTAAATAAATATAATGTGATCATTTATGATAAATTTAACTATTTGTCTATTAAAGAGCCTAGTTAGGACTAATGAGCATTTATTATGTCTTGACATAGCACACTCATATGTGTAAATTTAACATGCTACCAAATGTCCTATTTTTTCTGAGGTAAATGCCAAGATGTTGACAAATGCTTTATAGGGAAGTAATCTATGCACAGAAATAAAGAATACTTTATTTTTGCTTCAACAAACAAGTGCTATTTAAAGCTTGTTTCTATAATAAGTTATCCATCTCTCCAGGGTAGCTCATAGTTCTTGGAGCTACATAAATCATTAGCTTCGTAAACAACTGATCCCAAATCCCTGTGTCTCTCCTACTTAGAAAATAATGAGGAAGATTATGAAAAAAAGCCACTTATAAACAACAGGATTTTGAGCAGATATTCAGTGATTTTACATATAGATTAAAAAAAAGCAACTCACAGACTCAGAGATGGCAAAGAAGTATGATGTACGTGATGTAATTCAGTTTTTTACCCCTCTCCTCGATGCTGCCTTCATCTCAAGGCTTTTTCAGGGTGTCCTTCAGCCCCATATCTAGATCAATCGACTCAAGTCTTGGCTCCATGGCCTTCTCCAATGACCTAGTTTATTATTTAGTCAAACCCAGTTCAAACTTTTAGCTCCTGCCTCTTCACTGAATCCCACTGGATCATAGCTTTGCCTGTTCCTACCTCATGTAAGATGCACTTCAGGTTACAACATCATAAACTGTCATGTGGTTGGGATTTGAGAGAAGGTTTAATCAACTGCCTCTCTCACTGGAATATAACCTCTGTTTCATATTATATTAATTTGTGATCCTCTGAACTGCTATGTAGTCATTATCATCTCTAAGATGATGATTCCAAGTCCCCATCTTTTTCCTGACCTCAAGTCTCATGTAACCACTTACATCATAGGTAGCTGAAGTTGAACATGTGTTAACAGCTCAAACTCTACATGAGCAAAATAGAACTCAAGATCTTTTCCCAAAAAACACTAACCTATTGTAAATTTCCCTCCTATTTTTGAGGACACTTCCATTCTCCAAATCACTTAATCTCACATATGAGACGTCTTTGGTTACAAAATGCATTATAGTCAAATTGACCCACACAAGTGTCTAATGTACTTAACTCATAAATACTATGCTCTGACCAAACTACTTAGTAATAATTAATTGATGAATAGTTGGGGAATTTTAACCCTATCTTTGAATCTTTCAGGTCATAACATTCTACTATAGAATTATAAAATTGCAAGCATTAGGAAGTGAAAGGAAAACTAAAAATCATTTACTACAATTACCTTATTTGATGGATGAAAAATTTAGGGCCATTCACATTCTCTTGTCTGGTTTTCCCTATGACAAACAACTGGCAAATGCTTTCTGTTAATCACAGAAGATATAAGTCAAGAGAGTGGTTGGTTTAGTGTGAAACTATCACAACTACTAGAAAAACTCTCTAAGCATGACTCAATAGCATCACTTTTTTACCTAGAAAGGTCACATCTTATGTTCTTCAATTCATACTCTACATTACAATGAATTTTATTATATTCAGTCACTACACTACTATGCTTGTGAGGCTACAAAAATGGACAAGTTTGTGTTTTTTATTTCTCTTAGGTATTAAAAAAAAGTTTCTACATTTCTAGATATCTATCAGAAAAAGTTAAAAGAGGAGCAGCTAGGTAGCTCAATAGCTAGAGCATAAGTCCTGGAGTTAGGAGATGCAAGTTCAAATCAGATCTCAGATACTTGACACTTATTAGCTATGTGATCCTGGTCAAATCACTTAACCCCAATTGCCTTGGGAGGGGGAATTAATTTTTAAAAATTAAAAGTAAAAGCTAATTTACTCAAAAAACCTATTCATGAAAATTAATAGGAGATTTCATCTATCTTCATACTATGGTACTTAATAAAAATTCGGAAGTCCAAAGAATAGTATAAGGCATCATATTGAATCCTAAAGTGCAATATTTCTGTAATCTTACCATTAAAAATTCATATCTAGATTCTTCTCACTTAAAACCTTCTTTCTTTATTTTCTCTCAGACTTTCTACTCTGAGTTTGTATTTCTGTAGAAAATGAATGAGAAACTGGCCATTTTCATTGCAGCATTACTGTCACTAAAATAAATTTGACTTATATCAGGATGTGAGAAGGTCATAGCTTGTCAAAGATTCCAATTACTGTTAATATCCCATTGCTCTGAGAAAAAAATTATTTTAAACTTGCTAAACATATTTCTTACTGGCAACTGAATCATTCAAGTATTTCTACACATTAAAGAGTTAGTCTTTTTGCCAGAGAAGTCAACTCCTCTCTATATTATTTGAGATCCACATATACCCTTCAAATTAATGAAATAATGAGAAAGAAGAAATGGTATATATTATAGCTAGTAGATAGAAGGCTGACCTTGGAGTGAAGAATAACAGATTTTCAAAATTGAGGCTCTCTCAGTAGCCATCTAATCCAAGTTGTACATGAAGATAATCTTTTCTATGACATATTCAACAGTTCATTCAGACTTTTCTTGAAGACCTCCGAAGAAAGGAAATTCATCCCCATTCATGGCCTCCCATGCCAGTTTTGTATAGCTCTATTAAGAATTTTTACCCATAACTCAAGTGCAGATTTGCTTCTTTTCAATTTTTACCTAATGCTTTTTTGGATCTCGCCTTAGGGAAAATGAGTTCTAATATTGCCTCTGATAGCATCTCTGACCCCATGCACCAGAGAAGGTTATTGAGTAGGATAGATGATTGGTGTGGTTGATCTCCAAGTTTCTTTCCAACTCTAAGTCTGTGGTTCAATAATATTTAAATGTCTTTTCTTTATAAAATAATGGAGTTTTCACTATTAGATATACTAATTATATCTAGATGTCATCCATATATCTGTCTCTAGACAAAAGTGGAAAGTAGGCCAAATTTTTCTAACACATTTTTTAACTCATTGTTTCTTTTGAAATTTCTTTTGCTAACTGAATGTTATAGATTATACATTATGTATATAATGTATAATCTATAACATTCAATATAAAGTTGTATCATTAACAACACTGCATGGATTAGTTTGTCAAATTAATTTTCAACAGTGAGCTGAGAATTGAATTATTTCAGTGAAAAACTTAATGGAAATGATGCATTTTTATTTCAACAAAGTCAATTTCTAAAAAATATCCTTTTTAAAAATAATATTAAACTTAAAATTATTTGATTGCTTTTGAAACATAATTTTGCTGTAATGATGATATCTCCATATGGAGGTTACTGGTAAATAGAGAGTATCTCTCTGAATCAGGGATATTAGGAAACTGCTTCTTAATATTTGTGGTTGTAAAGTTTGGAGAGACCAAGGCATGCATAAAAATTCTGTAACTGGTTCTAGTTAGTCCATGTGATGAACGACTTTGGTGCTATTCAAAAAGACCATTTAGTTTTAGCTACATCTTCTTTGTCTAATTGCCACAGTCTCATCTAGAAACATGTGATGATTCCATTAACAACTTCAGATCTGAAACCATATGATCCCTAAGAAATAGAATCTCTCTGGCCTATTAATTCATTCTTTTCTATTCTAGGTACAAGGATTGGTCTCCAGGCTTGATGGGGAGTCAGAATCCATTCTACAATTGATGGTCAGTGTAGCACTTTGGGAATGAATTCAGGACCACAGATTTAAGGTAGGACTCATAAGACAGCATTAATAATTTTATGTCATGAACTTAGTAGGACTCACGTGGACAAACCCACAAAATATAATTGCCATTGAAACATATGAAAGTTGAAAATTAAAATTAAAAAAATGACAGTTCTTAAATGACACCTTTGAGTATTTGGAGAGACAAAAAGTAGGTTTAGGTGGCTCAGCATCTGTAGCTGTATCTTTTTACAACTGAGAAATTAAGTAAAGAGTTGAGGCAAATAAATGACTAAAACAAACAAAACCTCTCTAGATTCAGTCATTTCAGGCAAATAAAAATGATTTGAATTACTGGTAGTTTACCACTTTATAGAACCATAAAATATAGTTCACCAGACTTGATACTATCTGTCATTGTTGCAAGTTTTGCATGAACAACAACAGAGATCTAGAGTTGTAAATGAGACAAAATTACTGAGAAAATACCAAGAGGTAAATATAAAGAAAATCTACACAGCAATGCAGCATTAAAAAAAATCAAGCTTTATGAGCTGTCCATGCCACTAGACTAAAATTACAGGCAATACCAAGCACCAACTGTATTTCCCTATCATATATCATATGCCTGGAAGTTTTAAAATGCCTTGAGAACTGAAAAAAGGTTAGGGTCTTCTGCTTTTAAGCCTCTTGTCCTATTGCCTTCAGAGTCTAGGTTCAAGAAACAGCTGGTCAGCTGCCTCATAGAGACTGGCTTTCTTTTCATAGGTCCTTGTCTGGAGCCTAATTATCGTTTCACACAGCCAGAGGTCCCTTTTCTCTGTTTCTTATCTGAGTACCAACCATTAAATTTTATGCCTTGGGATGCCTGCCCAAGTTATGAGCTCTTCTATTAAAGCAAATCTTCTTTTCTCTACCTGCTTTTGTCCTGGTCTCATCTTCCTTCAAGTTGGGAGTTTACTCAAAAGTGAATGTCAAGATGATTAGTGGCAAGATAAAAACTGGTCCCTTCTTCGGGATGTTAATAAAACAGACCTTACTGTTCTTTCAACTACTACTTCATATTATTTCTTTTTTGGCTTTTTCTTGAAGATCTAAATGTCTTCAACTTTGATTAAAATTTTTTTTCATATAATAGCACCATAGAACTAATATTAAGAAACAAATTGGAAATACTCTAAGCAGGGTCCAGGCTTAGCCACTGGGCTCAGCACTCATTTGTTTTCATTCACATTCCTCTGATTAGATTTTTGCTGTACAAACTAATAGAAGGAAAGTGCCTGCACAAGTCTTTGTAATAGATGATTCCTGCAATGCCTGCAGTCAGGAACTGATGGTTTTGTGGAGGGCATCCTGTTAACCCAGAGCTCCAAAGCTTAAGAGAGTGCCAGCTATTGCTAACATTTTCCAGCAGAATTGTAGTTTTATTGCAGCACACTTACAATTCTTTCAACAGAGGAGACTTAACAAAGAGATTGCTACAAGTACAAAATCCAAAATAAAGAAATCTGACAGAGTCCAAGGGCATTTTCATGACCTTTGACTTAACTTGTACAATTTCTGTAACACAATACTCCATATGATCAGGCTTTGAAAAACTCCATAGTAAATTAACTTATGGTGTGGAAAGTGTCAGGATTAAGGAACACCTGGACAAATCACAGAATGACAGATTTGAAAGAAATTTCTGAGGTAATCTTATCCAAATCATGTCTAAAACATAAATGTTAAAATAAATAGTAACTGACTTTTTTTAGCATTTTTTTCATTTTATAATGTTTTGTATATACACTTTCCTAGTGGAATATCAGAACAATTCTGGGAAGCAAGTTCTATGTTTATTACTAACCCCATATTACTAAAATAAAACTGAAAACTAAAAAGACAAAAAGATTTGCCCATCTTCAAACAATTAATCTTTCAGAGGAGGAGTTTTCAGTCAGATTTTTCCAGACTCCACAACCAGCACTACATCAATACAATGCTTCTTCAAGTCTTCTTGCAGATAGGACAACAAATAGTTCAACCTTCCTTATAATTTGTCTGTCTCTCAGCGCTCTCTCTCTTTCTCTTATTATCTTTCATCTCTCCCCCTTTTCTTCTCCCTTTCCCTCTCTCTTTCCATTTTTCTCTCTCTCTTTATTCTCTTTCCTTTTTTCTGCTTCTATCTTTCTCCTTTTTTTCTCCCTATCTCTCTCTCCCCACCATCTTTCCTCTCTCATCTAATTTCTCATAGTACTCTGAATGTATCTTTTTTGTTTCTCAAATTTTACTTGACATAAAATCACAAGTATGATTTGTGATCACAAAATATTCTATTTTGACAAGACTTCACTGGTAATTTAATCAAAATTATAGATGAAAACATTCCAAAAGTAATATATTTGACAAGTGTTATCAGTAGAGGTATCATGGAATAGCAGATAGAAAACTGGGGTGGACTTGGGGTGAAGAATAACAGATACAAATCCCACCTCAAATATTTAGCAGCTATAATATTAGGAAAGTTACTTAATATTTTTGTGTCTTAGCTTTCTTATCTGTAAAATAAAAGGGTTGGACCTGAAGGTTTCTAGGGTACCTTCTATCTTTGTCTATGACAATACGATCATTCTACCATTCTACCACTTCCCTAAGAACTCCAGCATTGGAGAAGGGGATGAGCCCATGATCTCTCAAGTCATCCCTCTTATCTTTTGGAAAGTTCTATTTAAAGTTAGAAAAGAAGGGCTGCTGTGAAATTGTTGTGGTTTTCTATTATTATTTTAATTTTCTGATAGCAAACCTGCTTGTGTCTTTATAGCTTTGGATCATTTATCCTGGTTTTTGTTTGCTTATTTGTTTTTTATTCCCCCTGAGAACAAACAAAACAAGTCTAATCCCTTTTACACATGATGGCACTTCAAATACCAGAAGACAGTTACCATAGTCCCCTATGTTTTTTTTTTTTTCTTTTCAAGCTAGATATACACATTTCCTTCAGTAGAAATTCAAATGACATAGAGAGATCTTCATTATCCCAGTTTCTTCCCACTAGCTGTTTTATGCTTATTTGTAAATAAATACAAAGACCAAAAGACCCCCCAAAAATAAAAGAAAAGCATTTTTTGAACTTTGTAACCTCTTATGTTACATATAGTTTGGGGAATGCTTGTCTCATAAAAATGTTCTGTGGACTTAACTGAATCCTAATATTTACAAGTACAGGTTTACAAGTACTATGCAGTACAGACTTAATAAAAATATATTTCTTCAATTTTTTCAGTGTTTCCATATAGAGTTAAGATGTGTTTTACTATAGTTATAAATCTGAAATTCAGACTTTTTATAGGAATAATAATAAACAGACATTTATTATAGGAATGACTTTATAATGGAAGTGGTACTTGTGTTGGACCTTGAGGGAAGTGAGGGATTTCAAGAAATAGAGATGGGAGAAGGTAAAATCTATTGTGGTTATGATATAGAGTAGATAGAGTAGATAGATGGACAGATGGATAGATAGATAGATAGATAGATAGATAGATAGATAGATAGATAGATAGATAGATAGAAAACTGTCTCTGAAAGTTTCTGGGTTCAAATGCCATCTTTGGTAATTGCTATCTTTAGGACTTTCAATAAGTCCCAAAAACTAGGATTCAATTTCTTCACCTATAAAATCAGAAATTTTGATATCAATTTGCTTTCAATCTTCCACAATCCATCCTTTACTTAACTACCAAAAAAATTTTCCCTAAGGCATCAAAATGACTATGGTATTTCTCTGATTATTTTTTAAAGTCTAAGATTCTTTCTCATTCTAATTTTATGAATAAGTTAAAAAGCATGTATTAAGTGTTAACAATATACTAGGCACTGTGCCAAGCACTAGGGAGACCAAACAAGACAATATATATTACATGCTTCTATGGATTTCACATTCTAAAATGGGAGAGGCAATATGCAAATATATATATATGTATATGTATATATACATGTACATATGTACATACTCATATACACATGCACATAAACATATGCTTCATAAATTGTCCTACTCTGCCAGATTCATTTAATATTACTCCCTTTCTTGTATTCTTTGTTCTAGTCAAATTAATTTATAGGCCATATACCTAGCAACAACATTCTCTCTTCCATTTTCACGATTTTAAATAGACAATATTCCTTGCCTGGAATAAATATTCTCTCTTTTAACCTTCACCTCATCATCACTAATTTCCTTTAAGAGACAGGTACCCCTGATTAAAACCTTCTCTGATCTTTTCACCTCCCTCTAGTCATATTGTTAGTGCTCTCCCCCTGTTTAAATGACATCATATTTCATTATAGCTACACATTGGATCATATATTTAAAGACTTTAAAATTCATTAAGTCCAATCTCCTCATTTTGTAAATGAAGAAACTGAAAGGTTAAATGAGTTGTCCATCACAGTGTTTGAGGTATTATTTGAACACAGATTATCCTTAATCTAAGTTCTTTTCTCTCACATCCCAAGTGGAATATGATATACTTGAGGGCAGAAATTGCTTTGTTTTTATCTCTGCAAATCATATAAAATGACTTAAGCAGTTTTTATTGCATTCTTGAGTGACTGAGAATACAAATAACTTCAGGAAGGATTTCCATGACATATTATTAAAAGAAAATCTTGAGTTCTCAGTCTATTCATAAATCTTTATCACAACCCTTTATCACTGACCATTGGCCTGAAACCAGTCTGATGTGCTAATTACTAAAAATTACAATATTTTGAATTTATATGGTGCTTTAAGGCTGACAAATATATCATCTTATCCTCGCAACAAATCTCTGAGGTACTGGTGTTATTATTATCTTCATTTTACAGTTGAGAAAATGAGTCAGATAAAGTCTAAGTAACTTGTGTAGGGTCAATTACTAATAAGATCCTGAGGCTGGATTTGAACACAGATTTTCTTAACTCCTGATCTAACTTTCTATATATTGTGCCACATAACTCCACCCATTTCTGTTAAATAAAAATGTGTACTAATGATCTTGTTCTATTACAAGTTATTATATAATATTGGAAATATCCTAAAGAGCAGAATTAGGCACTATCTTGGGAATTAAAATTTTCTCATGACTTTTAGAAAAGTCCAGTCTTCTTGTCTTAGTCTTAAAATAAAAGCAAATGGTTGTTTCAGTTTTCTCTTCAGTCTATTAATCAAGAGGGGGGAAAGGATTTTAAAAAGCTATTATATTTAGAAAGCCTGAGGAATAGAGGAGGGCATTACAGGGCATTTCTACTGAATGAAAAGAATCTTATTAAAATGATGAATAAAGTTGAAGTTCTTCAGAGTAACCTTAGCACACAAGAACCACAATAGGTATATTTTTTCCTAATTACAACTTTCCAACTTTAAAAATCACAACTTACTCAATTCAACCTTATGGTAAGTATGAACTGACAAAGGGGTTTTCTAAATGCTTCTCAGAAGCTAGGTTGTTTTTGTTTTTTGGTTTTTTTTCGATAATTAAATGTTAAAAATCTACTTAAAGTAATTAAGGGAAACAGAAAAATCATTTGTCATCAACTAATACCTTAACTAGAAAACATTTATGATGAACCTACAATGTCCTGGGAAGTGAGCTTAGCTCTGGAGATACAAAGCCAAAAATCATATTTGCCCCTCAATGAGGTTTCATTATTTTCGGCAAAACAGCATGTATACACATAAGTAGAAGCAATGCATTTTATGAAATAAACATGAAGAGGTTAAGGAATTAAGAAAAGTGTGTAGAAAGGAGGTAATTTATGAGATGAAATGTAAAAAAAAAAAAAAAAGCCAATTATTCTAAGAGGAAGCAGAGGCAACAGTGTATGCAAAAGCCTAGTGATTGGGAGAACAAGTAGACATTTGCCTAAGATATAGAGTAGGCAAAGGGATGGAATATGTGTTAAGTTTGGAAAGGTAGACTAGAATAAGATTAAAAAGAATCTTAACAGTGAATCAAAGAAAATTTTATTTGACCCTAAATGCAGTAAGCTCTCCACCAAGAAACTCGGCAACATAGTAATTACTTTAACTTTGATAGTAACACCTCATGAGTACGTTTAGTTGTTTCTGCCCCTCTGATTAAAGGGCCAGAGGATGAAATAAAAAAAAAAATTTCTCCTAAAGTTTTTATAAAAAGCTCAGAATCCTAAAGATTCCTTCATTTGGTACTAGGTACTTTGCTTGCCTTCACATCCACATCATCGCCATCATATCCCTCTGGAATCTTCCCCCTATTTTCAGGTTCCTTTTCTATATTTTCTTCCTCCATTAGATTCTAAGCTCCTTGAGGGCCCAGATGATCTTGCTTTTTTTTTCCTTATTTTTATTTGTAGTACTTAGCAAAGTGCTAGTACATAGTAGGCATTTAATAAATATTTTTACTATACTGCGATAGGTAATTGGAGCTTCACAATAAGAGAAGTAACCTGGTCAAATTGACATTTCTGGAATATCACCTTGGTTGCTATGTGTTGAATGGATTTTAGACAGGGTAAACTTGATGCAGTGAGACCAAATAGGAGGTTATTGCAATAAGCTAGATAAAAGGACATGGGGGTCTGAATGAAGGAAGTGATTGTGTGAATGAAGAGATGGGATTGGATGTTAGAAATGTTGTACAGATAGAATCAACAAGATTTGACAATTTTAAAAAATGGAGAGTTAATAGTCAGGGTGCAAACACACCATTTTCACATAGTTGTAAAATTTACTGACTGAAATGGAAGTTCTTCTCTTAATAGAAATAGAGAAGTTAGGAAAGGGAGAGAATGAGTTAGTGGGAAATATAATGAATTAATTTTTGGACAAGTTGAGTGTGAGATATCTACAAACATCCAGTTTGAAATGTCCAATATGCAAGAAATGATGAAGATCTGAAGCTTAGATGAGAGATGAGTATTGAATTTATAGTTCCAGATGGAATCATGGGAACTCATGAGAAGAGACACAGACAGACATACAAAGACAGAGACAGAGTTAGCAAGACAGGACAGGCAGACAGAGACACAGAAAGGGAAGGCGGGAGAGAGAAAAATAAATCAGTATAGGGTCCTGAGATACAGTCATAATGAGGCAGACAGTGTAGATGATGATCCAGAAAAGAAAACTGAGAAAGAATGGCCAGACCAGGAGCCATAAGAGAAATCATCATAAAAAACATCATAAAGATGAAAAAGGTTAGGAGAAAGTAGTCAGTAATATCAAGTGCTTCAGAGGAGTAAAGAACTAAAAAAGTAAGTGAAGACATCAAATGAAGACAAACATGAAGAGAACAATTTTGCTTGAATTGATGAACTCAAAAAAGGGCTGAAAAGAAATGAAGGCAAATATATAGTTTCCACTCAAATCCCTCAATCACTAGGAATTTGACAGGGAAAAAGAGTAGAGGCAAAGAACCCAATAAGATATTAACCTGAGAATAAGGTAAAGTTTGGTTTAATTTTTTTTTTTTTTTTTTTTTTTTGCTTACAATTAGTAAGTGTCTGAGGTCAAATTTGAACTCAGGTCTTCCCAACTTCAGGGCCAATACCAACTAGCTCCCCCTTAAATTTTTCTTCTTTTTTCTTTATTTTTTGTATTTTTAAATTTGATTGTCTTATTTTTTCCCCAGTTGCATGTAAAAACTAAGTCGTCCTCCAATCTTTCTTCCCTTCTATCATCCTTTCCTCTTTCTTCTTTTCTGTAGCCTATGTTCAATTAGGTGTGTATATTATCCCTTCTCTAAACCAATTCTGGTAAATAAGGCTTATCCACCCTCTTACTTTCTCCTTCTTTCCATATACTGTAAAAGTTTGTTTTTGTTTTTTTTTTTCCCCTTGCCTCTTTCATGTGAGAAAATTTATCCCATTCTACCTTTCCCTTTCCTTTCTCCCATTATGCTTCTCCCTTAATCTTATCTTTTTAGATATCATGCCTTCATATTCAACTGTACTCAATGTCTACATATGTTCATTTTAAGTATACTAATAATGAAACTGTTCTTGTAAGTTAAGTTGAATATGTTTCTTTTCCTCTGAAGTATTATTCAATTTTACTAGATAGATGAGTCTTGATTATAATTCTAGCTCCTTTGCCCTCCAGAATATAATTTTCTAAGCCCTCTGATCATTCAGTGCAGAAGCTACTAAATCTTGTATTATCTTGACTGTGCCTTCAAGATACTTGAATTGTTTCTTTCTGGCTGCTTGCAATATTTTCTCATTGACCTGGGAGCTTTGAAATTTGGCTTTAATATTTCTGTAGTTTTCCTGTGGGGATCTCTTTCAGGTGATGATCACTGAATTCTTTTAATTTCTAATTTACCCTCTAGATCTAAAATATCAGGGCAGTTTTACTTCATAATTTCTTATAAGTTAATGTATACACTCTTTTTCAGAACATAGTTTTAAGATAACCTGATAATTTTAAAATTATTTCTCCTGAATCCATTTTTCAGGTCAATTGTTTTTTCAATGATATTTTTTACATCTTCTGTTTTCACTTTTTTGGTTCTGTTTTAGTGTTTCTAGATTTTTTTGTGAAGTCACTGGTTTCAGTTCCAATTGTTCAGTGATGAAGAGAGCATCTACACCCAGAGAAAGAGTGGGAACTGAATGTGGTTAACATAGCGTTTTCACTCTTTTTGTTGAAAGAAACCTATGGTAAGGAGAAATATATCTGCTAATAATAGCATTCTAATATTCCATGCTAACTATCCCTACTTAATCCTGTTTATACATTTACCAATAATTAAGGTTAACAAGGATACCACAGAAACATTTTAAAGTTGTATCATTCCCACCTTTCAGTCAAATTTCCAGTGGAGCTAGGACAGTACAAGAAAGAACAATTCCAAGGCATGCTTTTCAAATTCATGCAGCACAGGAAACACTATTAGTTTACACCATCACTTACAAAACTGCTGAACAGCAGTTACAGGTGAAGTCCCATCATTATAAGAGTCCAACTCTAACCAGGCTGCCCATGAGGATATTCTATTAGCACAGATCTATCTACCTAACCTGTTCACTGAACATTCTGTCTAGCTTCCTTGATTCCTCTTTATTTTGAAACTGTTGTACATAGGCTGTCTATTGATTATATCTCACTGTCACCAAGTTACCAGCCCATCTTATTCACTTGTACATTTTGTGGATGACTTCCTTTGTGCTATTTTTCCCTTCCTAATTTCTTATTTGTAATGTACTGTTGCCTGATCATGCCCATCATATTTTTCTCATTTCAATGACTCTCAATTTCAGTTCTTTGGAAATATCGCTTTTCATTACTCACAGCTGCACAGCAAGATCTAAGAGAATCCCTGAGGGGTTCTATGGTGTTTTTGTAATGCCATAGCTCACAAGCCTACACAGGTTTGTTTCTTCCATTATTTTAACTTGATATCAGGTAGTCAGCTAGAGTACATTTTGCTTTTAGCAAGCTAATTCTAAATTAGATTTTAGAAAGAGATATTCACTAAAGATCACTTAGTTGGTACAAAATAGTATCCTATCACAAGTATGGCATACTTTTCACTAGGATATAGTCCAGGGAAAAAGTAATAATAAGGCTAGAAAACACTGAAAGACTAATTTCTAGTTTCTGGTTTCTGGAATTTTTTTCTCCCCTTCATGGATTACTCGTGAAATTTCCCATTAGAGTGATATAGAAGCTAGGTTTCATGTACAATGTTTAAACTGCTTTATTTCACTGGGTCTCAGATTTTGATACAGACATGACAACAAACTACTGCTACTTTGGAGATGATGCTAGGATGCAAATTCATCCTGTCAACACTTCTCAAGTAATCAAGGATGTTTTGAACCAATCTAAAGCCTCTGACCAGTATAGTCATTAGTTGATTCAATAAAATTGGCTAGTCCTTATTCACACTTCATTTGGACTTCTGATTAATTGCTAAGTGTTCTCACCTGAAAACAACAACAAAAACTTTTAGAGTCTACCTCCCAAGGTTTAAGAGCTGGGTCACAAGAAGTCAAGAGCAGATAATGGTCCCATAAAGAAGAAATCCAAGTATCTAAACTAGGAATAGAAATAATCAGGCAGAAATAGTCAGAAAACAAGAATCATAAGAAATATCAAAGTAAGGAAGTCTTTACATTATTGTAGACAGTAGAAGCAAAAGTAAGGGTTTTTTAAATGTATGAGTAAAGGGGAACAAAGTGAAGACGTGAAGGAAGCACTGTGGTCTAATAAACTCAAAGACAAAAAAAAAGCTATGAGCTGGACAAGAACTATCAAATAAATATTAGTTTACCTCACTCTCTGTACTTTTCACCTAGTATCCACTTCCTGTTATGCTCCACTTCTTAAATTGGCAGATTTGTCTGAAACCCAATACAAATACTTCACTCAACTGTTTTCCTCAAATTTCTATCTTCTACATTCTTTTATTTTTCATTTTCTAAATCCTGAAGAGATTTATTTAGAAAAAATATGCAAATGATTAATGAAATAATAGACCAAGCTAGATCTCAGAATGGTAAATAAAAAGTAAGTTTTAACTTTTTACCCTTATCTATCTATCTATAAATGACTATCACTCAATAACAAAGTTATTAAGACTTTGTTCATCTCTGATCTTTAAATAAATAATCCTAGTATCCTAGAAAGATTAATGCACAAAACCTCAAAGTTAGAAAAGATCTCAAAGATCTAATAATAACAATCTCTTTAATTTCCCATAAAATTGCCTACAGCAAGGAGAAATCTAATACTTTACAATATAGTCCATTCCATTTTGAGATACCTCTGATTGTAAGGAAATTTTACCTTATGTCAAGGAGAAATCTGATTTTATGTAAGTTCTCATCACTATAACTCCCTTTATCTTCTGCAGATGAGAATGTAGTTTATTTCATCTTCTACAACAGTATCTATCTTAAATACAAGCTGATTGCTTCAGCAGCATAGCAATTTCAAAAACCACTAATTAACATTATCTTTATTATATTTTGTTTTTGTTTATTGTGTTTAAAATTCCCCAATTATATTTTAATCTAGTTCATCCAAGGCAGCATGGAGACTACAGTTTTAAATTCAATAACTTTTCTACATTATTGCCTTTCAAATAGTTGATCACAGCTACCAGACTCTCATAAAATCTGTTCTCCAGGCAAACATACCTAGTTTTTTCAGTTACTCATTATGTGGCAGGATCTTCAAGCTCTCATAATCCTCGATACCTTCCTCTACAAGTATTTCAATTTATTAAGGTTCTTTCTAAAATATGGATCTGAAATAAATTGGGACCATCACTGCCATTATTCTAAATATTGTATTTTCCTTAATGCAAATCAAGGCCACCTCAACTTTTTTTTTAAAATAATATGGTTTTGACTTATATTGGGCTCATAATTCATGAAAAGATCTTTTTTTTTTAAGATGATCTGGCCATGCTCTTGCCATCTTATGCTATTTAAGCTGACTTATTAAACCAAGTGCAAGATTTTGCAGTTATCATTATTTAATTCCATTTTAACAGAGACAATCTGTTGCTATCTTTTTAGATTCTGACTGTCATACAATATGATAGCTATCCTTTTAGCATTGTCATTTGAAATTTGATAAGGTTACTATTTACAACTTCATGCCTTCATTAATTAAAAAAAAATTCAACTGCAAATGACCAAGTACATATTCTCTGCAGCACTAAGATAGAGACACCTCTTTCTGAGTTGACATCAAATCATTAATAACTATTCTGTGTGCCTGACATTCAAATCTACCCAACTGTAAGATAATCTTGCTTTTATCTCTATACTTTATCCAAATAAAAAATATGATTGCACAATAATTTCCTTAAATCCAGACAAATTATATTTATAATACTCACTTGGACCTAACATTCTAAAAACTTTATCAGAAAAGTAAACAAAATGAGTTTGTCATTCTCTGTTCTTAATGAATCCATCTTTGGTCTCTATGTTCTCTATTTCCATTTCCAGATGCTCACTAATGAACCTTTTGATAATATGTTATATTATTTTTCCAGAAATAGGGTTGAATGCTAGCCTATAGTCTGTACACTTTATTCCATTCCTTTTTGAAAATTAAAACATTTTCTCTTGCCAGTCTTGGTGCAATTATTCTCTTCTCCACAAACATTCAAAAATCCATGGTCAATGGATCAGCATTCACATTTGCCAATTTTCTTAGTATACTGGGAAGCAACTTCTATAGGTCTAGTAATTTGAACAAAAAAAGTTGTTCTTCAATTTCTCCCTTTTTATTTTGGATTCAATCTAAAATGGAGTATTTTGAGGTAAATCTTTTCCAGGTCAAAATTGTTCCACTGACAAAGAAAACAGAAGCAAAATGAGAGTTAAGTGATTCAGCTTTAACTCCATCATCCCTTAATATCTCTACTACTCCAAGAAGTAATATTGAACTTTCTTTGACCTGTCCCTTTTATCTAGTAGAGCCAAAAGCTTCTTTTTCCTGTCTTTAATGTTTGTTGCTAAAACACAGAATGAAATTTAGTATTCCTGACATTTTTATTCCAGGAAGATAAAATACTTTTTTAAAAAATTATCTTCCATTAACCATTTCTTCCTCCATCTCCTATATGTATTTTTTTAAATGTGCTCTCATGAATTTCTTGTGTATCACACTGGTATTTTTAATTCACTTCATTTTGTCCCTTTTTCAGAAATTAATTTTCAAGAGCTTTTCATCTCAACAAGATTGATTTTGCCAATAAAATTGTAGTTGATGCTCATTCCATACATTGTGAGCAAGTCATGGTATGCATAGTTTTCTTCTCTATCATAAATTCTAAGAAGGAGCAATCACTTTTCACCAAGGTTCCCATAATTTCTGATTCATCAACCATTTGCTTATTGCTGATTAGAATCAGTCCAGAATAGCAGTTCCCTTCATTACTTTCTTCATCTCTTCAAAGGGGAAATTATCATTAAACACTTGTCTGTTTTGATCAGTGGGCCATTTCCTGTATTTTGTACCAGTTTGTGTAAAGAAAAAAAAAAAGGTCTTATGGAGAGCTAGAATCTCTCTTGTTTTAACATAAGCTCAATTGATCTTATTTGATCTTTCATGAATATAGGAAATAAGTGGGCATTCTCTTCACAAGAAAAGTCTGTCCTATACAATAATAATATTAAATTTGGTTTCTTTACAAATTTAAGAATAATTTTTTCATATGTTTTCAAATAACATTTGTCCCTTTCTATACTGTCTCTCCAATTATATTGTAAACTTCTTGAGAATAGAAATGTTATTACTGTTTCCCTCACTTTCCCTAGCATCTAGCAAGGTGGGCCATAGACATATTGCTGGCATTGATGATAATAATTTTTTATACCTTTAATCACTTTTTGCCTTTCCCTAGATTTTTTATATTTCTCTGCATTATTTTAAAAGAATGGTAGGTAAAATCAGACACACTTACAAAACCTTATCAGAAAGCAATGATAAGCAAAGAGTTACCTTGGTGCAAAATTTTTACTCAGATCTGAACAACTGGAACTCATTGAATAAGGAAGTGACATGATTGTATCAATACTTCAGGAAAATATGGCAGCGTTGTAATAGAGAGAGATGAGGCAAGGAGATCTTTTAGGAGGCTATTGGAGTAATTCAGTCAAGCAACTGTGAGAATCTAAACTACCCTGACAGCTATGTGACTGAAGAGAAGGAAACCAGTTTATAATCTGTTACTATTCCTAAGCAGTTTGGCTGAGAACAGAAAAGAAAAGGGGGGGGGGTAAAAGGTGGGGGATAAAAGGGGAACAGAAGAAAAGAGCAGATAGTAGTACACCCAGAGGGAAATTGAAGTCAACTAAGCTTGAGAGAACTAGTTGTTAAATTTTCAGTGTGAGCATTTATACTTCAGAAATAAGCAAATGCCATAAATCAGAGTTTGATGTATTGATTTATTGGTTGTTTGTACTTAAGAAAATGTTGGATAAAATGTTAACTATGCTGATTGAACTTTGAAGTGTGTTATATATGAATTTTCCCCAGAGAGCTGTTTCTTAAGAAAAAAAATCAGCATACCTCTGACTGCAGCCAAATATGAGAGTCCAAATTGAGTCAAACTTTCATGTGACACCTGAGCCAAGTGAGACAGTCTTAAGAACTAACTAGATGCAAAGGTAGCCCTAGTCAACATCAAAGTGGAAGTAAACACCTGCTGAGAAGAAAGGTGGGTGCTAAGATGAGATATTGAAAAATAACACTGCATTCTTCCCAGGTTCCTTTGGATAAAGTACACCAGAAAAATGGCTCTATTCAAATCAATATAGCAATAAAACTATGGATAGCAATATCCCCCTGAATCTTAATTTTACTCTAATAAGAATTCATCTCTATTGCAAGATGTGCAAGAAAGTTTATTTCCCTGTTCATATACTATAAAGTAATTTTCAATGTAATGCTGCATATTGTTTTCTTCTGTAGTAGCAGGAAGATAATCTTCCTGAGTTTAAATCTGACCTCAGACTCTTAGCAGCTGTGTGACCCTGGACAAATTATTTAATCCTGTTTGCTTTAGTTTCCTCATCTGTAAAATGAGTTGGAGAAAGAAATGGCAAATCACTATAATATATTTACCAACAAAACCTACATGGGTCTGGAGAATCAGATATGGCTGAAGCAAGTGAACAACAACAACAAAAAAAATAGTAGGAAAAAGCAGGATATGGCGTCAACAGAGTTATAGCCAGTTGAAGAAAACACACAGAGGAAAGATAAATAATAACAGAGTATCATTAACCCTTTTCTTAACACCTCCTAAAAGAAAAATTAACATCATTTTTAAACTGTCATTTCTAAGTAATTTAATATGTAGAGAACTTTGCTCTTTTGTTTACAAATAAATTTTTCAACAACCAGCAGCACATCTTTAAATTATTTTGCATAGCAAGCGATTACACATACAAACATTGAATATTATTCAATTAGGACAAGTGCCTTTGATTGCTTACTATATTTTTGTGTGACTTTCATTAGCCTATATCATATTCAAGACTCTAAGCTCTCTCAAAACAAATAAACTATTTATTTTCCATAAAGTTTTCCATTGAATTATTTGTACATTCTGATGTCAGAATAAGACTTTAAGATAATTACTTTCCTTGACATTATGGAAATTAATAGAGAGTCTTATTTCCCCTCTTCCCACAAGATCTTTGGAAAGTACAGTATTACATACTGTTAACAGTCCGAATTTTTTTATTTTTTATTAAAAAATGGCATAGAGGAACTCTTAAGAAAACATATGATATTAATAAGTGACATATCTAAACCTTTACATGCAATATATCATTTGAGGTTCACAAAAAACAGGGTAATAGATATTGTAGATATTATACTTATGTTACATATGATGAAACTGAAGCAGACAGATTAATTGACTTGACCAAAATCATAGAGCTGCTGTATCAGAAGCAAGATTTGAATCCAGGCTTCCAAATTGCAAATATATTTTTTTCCTCTCCCCCATTAGGGATGAAGGTTTGCAGAGCATTTTACATACATTATTTCATTAAGGTATTACCACATCTCTTGGAGGTAACTACTATAACAATTCTTATTGAGTTGATTCAATCATGATAAAAATCTTACTTGGGGTTCTTACTTTCAATAAGGTTTTGTTATTCAGTCATTTAAGTTCTGTATCACTCTGAGGAAGATCTGGGTTTAAATCTGATCTCAAACATTTACTAACTGTATGATTCTGGGAATGTCACCTAATCTCCATCAACCTGTTTCCTCAACTATGGCACGGCAATAATAATACCCTCCTTTTAGGATTATTATAAGAATCAAATGAGATATTTTGATACTTGGCACAATCCCTGACACAAAGTAGGTGCCTAATTAATACTAGTTTCCTTCCTCCCCTTCTCCATACTTCCTGTTGAAATTTGCACTAGATGTAGCTTGTTATGTATAATCAGAATTTCAAAAGTGAAGATTTTTCATGAATCTCCTAATTGGTGACTGAATGATGACTTGACACTATATGCCTCTATATGTTTCTTCAGAGAAGAGACATACTCTTCATTCCTGTTTCAAGAAAGATCTATTCTTCTTAAACTAGGAGAGTACTAGAGCCAATTCATCTTAGAAGAATTGATTGTCACATATTCAGTTTGAGCATTTATACCTCAGAAATGGCTATGAATCAATAGTTGGTTTATTGTTTTGTTGATTTCTAGGGCTTAATAAAATGCTGGAAAAATATGAATAACAGATTAAATTTAAAAGCATGTCCTGATTTTTTTTTTTCCCAAGAGTCAATATTGACCAGAATACCTTTCTTCCAGACTATGTTTGACAGCAGCTACAGGGGAAAAAAAGGAAAAATTCATTTGCAGATAGAAAGGGGAAAGTGATTAATCCACATGTCCCTGATTTCCAGATTGCCTCCAGAGAGATACGAGATAGGAAGAGTTTCCCTTGGGTGAAATGAGGGGCCTCTCTCTTGGTTGAACCATATCTTAATTGGTTCCCATATAAAAAGCTCACTCATTCTTTTGTATTTTCTGATATATTTTATATTGTTGAACTCTTATTTCTGCTTTTTATCTATTGGGATAATAATTCAATAATGGCTATCACTTACAAAGTATTTAAGGTATTCACAGCCCTCTACAAATAGCATCTCATTTTATCCTCACAACAATCCTGGAAGGCTATTATTATCCCCATTTTACATATAAGGGAAGACAGGGAAAGGAGAAGTGGTTTTTCCAATATCAACTAATAAGAGTTCATGGCTGAATTTGACCTCAGGTCTTCCTAACTACAGAGGAAATGCTCTTCTCTACTTCCCCAATTAGCTGCCTTGCTGATAAGTAGATTTACTTTCTCTTGACTACTTGCAATGTTCTTCTACTTAGAGGCATCAAACCTACATCTGGATGTTTAGATTACCTTCTTTTAAGGGGTATAATCACTTAAAATAGTAGCTTTATGGCTTTTTAAAAATTATGCTCCTAACTGATACATTCTAGTCTTAGGAAAACAAAGCAGTCAGCCTTAAGTCTTCTCTAGATCCCCTCTAGGCAGAAATCAAATACTTCCTAGAAGAAAGATACATAAATTTCCAGAAGTGTCTAGCTATATCTCTGTGAGCCACATATATTTTTAAAAATATGCATATACTTATCTTACATGGGCAACACACTGTTGACATATATACATATTTATTTTAATATTGTGCTTCTCATTAGAAAATGAGTTCCTTGAGAACAGGGACTGCTTTGTATCTCCTAAGAACAATTCCTGGAACAAACTGTTTAACAAAGGCTTATTGATTGATCACTCTCCCCAAATTCTCATACACAAGATGTGTAGAGTTACTCTTTCCCCATTTTCCCATCACAGACTCAATATATCACAGGTGGGCATAAGAAATTAAATGAGATTTTGGGGATGTTTTGTGGAAGCCACAGATGACATGTGAAGGTCAGCAGATAGCATAGAGCCTAGGCCATATATTTAACACAAATTTGACAATAAAGTATTGTAAATGTGGATGACAACATAGTATTTTCACTTTTTTGTTATTTGCTTGCATTTTGTTTTTTTCTCATTTTTCCCTTTTTGATTTTATTTTCTTGTGCAGCATCATAATTATGGAAATATGTATAGAAGAAATGCACATATTTAACACATATTGGATTATTTGCTGTCTGGGGGAGTAGGGGAAGAGAGGGAGAAAAAAATGGAACATAAGGTTTTGCTAGAGTAAATGTTGAAAACTATTTGTGCATATTTTTTTGGAAAATACAAAGCTTTATATAAAATAATAAAGTACTGTAAACACCCCATAAAAGAAAAAAAAAAATCAGACTTCTCTGGCATGAAGGGAAGGCCAAAAAATTTAATACAGATTTTCTAGATCATGCAGGTATCATGCTCTCAACTGTTCTCCAGTCCCACCCCCATATGCTGTAGAAAGGATAACTATATAGAGCATAGTACTAATATTAAGTAAAAGTTAACTCGTGCGAAATAATTTACCTTTCATTGCATTTCATAGAACTGGGAAAGATGGGGTGGACAGGATGGGAGTGGTTAAATGGTTAAGCCTGCCCTTATCTTATAATTAGTATTCTGGAACTTTAATAACAAAGTCTATGGCCACCCCAGGAAAATGTCCAATTTTGATACCTTTTTGTTCGCATGTCAAACACTGCTGTGTTGGCTGCCCTGAGGGAATTCTATTTCAACTGCAGAAAGTTGTTAACATAAGGCTGAGCTTGTAGTGTGCCCTTATTATGACAGCTTGTTCAAAACTGCACAAGACAAAGGACAGGAAAAAATTTGGAAATTGTGGCTGTCATCCTTGCACAGTCTCAACATTATGCTAATCCTAGAAATGGTGGGATGGAGAGCACTGATAGCCTGACAATTGCAGCCAACCACTCCTCCCGCCCTCCACCACCATTTTTATAATCTCCAGCTCTCAGCAACTGGAAATAAATCTGACCAATAAAAATATAGTGGTGACATTTGTTCAGGCAGTTTCCTTTTTATGAATATTTCACCTTTGAGTGTAAATTATTTAAAACATTGACATTAATTCCAAGTTTCAGACTTTAAAGAATTTCCAACATCAAATACAAGGCAACTACTCTGTAAAATCTGAGTTTGCAAATCATGGCATTAGATTAAAAATGAGTTTTTTAAGTGCTCAGCAGAAAATAAAGGCAAGAGGACAAAACAGCTTGAAAAGTAGTGAGTTTTGAACAGCTGGCATTTATATAATAATTCTTTGCTAATGCATCTTATTTATATTAACTCTTTTGAGACTCAACAACAATCCTTTGAAGTACATACTATTATATTATACACATTTTACAAATAAGGAAACTGAGTCTGATAAAACCATTGTCTTATTCTAACCATCTAATAGAACTGTGAAATTGGAGTTATTATGTTTATTTCACAAATGAAGAAGTTGAAATTCAGAGAGATTACATGCTTTGCCCATAATATAAAATGTATGTTTGCCTTTACTAGTCAGCCAGAGCACACAATTAATTCAAAGCAATGGTATTTGGCAAGGGGAAGATCATGATGTTTGGTGGAAACCACAGCATTCAGAGCTGCTGATAGGAAGTGGAGAGTTTCCAGAATACACAGGTGGAGGGAGAAGACAGGAAGGGAACATGGAGGACCAACATGTGCTTCTGATACTATGGGGTGTCATCTTTGTTCCCTAAGGTCTCCTAACTAGGGGTTTTCTATGTAGTTTCACTGACACATCATCTCTATCTCCTTCATAGACTCAAGTAGATTTGTGCTGAACTCCTCTTAGTGACTGCTATTCAGCCTTGCTCTGAGGGTACCATGGTTGTTGATGGATGCTTCCAAGTTCTTCTCCACTGGACCCATGACCATTAAGGTTCTTCTCTCTATTTCTAACTTCTGGTTTTATCTGAAATCTTTACTTAGTAAGATTTTCCACCTTCCTTCCTGATTCTAAGAAAGAAAAGAAAATATGTTATGAAAGTCTAATACATCTAAGATCTTTGGGGAAACATTATCCATGTGCTATGCAACTTTATCTAAAAAAAACACAAAAGGGAACATACAATGCAAGGGCTTTTATCTCTTATATTTACTCACATTCTTGGTTCCATGTATATGGAATAGAAGTTTGTTTGTTTGTTTGTTTTTCAGACTTAAGTTAGAGCTATAGCAAAAGCACGGGCAATTCACTTAGATTTCCTGAGCTCTTTTTCAGACTTTAAGCTTATACTTAAATTTGGAAAGGCAATAGAGTTAATGAAGACCTTGACAAGTGACTGTATCTCCCAGACTTTTGAACAAAAGAAACGTTCTGAATTAGTTCTTTCCAGCCTTAATAGTCTGTGCTTCAGTGAATGCAGAGAACCTGAATTATCTGCCAGGTTTAGAAGGATAAATAAGGAAAGGAACAAGGCAGACTTTCTACTCCCCAAGAAGCAGATAAGATACTTTCTCAGAAATTAGGGCTAGCAAGGTAAGGTGAGTGACTTGCAGGAGCAAAGACCCTGCAAAGCTTTTCCTCATGTAAAAGCTTCATTCTCAGTCTAATTTGTAAGTCAATAAGCAAACATTTATTAAATGCCTCTTATGTTCTGGCCCTGGATAGAAAGGCAAAAACAATTCTTGCCAAAGGAGCTCACAGTCTAATGGAGGAAATAATATGAAAATAAATATATTCAAATTGTATGAATTGTACATATATGTAGCTATGTATACATATGTGCATGTGTTTTTATAAACAAATATGTTTGTATATATACACATAAACAATAAATTTGAAGAGAGTGAAAAGGGACTAAGATTAAGGAAAACTAGGAAAGGTTTCTTGTAAGAAGATTTTTAACTTAAGATTTGAGGGAAGACAGGAAGTGAAGATAAAGAAGAGCTCCATATTTGATTGTAAATGCAATGGGAAGCCAATGGAATTTATTGAATGGAGTGGGGTAGAAAATGGCATGATCAGAGCAAACTGGGAAGACCAGTTTCTGAAAGGTTTGTAAAACAGTAGCATACTAATAATTTTCTTCTATAAAACTTGTATGTGTACATGTTGTTTCATACAATAAATTGTAAGCATCTAGAGGGAAGGTATCCATTTTGATCTTTATATTCCTAGTATGTGTAATGTCTGACATAACTGATGTTTAAGAAATCCCTGTTGATTATCTATGCTTCCTAAATCACATTTAGAATTTGGTAACTTCATTTGACTTTGTTTAAGTAAAACAGTCCAGTTTTTATGGAACTTGAAGAATAGAGAAAGCTTCCAGTCATATCTAAAGCTATATAGTTAGATGACAGTCTATATAGAAGGCTAGAACTGGAGCCATGAAATTCTTAATTCAAATCCTGTGCAAGCTAAGTGTCTGATCAAATCTTGTAACCTATCTCACTTTCTTCTCCAAAATAGGAGTGATAATAGTAGTTATTTCATAATGTAAATATAAAGATCACAGAATATAAAATGTGAAGAGATTTTAAAACCTAAAAATGCTATGTAAATGATAGTTATTTAATTTTGTTTCACATATATGTCTCTCAACATTAATATAAAATTTAGGTAGTTAATCAACTTGAATTCTATTATTTTGATAAATTTGTATATTTTTAAAGGAAAGACAAAACTGACTAAATCATGAAGGCTATTCTATTTCCTAATAATCTATGCCCAGGGAAGCAACCAATTGGAATACTTAAATGGATCCCATTAGAATTTATCTCTTGAGGGGTATAAGATAGTCATATTTATACTTAGTAAGATGGATGAATGGAGGATGAACTGGAGTCAGGAAACAGTTGAGTCAGGGCGACTAACTGGAAAATTATCACAGTAGTTTAAGCATGAGATGATATGATGCTGTGCAAGGATGGTAGAAGGTCAATAGAAAGGAAGGGTAAATAAGAATGATAAAAAGATTAAATCAATAGGACTTGCCAACACATTGGATATGGGTGATGAGATACAGGGACAATAAGGGGAGTTTGGGATGAGATGATACCTCAGTCATGAATCTTGAAGACCAGGAGGGTGGTAGTTCCAACAATAATGAAAAAAAAATTTCAAAAGGGAAAAAGCTTTGGAAAGAAAAATAGTTCAGGGACATGTTGAATTTAAGATCTCTATAGACATTCATTTGGAGAATTTTAAAAGACTGTAGAGAGAGGTGAGACTTGAAGTGCTGGAAACGGTTAGATCTGGATAAATAAATATAAGTATTATCAGCATTGAGATGATCATTGAAACCATGGGAGCTAGTGAAATCAAGTGAAATAGTACAGAAGGAGAAGAAGGAAGGACTAGAACAGATCTGTGGGGAACAGTTACCCTTTAGCAGATATGACCTGTATGAAAACCAGTGAAAGAGACTGGAAAGAAACACTTAAGACAAGTAGGAAAAGAATGAAGATAAAGACAGGCAGAGAGAAGCTAGCAAGGAAAAGATGATGATCAAGAAACCCAAATCTTACTGATTCATGTCCAGTATCTTATCCATCATTCCTGAATACCTCTATTTAAATGATAATTCTTGAATTCAGACACACACACAACACACACACACACACACACACACACACCATAAACAATAGAGTTTAGTGCATCAGTTGCATCAAGTTTGTAACAAAACTGGAATCAAAACATTTGCCTCAGTGGCCACCACAACAGGAAAAGTTCTCTGAATTGTTAGATAAGCTCATTGACAGAGTGGACAGAGTGCCATATCTGGAGTCAGAAAGACTGGTCTCAGACACTTACTGATTGTATGCCCCTGGTCAAGTCACTTAGCTCTGTTTTCTTAAATTTCTTCTTCTGTAAAATAGACTGGAGAATGATGTAATGGTAAACCACTCTAATGTCTTTGCCAAGATCATCCCAAATGGGGTTACAAAAAGTGAAATACAGTTGAAAAGACTGAACAACAAAAGCTTATTGAAAGCCGAAACCACGGAGAAAGAGTTCTATCTCTCACAGAATTTATCATGGTTCTGGATATTTAATAAGTACTTGATAGATTGAATTCAATTTCCCTATTTCTAGTTTATTTATATTTTTGTCCTTCAATCACAGGGAAGATAGGTTGTGCTTTTTCGGGAACAAAAATAAGTCACTCTAAAGTCACTGGCCCTTTACACAGCTATCTTAATCCTCTACTTCATTTTTGCCAAGAACATTTTTGTTCAGTCAGGCCTGGGTAAATCTAGAATCTGCTCATTTTGAGGATTTTTGCTAAGAGAATCGACAAGCTTCTTTAGATATGCAGGAGAAATAGAAACCAGGAAAAGTCTTTTCCTCCCACACAGGGTATCTTTTCTAAGAAGAGAATAAGTAGGAGGGAACAGAGAAAAAACAATAGATTTAAGGAGGATTAAAGCCCAAAGCCAGAGGCAATATATTGTAAAGTTACTCAGTCTGATAAGAGTACACAGTAGAGGTAAAAAATTCAAATTGGTAGGATGCTATTGGCAGGGATACAACCTGGCTGGATTTTCCTCTACAATTCACCAAATGCTTTTTTTTTTTTTTTTCTCTCTCTCTCTAAGGATTGTTTTCTCTAATCTGGATATGAAACTAGAGAAGACACTGGTTAACAGTAAAATGATTGTCTATTAATTTGGTCTTCATCTTTCCAAGAAAGCAACTATATCTAATGCAGAGAATATGTCAGGCACCTGAGTTTGAAATCCATCTCAGAACCTTGCTGTGTCAGCTTAGAGAAGTCATCTCACTGCTGGGTGTTCTATGCAACTCTCTAGAAAGCATTCTTAACTTGGTGTCTATGCAATCTAATGCATTTTATTTTATTCATTTAAAACATTATTCTGAGAAGGGGTCCATAGGCTTCACCAAACTTCCCCCCCCAAAAAAAGGTTAAGAACCCCTGTTCTATAATGCAGTTGTAGAGAAAGGTGCTTACCTGTATTTGTAGATGGAATCTCATCACCTTGGAGTTCTTTCTACCAGGAAAATCACAGGTCTTATCTCATTCCCTAAAATAACAATATCTTCTAAATAAGTGCTGTATTTTATAGAGAAAGAAATTGAGACTGAGAGAGTGATGATTTGCCTAGGATCACATGGCTGATACACCAAACCATATTCAAGCCCAAGCTCAAGCAAGTTCAGTACTCTATCCACTATTCCACACTGCTTGTCTCAGTGTCAGTAACTCATGGAGTCTATGGGAGTGGCTTTATTGAAATGGTATGAGACCTCCACATATTATTATTGATCATCTATCACAATTTTTTCCATGACCATTTTCAGTGGGACAGTTTCCTCCCCAAAACCATTCCTCCTCCCTCACATTTCTGCTAATGTAATTTTCAAGGAACCCAAGTTCTAAACTTTGATTCTATGCTTTTCTTCACCCCCCATAAACAGCCAATTGTCAGATTTTATAAGTGCTACTTCCATGACATCTCTGACATCTGTCTCTTTTCCTCTATTTGCACAACTCTAATGTGGTTCAGTCTTCCACCACCTCTCACCTTGACTACTGAAATAATCCCAAAATAGGTTTCCCTTCATGTTCTAATATCTTCACCTTCTAATCTGTTTTCTAAAGTGATATTCAACAAATTGAATATGATCTTATCACCTAAAACTCAAAAATCTTATAGTCATAAGATTAAAGATCTAGAAGAGACACACTCCAACCCCATTATTTTACAAATGAAAAAAACTGAGACTGTCAGTAGGGTAAGATGTGTCATTTTCAGGCTCACATTTAAAACCTTCCACAATCTTAGTCCTGCGTATCTTTCAGGCATGCTCCATTCCAATCAAAGTATGGATCAGTTGTTCCCTATTTATGACATTTCATCCTCCTTCTTCTCCCCACTCAAGTGGCTTTGTCCACTATGGAATACATTTATTCCTTTTTCCCCTCTGCTTCATAGATTTACTAGTTTCATAAAATCATTTCTCTATAGAGTGAAATATCCACAGATGGAAGGGAATTTGGTAGTTATACAATCCATTTCCTTGCTCTTATAACAATGATTCCTTTGATCCCTCACTGTCTGGGAGCCAAGTATGTTGCATTTTATTTCTCTTCTGTAGTTTTTCAGTACACAAGGGGTTTGTGGGTATCTAATTTCTCTACCCGTAACTCCAGTCCCCCACTGATGGTATTCTCCCAATTGTAAAGGGTTCCCTGCACCCTAGTTCCATTTAACAACATAATAGCTTAGCTTTTGCTAAGTAATATTTACCTCAAAGAATAAACTTAGCAAAAATACACATACAAGTGCCCTCCTAACGCTCCAATGCATAAGCTTAGCTGCAAAACCTCATATTCAGGAGAGAGAAAAGAGATTACATTTGCATTTTAGTTTAATTTGTCTATAGCAAAATTCTACAAAGTTCAATCCCCCCCCTCAATGCTGTACTATAAACCAGTGGTCCTCAAACTTTTTAAATAGGGGGTCAGTTCACTGTCCCTCAGACTATTGGAGGGCCAGACTATGGTAAAAACAAAAACTCACACTCTGTCTCTGCCCCTCAGCCCTTTTGCCATAACTGGCAGGCCACATAAATGTCCTCAGCAGCCACATCTGGCCCCCAGGCCATAGTTTGAGAACCCCTGAAAACATTAAGTGCCTACTATTCACCAGTCATTTATGCTAAAGTATAGGGAGACAAATAAGAAAAAGAAAGATGGTCCCTGACCTCAAGGAGTTTACAATCTAATTGAGGAGATAATATGCAAAAAGCAGGATGGGGTAATGGCAGCTATTACAGGGAATGATGATGTTAGTATAGAAACCAAGCAAAGCAGCTGGTAACAAATGAAGAGATAACTGGGAATTCTGAGCCCTCTTCAAAGGAAGGATTTGGAAGAAGATTTTAGTCCTCTAGTTCTCCAGTCATAGGGGAAGAGAGACAAGGGAGGGTAGTAAGAAAGTGTGAGTACAAAGACTGAAGTAATCTCCAGGATAATGAGTTGATGATATTATTCTGGGGGAAGTAATGTCAGAGTCAAAACCAAGGGGAGGACTTGTGGGAGAATATCCCCAGGAGAGTGAAAAATGAAAAATAGTAGAGATTATTTGATTTTATTTTTGGATCACTTGTGCCTGGCTCAATGCCTTACACATCATAAACCCTTAATGGAGGTGCATTGAATTAATTTAGAACATGAAACCAGGAGTTCAGAATCTTTGATTTTAGTTCTGGTACACCATTGCATGATAGGTGAGCCTTTAAATGATTTCCTCCATGTATAATGATGGCTAACTTTGCTGGGAGGCATGAATGATGTAGACAAGAATATGTGGAAATCATTTAGGCCAAAATCCTCCTCATAGCCATGAGAAAACAAAAGCCTAGAAAGTCAAGGTTATGTCCCAGAGATCACACAGGTATTAAATAGCAGGACCAAGAAATAAATACACAAACTCTGATTCTAAATCCAGCCATCTTTCCCTTCAACCACACTAGAAGGATTAATTTTAAGAAAATTAAAATGGCACAAGTGGTTAAGGTCATTTTAGACTTCACAGACAAACCTTAAGGTCTACCCTGGAAGAAGCCTTTAACTAAGAAAAGGTGTCACATTCCTTGGAGCAGGGGTCCTTATTAACAGGAGGAAAAAAAGAGTAGTTGTAGCTTGTTCAGGCAAGCTGTAAAGACTGTGTTTCCACTCCCATTAAACAGCCCCTAAAGTGTCATATTCTTGTTACTTTCCCAGGCAGAAGCAAGAAATACTCTATTAAAAAATTTATAGCTGAGTAAACCAAGTCCCAAAGCACCATGAAAAATATAGAAAAAGGAACAACAAGTTTCTGCACTGTCACTTTGTAAAAGTAACTTTATTTCAGGTTATTCTTATATAAAAGTTAGTTTGTGGCTATATTTGACCCAATAATATCCTCATTTCATTTCTGAGAAGACCACAGTGCTGCTTCTTGTAATGCTTTCCATAGAAGGGCCATCTGGGAAGATGTAAAGGGTGATCAAATTAGTGATATTTTTTGTTGTAAATTAAATTTTTCTTGTACCAATAGAAGTTAAATAGTAGCTCTTTAATTCATGGTTTTAGAGTTCCCTAGGGGCGTTGAGAGTTTAACAGACTTGCCTAGGGACACAGGCAAAATATCAGATGCAGTACTTGATTCTGGGATCACCTTCCTATTCCTTATAAAATTCAAATTTTATTTGACTCTCTAGTTCCATAAATGGTTTTTAACTATAAATTCATGGGCCATAGATATTTAGAGCTGGAAGAAAACTTAGAGGTAATCTGGTCTAACTCTCATTTTGCAGGTAAGCAAGCTGAGTCTCAAAGAGGTTAATGGAATTCCTAAAGGTTTTAGCATAACAGGTGGCAGAACCAAGATTTTAATTCAGTCTCTGATTCTAAATTCAGTGTAATCTTAACACTATGATCCCTGATTTCTTGAGACCAATAACCTGATAAATTGAGATTCTGTTCTTCCTTCCTGGCTCTTCAGTATATATAGTCCTACAATTATCTGTGATTCCCAAAGAAGATAATTCATATCAAAATTTGGCCCCATTCTGTGCTCATACACAGATATAAAGATGTCTTATCTCATATAAATTATTAAGCTTCCCTCTTCAACTCTACCCCCTAAATTTCCTAGGTTTCTTTAAAGCACATCCTGGATACTACCAATATGAGGGCTTTCTTGATTTACCTTACTCATTAGTACCATTCTTCTCCTGAAATTACTTTTAACTAATTTGTGCTTTATATTTACATACTTAAAGATATCTCTCTCTCTTTTCCTCTCCTTTCCTCTCCCCCTCCCTCCCTCCTCTCCTCTCTTCTCTCTCTCTCTCTTCTCTCTCTCTCTCTCTCTCTCTCTCTCTCTCTCTCTCTCTCTCTCTCTCTCTCTTTCTCTCTCTTCTCTCTCTTTCTCTCTCTCTTCTCTCTCTCTCTGTTTCTCTCTCTCTGTCTCTCTCTGTTTCTCTGTGTGTGTGTGTGTCTCTCTCTCTGTTTCTCTGTCTCTCTCTTTCTCTCTCTCTCTTCTCTCTCTCTCTGTTTCTCTCTCTCTGTCTCTCTCTGTTTCTCTCTGTGTGTCTCTCTCTGTTTCTCTCTCTCTGTCTCTCTCTCTCTCTCTCTGTTTCTCTGTCTCTCTCTGTCTCTCTCTCTCTCTGTCTCTCTCTCTTTCTCTGTCTCTCTCTGTCTCTCTCTCCCTCCTTCCCTCCCTCCCTCTCCCTGTTTTCCCCTCTCTCTTTCCCTATGTCTATGTGTATCCTCTCTCTGTGTGTCTCTCTATCTCATCTCCCTTTCTGTCCTTATGTCTCTCTGTTTCTTTGTGTCTTTTCATGTCTCTGTCTCTTCCTCCCTCCCTTTCTTCCCTTCTTCTTTTCTCTTTCCTTTTCCTCTATCTTTTAGGAGAAGTCTTGGACATCTTATATGTTATTTGGACAATTCTAATTTCTCTGAAGATAAGGTAAACCAAGTCTGCCTTCCATATATTACTCTTCACAAAAGCTTCTCCCAACTACTTCAAACTCTTTTTTAATTCTATGCTCTCTAGAGAATTCTTCATTGAGTTTCACAATGCAAGGATGCTTCTCTTCAATCATGAAAAAATTCCTCACTTGATCTGTTTATCCTGCCAGCTTTCTTTCTTTATTTCTTATTCTTTATATGGCTAAGCTAATCTATAATCAATGCCTTTATTTCCTTTCATTTCATTTTCTTCTAAACTCTGCAATTTGGCTCCCTATCCCATCATTCAACCTTATCATCCAACTGAAATTGCTCTCTCCAAAGTTACTAATGATGTCTTAATTGCCAAATTTAATGATCTTTTCCCAATTTTCATTTTTAACCTCTGTACAACCTTTGAAAATATCATTTTCTGAGATAGTATAGTAGAAATTAGGCAATGACCAACACCTACACTCTGTACCAAGATAAGGTACAAATGAATTAATGATTTAGACAAAAAGAGTGATACTATAAGCAAATAAGAAGAATAAAGATCTGTGGAGAAGGAAGGAGTTTATAGCCAAAGAAGAACAAGAGTATATTATGAAATACAAAATGGATAATTTTGATTATATTAAATTAAAAAGTTTTTATACAAACAAAACCAATGAAGACAAGATTAGAAGGGAAACAGAAAATTGTGGGGGGAGGAAATTTTATATCCAAATGTTCTGATAAAGGCCTTGTTTCTAACATACATAGAGAATTGACTCAAATTTATAATACAATCCATTCTCTAATTGATAAGCGGTCAAAGCAAATGAACAGACAATTTTTCAGACAAATAAATTAAAACCATTTTAGTCATATGAAAAAATGCTCTAAACCACTATTGATCTGAGAAATCCAAATTAAGACATCTCTGAAGTACCACTACACACCTCTCAGATTGGTTAAGGTGAGAGGAAAAGATAATGATAAATATTGGAGTGGATGGGAGAAAACTGAGACACTAATACATAGTTGATGGAGTTGTGAACAGACTCAACCATTCTGAGAAGCAATATGGAACTATGACCAAAGTGCTATCAAACTGTGCATACTCTTTAATCCAGCAGTGTCTCTACTAGGTCTGTAACCCAAAGATATCATAAAAAACAGAAACGGACTTAAATGTGCAAAAATGTTTATAGTAGCCCTTTTTGTAGTGGCAAGGAATTAGAAATTGAGAGATTGCCCATAGATTGGGGAATGGCTGAATAAATTATAATATTTGAATACTATGGAATATTATTGTTCTATAAGAAATAATCAGCAGGATGATTGCAGAGAGGCCTAGAGAGAGTTATATGAACTGATACAAAATTAAGTAAGGAGAACTAAGATAACACTATGCACAACAACAACAAAATTGCATGATGATTAATTCTGATGGATGTGACTCTTTCCAACAATGAAGTGATTAAGGCCAATTCCAATAGACTTATGATGGAGAGAGCCATCTACACCCAGAGAGAGAACTATGGGGACTGAATGTGGATCACAACATTGTATTTTCACCTTTTTGTTCTTGTTGTTTACTAACTTTTTGGTTTTTTTTTTCCTTTATGATCTGATTTTTCTTGTGCAGCATGATAACTGTGGGAATATGTAGAGAAGAATTGTACATGTTTAGCATATATTGGATTACTTGCTCTCTAGGGCAAGGCTGGGAAGAAGAAAAGCAGAAAGATATGGAACAAATCTGATGAATGTTGAGAACTATCTTTGCATATATTTTGAAAATAAAAAGCTATTATTAAAAAAGAAAGAAAGAACATATCATGTCCTGGAGGCAGAGCCAAGATGGCAGAGTAAAGGCTGGAACTTGCCCAACCTGCTCTAAATTTCTTTACATAATGACTCTCAAGAAATTTTAGAGCATCAGAACACTCAAAAAGATGGAGTAGAACATTTTTCAGCTTAAGACAATTTAGAAGGTCAGCAGAAAAGTCTGTGAGTGGGAACCCAGTATGTAGTTCTGGTACAGGCAGTATCAGCATAGCCCCAGCTCCAGTCCTATCAGCAAAGCAGGGCTGTGTTGTTTTCTCACACTACACTTTATAGCTACAGTGGGGCAGAGACACTCCTAACAGCTCCAGGGAAGAAAAGAATTCTTGTAGTCAGGTCTCTAGAAGGATTTCTGAACAGCTGCACAAAATCCCTGAAGCTTGAGACAGTACACCCTCCACCATGAAAACAGAGCCCTACTTTAACAAAGAATGAAAAGCCAAGTAATTAGGCAGGAAAATTTTTTTTAAAATAACATTTTGGATCATAAAAAGTTACTTTGATGACTAGGAAAATCAAAACACAAACTCAGAAGAAAATAAAGTCAAAGCTCCTATATCCAAAGCCTTCAAGAAAAATAAAAATTGGGATCAGGCTACAAAAAGCTCAAAAGGAATCTTGAAAGTCAAGTAAGAGAGAGAGAGGAAAAAGTAGGAAAAGGACTGAGAGCAATGCAAAAGTAAATATAAAATGCTAATGAGTAGAAGAATGCTTTAGAAAGCAAAATTGGCCAATTGGAAAAGAAGATACAAAAGCTCACTGAGGAAAATAATTCCTTAAAAATTATAATTGAGCTAATGACTATATGAAAAATGAAGAGAAAATAAAGCAAACCCCCCCAAAAAAGGGAAAAAAGTAAATATCTCATTGAAAAAACAACTGACCTGAAAAATAAATCCAGAAGAGATAAATTAAAAATTATTGGGCTGCCTCTAAAGTCATGATAAAAAAAAAGAATCTGGATACCATCTTTTAAGAAATTTTCAAAGAAAACTGCCTTAATGTTCTAGAACCAGAGGGGAAAATTACCTTCTGAAAGAGATCCCAAGATGAAAACTCCCAGAAATATTATAGCCATGTTCTGGAACTCCCAGATCAAGGAGGAAATATTGCAAACCTCCAAAAAGAAACAATTCAAGTACAGTGGAACCACAGTCAGGATAACACAAAAATTAGCATCTTCTACATTAAAGTATTGATGGGCTTAGAATATGATATTCCAGAGAGTAGTGACACTAGATTAGAACCAAGTATTATATATCCTCCAAACTGAGTATAATCCTTCAGTGGAAAAGGTAAACACTCAGTATAATCAAGGATTTTCAAGTGTCTATGCTGAATTTCAAATATAGGACTCAGAAGCAGCATAAGGAAATAATCAGGAAAGTGATATCATAAGGGACTTCATAAGTTTTATCTGTCTACATTCCTACTGATACATATAACTCAGTTCTCATTATTATGGCAGTTTGAAGGAGTAAATATAAACAGAGGGTATAGATGTGAGTTGAATACAAAGAGATAATATTTTTAAATTTATGAAGTTAAGGGGTGAAAGGGCAATATACTGAGAGAAAGGGAAAGGAAGAAGTAGAATAGAATAAATTATCTGCCATAAAAAAGAGGCAAGAAAAAAACTTTTACAGTGGAGATGAAGAGGGGGATGGGAAGGAGAGTGAGTAAACCTTACTCTTATCAGAACGGGAAATAATATATACATTCAGTTTGGGTATAAAAACTTATCTAACCCTTCAGGAAAATGAGAGGGGAATGGGATATAGGAATGGGGAGAGGTAAAGTAGAGAGCATATTGGAGGAGGGAGTGTAAGGGATAAGTAACAAAACAGTTGAGGATGGACAGGGTAAAAGGAAAAAGAGAGTAGAATAGAAATACAGTTAGCAATTGTAAAAAAAATCTTGAAGCAAATTTCTCTGATAAGACCTTATCTCTCAAACATAGCGAGAACTGAATCAAATTTATTTTTAAGAAATCATTCCCCAATTGATAAATGACAAAAAATTATGCTCTATGTCTAAAGGGCTATCAAATCATGCATATCCTTTGATCTAACCATACCACTACTAGGCATGTAGTGTCTAAAAGATATATTTTTAAAAAATGAAAAGGACATATATGTACAAAAATATTTATAGCAGCTCTTTTCTCTGGGCAAAGAATTGGAAATTCGGGAGATGCCCATCAGTTGGGGAATGGCTGAATAAATTGTGGAATGATTGTAATGGAATGTTATTATTCTATGAGAAATGATGAGTTCACAGAAAAAACCCTGGAAAGTCATGAACTCAAACTGAAAGAAACCAGATTGAACCATACTTTCTCAAAAAAAAAAAAAAAGAAAAGAAAAGAAAGAAAAAGAAAAAAGAAAATATTATTTCCTTCTCCTTGATACTCTCTTTTCTGTAGGTTTTTGTGACACTATTCCCTCCTATTTCTCCTGTCTCATTTTCTGCCTCATTTGATGAACTTATCCACATCTTATCTATTAACCACAAGTATCACCCAAGGCACTGTCTTGCACACTCTTTTGTTTCTACTTTGTTATTTGCCTTAGTGATCTCATCATGTCACATAATTTCAATTATTATCTCTCTGTTGATAATTCTCAAAAATTTTCTAGCCCTAAACTTAATTCTGACCTCCAGTCTCACACCTCCAACTGCCTTTTGGAATATCTCAAACTGAATGACTTGTAGATATCTTAAAGTCAATATGTCCAAAATTGAACTCATTATCATTCTCTATTTAATGTGGAAGTTATCACTATTATTCCTGTCATCCCAGTTCACAGCATACATGACATCCCAATCTCTTCCTCATATCACGATCACAGGCCTAGTCTATCTTTTCAAACTTCAGGACATCTCTTCTCTCTCCTAACATGGCCACTACTATGGTACAACCCCTCATCATTTTTCTAGCTGGCCTTCCAACTCAAGACTCTTCCCAGTGTAATCTAACTTCCACTCAACTGTCAACTTGATTTTCTGAAAATACAGTTCCAACCATACCCTGACCTCTTTTCATTAAATTCTATTAACTCCCTCTTGCCTCCAGGATCAAATATAAAATCCTTTATTCAGCAGAATTAAGGTAAGATAATAACTGTTTAGCTTCTTTGAACCTTGGTTTCCTCATCTGTAAAAAATGGACAAATGAACATAGCATATCTTTTCTTGGCTCAGCAGCTTACTCTAACTACTTCCCTGAAACAAAAGTTTAGATTTTAAAATACCTTGAACATGCAGTAAATATTAATAAGAGCGTCTCTTCAACTAAAATGACAAAATGTTACTCTGTGAAGCACAGAGAGAAAGAAATAAAATTGCCTGGCAAGAAGAGCCATTGTGTCTGACTTTTAAGGTCAATCAATCTTTGGGTTTCTTTACAAGATTTGACTATGAACTCTTAGAATTCCTAGCTTTCTTCAAAGCTGACTTTTGCATAAGGCTTTTCCTGATCTGTTTTATCACTTCACTGCCCCAATTTTCTATTTATTTTCTCCCTCAAAAAAAACCAAAAACCCTTATTTTTATTTTTATTGGTTTTATGTACACATATGTATATGCTTTTTTGTTTCATTTTTGCCTTTTTAATGCTTAGCATTTAGGACATATTAGATATTTTATGAACACATTATTTAATTGATTGGTAACCCCAGCTATGAAGTCCTAATAGTCTCAACCACAATTTGAACCTTCCAATGCTTGACCAAAAACTCTACCATCTCTTGCATCATCTTTTTTTAGGATTCCATAGTGATCTGGTCAGATCCCATTTGTGGATAGATTTCAAGATCACATTTATCCAAATCCAGTGTGCAGAACCTTTAAGAATGAAAGATGAAAAAGGAATGATGAAAAAAATGTATAAAAATTGGACCCAAATCCAAATTCTACACATAGTGGCGGCTGCAGTCTTGTCAGTGTGTCAACAGACAGTCCCTCAGGAAGACATTAACTAGATGTATAATTAGAACGAAAATTGTCATTTAGAGAAGAAAATGTGTGCACTTCCTTCCCATAAGAAAAAAAAAAAAATAACAACATGTCAGACGTGAGGAAATATAAGTCAGAGTGTTTTTTTTTTCTTTTTTCCTGAGTACAAAGAAGGTCTACTTCATCTCCCTCTGGTCCCTGAAAGGTCCTTGACAAATCCACAGTAGACATAAACACAAATCATGCACCTCTCACAGACATCCACCTTCTGACCTGCGGCAATACAGGACATGTTTACAAGCTGCCATCCCAATAAATAGGGACACTTGAGAATCAGTAAAATCATCAAAGACCATGAAACAGGTCAGGTTCAAAGGTCCAAGTTTTCCTTTGAGAAGTAATCACTGGCTGCTGGAACAGATTGGTTAGAAGCAACTACCTCTCAATAGAGTGGGAAGCACGGGTGCTAACAGCCTTCTCCTTCCTCTGTCCATCACCACCTTTCCTGGCACAATCTGACTATTTCACTGCTAAAATAATTGTTTCCACTTCCCTTGATTCACAAGATCAATTGGTCAGTTCTAGGAAAATGTGTTACAAATAAGATGGAAAAAAGAAAAAGAAAAGGGAGGAGACACTCTTTAATCATATCCTTATCTAACTTCCTCTCCATTTCATCATGAAAACTGACTTTTGAACTGATTTTCTTTTAATTGAGAGGCAGAAGGGAGATGGTGACCTATATTCAGATCTTTTTACAGTGGCTTATCTCAGGATCATAGATTTAGAAAGCATAGAGGACCTGACCTAGAATTAGAAATACCTGAACTCAAATTCTATTTCAGATTCTTTTAAAATATTGTAGATTTAGAGTTGAAATCTCTAGATTTAGAGACCTTAAAGGTTATCTAGTCTTCAGCTTCTTAAACTATGGTTCACAACCCCCTATGGTGTGTTATAACTGAATGTGGGGGTCATGAAATGATAAGAAACTATCACTAAATGTTTGATTTGTATTCCTGTTTTATATACCAATTTAGCTATGGTCATGTCAAAATTTCTCAGACAAAAAGGGATCATGAGTGGAAAAAGTTTAAGAAGTCCTGTGTCCAATCCATTCTTTTAACTTATAAGGAAACTAAGTCCTATTCTGGTTAAATAATTTACACAAGGCCACAAAGGCAGTTAGTGGCAAAACTGGAATTTGAATCCCAGTCCTCTGATGCCAAAACTACAGTTCTTTTCACTGAACCATACTTTCTCCACTAACTAGATGAGAAACAATGGACAAGATAATTAACATCTTTGAGCCTCAGTTTTGTTCTTTATAAAACTAAAGACATGAACACAAGTAGTAACTGCCTCCCGGGCCCATCATAAGGTTCAAAGGAAGTTATATAAATTAAGTATTATAGAAAGTCAGGTCTTATTAATTTTATAAGAAGTTTTTGTTGTTGTTGAAGCAATTGATTAAGTGACTTGCCCAGGGTCATACAGCTAGGAAGTATTAAGTGTTTGAGATCAGATTTGACCTCAGGTCCTCCTGACTTCAGGGCTGGTGCTCTATTCACTGCACCATCTAGCTCCCCTCCCCAAAATTTTTTAAGTGTTTAAAATACGTTTTATTTTGTATTTTGTTTCCCACTAAATACAAATGTCTTGAATCCAGATTCTGTGAATGAACACAGGAACAAAAACACAATCTTTTTTTAGGTACCAATGGGTCAGGCACTTTGTGATATAAAGATTAAAATGAAACAGTTTCTGCTCACAAGATGCTCATATTCTTCTTAGAAAGCCAAAAAGATTTAGAAAACCAAGGTCTGAGTAAAGGTAGGTTTTAGGATGTAGAAGATAAGGAGAACAAAATAGAATCAGAACCTAAGTCCATTGATACAAGGAACAGAAAACATAAGGAATCCACAAGTGACTTCCACTTTTATATCACTGTTGAACATTGTTGTCCAATGGAAGATAGGGGCTAGCTTTCAGAAAAACAGTACCAGAAGTAGCCCTTCCATCCTGAAATACAAGTTACACTGTTTGTCAACTATGAGCCAGGTAATCATCAAGGTATATGACATATAGCCATAGAAACAGAAAAAGATGACTTTAAATGAAACTGTGACTCTCTATTATAGACAGCTTAGGTTTAAGTATACATTAAATTTAACATCATAATATCTAAACTACTTAATTGTCCATATTATTTTTTTGAACTTCTTTATGCTCTTCTCTAGATATTTTTAAATGTCTCATTGAGGTATTTTTAAACAATTTGCATAGAATATGTTGAAAAACCGTCAATTACAAAGAATGTGATTATCAAGAGTCAAGTACAGAACTACAGACTCATCATTTCAGACTTGTAGTCCTTTAGTCTAATCTTCACTAAAAAAAAAATAAATGAAAGAAAACAATGTCAATGAAACATTGATGTCTGTGGTTTTTGGATTCATCCTTGATTCTTGATAATAACATGCTCTGTCCATAATGATTTATCAATCCATTCATGTAACCTTGCATTAAAATGCCAAGGTTAAAGTCTTATGTTATCAAAAGAAGGTTTTATGCCTTTAAGAAATCTAAGAAATAAAGTTATATAATACTTTCAAAGAGTTTTTAGAGTTTTAAGGAGGGCAATTAAAAAAAAAAAAACAACCTCTGTGTATAGGTATAGATGTATATATCGTAGGTATATGTGTACATGTAAACATATACATAAGCATATGTATATTTGGAAATTTAAAAATTTGAACAAGCATTTGTTTATTTTGTCCTTGGAGATTATAACCACTGGGAGGCAACTTATTTTTGTAGCATATTTGCTGTCAAGAAGCAATGAAGTGCAAATAGAAGGTAATTGAACTTAGCAATTTGTTTACTCAGAAAGGAAACATCTGGAGAAAAAACTGGACTATTTTAATAATTAGCCAGTCACGTTCTATAAGGAACACACTGATATATGATCTAGCATTATAATAAGAATACTACAGTCATGGGATTCTGAAGGATTAGTAATTAACCTCCTTCCAGCTCAAGGAACCATTTTCATAAAAGAGAAAAAAATGAGAAGTCAGGAAATAGTGAGTGCCCTCTTTTGATCTTTATGAATTTTATTCACTGTCTGCCCAAACTCACAAATAATTTCTATTTTACCTTAAGAGCTATTTTTACATATCTCACCCATCATATCTGGGGGAAAATAATTTGGCATTTGTCACTGTCTCAAATCTTTCTTAAAAAGAAGAGTCTGTGAGTGGGAGAAAAAGAATATTAAGAATGGCATCTTAAAGAAATTTGAACCTGTCATGGCTATACCTTGTGAACAATTCTCAACTATCCTAAGGATACTGAAATTCGGGATCCCCTTTGTCTGATTTAGCAGTGCTCCACCTATAAAATAAAAAGAGAGGTGAGCTAACAGTTTTGGTACAGTCCAATTATGAGCTACCTTCTAGTGTAGGACATATTGCTAACTGGCAACAGCACTCTCCATTAGTGTTATACTCTAATCATGCATAAGGTTGCCCCTTCTTGACTTGCCAGAATTCTTCCTGAAGTAATTAGTATCCACTTTTGAAGGATAGAAGTACTCCTGTAGTTTTAAAATGGAAAGTGTAAAATTAAGATCCAGATATATCAGTGCTTATAGGAGTAGAAAATACTGATTAATAATACATAGTACAGATCTCATCTCTACATTTTCATCTTCTATCTTCCACCTCTAAATTTGTGATGCTGTGATACCATGAAGATCATAATGGCTATCTGTCTCAATGGATTACTGTGCATATTAGTTAAAGCTAGTGATATTCAGATATCTGAAATTATAGAAACTATTGCATTAATTGTAAAGACCACACAGAGGCAGGCTCTGGCTTGATATATATAAAAAAAAAAAAAAAAAAAAAAAAAAAAAAAAAAAAAAAACAATTACAGCTGTTCAAAAGGAGAATAGGATGCCTCTTTGTGGATGTAATAGATTTTCTACTCATTGTAGTGAGGTGAATGACGGCTATATTGTAGAGTGGATTCAAAACAATTCAAAACGAATTTATTAAGTTCCTCTTATATGTGACTTGAAAGGCATTTAAGATCATCCACTTTACATAAAAAGGTCAGTACCTCTTATATGCAATATTAAAGATGATATGGCATAATAAACAGTGATCCATCCTCGAAGTCAGTAAGATCCAGACTTAAGTCCTACTAGCTATGTAACCATAAACAAATTGCTTAACTTCCTGTTTCCAAGGCTAACTTCTAAGACTGTAAATTTCAAAAGAATTGCTGACTTGAACCATTGGTTGGAATTGCCACTCCAGAAATTCACCACTCTGATAAAATCAAAGATTCAGATTATTGCACTGGCAAAAAAAAAAAAAAAAAAAAAGGCAAAAAAGGAGCAGTCTAAGACTGTCTTCTTTTCTGATTACCATGAACAAGTTTGCCTCTAAAATCGCTTTTATTTTCTGATAAAAAGTAGAATATGTTTATTCAGTATATCTTATATGTAACTATAGTTCCAGAAGCCATGGAGAATGGCCCTAAAAATGACCACATCACTTGGGTCCTAGGAAACAACTTTCCCCCAAAACTAAGGCATAATCATTGAAATAAGATGTTTTGGGGTTTCAGAATTAAGAATGTCTCTGCATTTTCCATCCCAAGACTATGCAATATCTTTGGACATATGTCCAAAGTATCTTATAGCTTGATAAAAATGTTGAGAAGACTTAGGAAAGAATAAAAGAATAATAGAGAAAATTGAAGAGAGAATCTTATGGTATTCTACTCTATATTATAAACAGTAGAGTATGTGACAAGTTTTTGAGTTGTTTAAACTCCTGAGGGCCATAAGGCAATGTAACATAAACATTTCCTCCCTATAAAATGTTTTTTTCCTCCTCCTTTGATCCAATAGATGAAAACATAATGAGATTTTATCAAACCCACTTTATCCTATTGTTACTTCTGCCAGATGGATGGTGCATTACATCCTTTTGGCTTTGATGCTGACAGTGAAACCTTCTAACAGATTGCCAATAACCCTGACACAAAAGCTCCCTAAAATGTAACTTATCCCAGAACCATGTTCCTAGGTTTGTTGCCAGCACTGCAGCTGTCAAATTTGGCCCCCAAAGCGCCCTTGATTAAAGAAGGGAGCCAAAGGAAGAGGGAGAGTTTGCCAGTGTGGGACAACTCAGTGTTGGTAATTACACCTCAAATATGCTGTATTTTCTAGGGAAGGCTCAAAAAGTAGATATATTTGAGCAAAAGAGAATTTATATTTTTCAAGGCCCTAAAAGTCAATGATATCCCCCAATTCTCTTTAACTACATTATCTTCAGATGTGATTTTGAAAGTGCCTTCAAGATAACCATTACTTGGTCTGATCATTGGAAGAAACCTTAAGAAACAATTGGCAATGTTGCTTGTGGCTGGTTCTTGAAAGATAGCATTAAGTCCCTGGGGCCTCATCATGGAGGGAGAGGGCATTCAGTTATGGCAGTCACATTCTGGTGAGTAAGATATAAATTGCAGACTCAACACTTGTGGCCACTAACACTGAACTTTTAACCAAGAGGAAACCATCCACTTCTATTTCCCATGACCTATTTCAAATCACTGAATCAGTTCCCCTGCTAAATCTTCAGTCTATTGTCATTTCTTCTCACTTATATGATTATACAATCATATAAATATAAACATATAAGCCTTCCTCTTGCTCTTCTTGTCTTCAGTTTACCCTCTCTCTGTGACATCCATTTGAAATTGTCCTGGAGTCAACTAAAACCTACTTGTGACTATGAATTATTAAATTCTCAGTGTGAATATTTATATCTAAAAAATAAGCTAATGTTACAAATCAGAGCTTAATTTATTGTTTTGTTGATTGTACTTCAGGAATGGAGGAAATGTTAGCAATGTACATTGTTTAAAAGTATATCAAGGAGATTTTATACACACATATAAATATGTATATATATATACATATATATATGCATCTATCACTCACATATATATATATATAAATATACACATATATACTCTTTCACAATGCATGCATGTGTATATGTATTATATATGTATATATTTGGAGAACCAGGTATAAAAGTTACAAGCATATCCTTTATCATAAGTAATTTAATATACCATTTCAATTATAAAATTTTCTATTGAAAAAAATTCTCAGATCCAAATCACTTATTCCCACTTACTCCATGGATTACTTACTTTTACTAAATCTCATGTAATGTTCTCTGGGCTAATTGAAATAGTTCATCCTCTTTTCCTTTCCTGGAATGAATCAGTCCTTTCCTACCTGTGTCCATTCAGTGATGTGCCTTCCTTATTTTTTGTTTTTTTCTCCTTCAAGAAGAATGACCTCAGAACTAAAAAGGACCAAGAATCTCTCACAATTTTTGCTAAATTTATGTCATTTGGCCCAGAACTAAAATCTTAGTTACAAAACAAACAGTAGACTTGATTTCTGAGCAAGTGTCAGTGATATATGAAAGATTTTGTAAAATAGAGAAGGAGTTATAAGATTAGAAAAGGGTTTGTAGCCTATAAACAGTGGTCCAGAGAACTTGACTTCAAATTCTAGCAAAAAGAAGCATCTAGGCGGTACAGTAGATTGAAACACCAGCCCTGAAGTCAGGAGCACCTGAGTTCAAATTTGATCTCAGATACTTAACACTTCTGAGCTGTGTGACCCTGTGCAAATCCACTTAACCCCAATTGCCTCAGCAAAAATAAAAAAAATTATATCAAAAATCTAGAATGTGCTAATTAAAAAGGATGCTTAGTGAACTAGTAGAAAAGAAAGCCACAGTATAGCTTCAACAAGAAAACCGCACACATCAGATTAACATTATTTCTTTTTTGACAGATTCACTAAGTAGATAAATGAGAGGAATGCCATAAATATAGTTTGCATTTTAGCAAAACTGGATTGGATAAAGAATTTCATTTCATTTTGAAAACAAAGTGAAGAGATATGCGTAGACTATGACCTATGTCACATTGTATGTGATATCTCCTAATAAGCATTTGCTTATTATTATTTGTAATTATTATTAAATTAAATTGAATGTTAGTTTAGAATTCTGAGGGAAACAATAATAACTTACATTTACATAACACTCTAATATTTGCAAAGGTATTTATATACTGTCTCATTTATTTCTTACAATAACCCTATGGGGTAAATGGCACAAGTATTATTGTCCCTATTTTAAAGATGTATAAACTAAGACTAAGAGCAGTTGTGTTCTTCCCAAAGTCATAAAACTAGGAAACATCCAAGAAATGTCAAGTATTTGGCATGTAATAGGTATTTAATAAAAATTTGTTGAATTTAATTGAAATAAGATTAGGCTCAGTTCTCCCTTGTAAGGGCCCTTTAAATGGGCAGACACAGTGCAACGGGAGATTTGAGTACCCCAGGAATTAATCTCTGTGAATATTAGGACTGCCTTGTAGGTGGGATCTTGGCCATACTGAGATAGCTTCATAATGGGTGACTCTCTCGCTGATTGGCTGTGTGGGACCTCACAGACCCTTTATAAGCCCACTGCAGACAGCAGTTGCTCTCTTTAACCTGGCGCTCTTTAACCTGGCTCCCTAACCTGGGTGGCCAAGCCGAGATGGATAGTCCAGAGAGGTAAGGATTTTGGTGGTGAACACGTGGGTCTTCTGACCAGGTGTCCCAACAAGTCAGAGCATCAAGTCAGGGAATTATGTGAGTAGGTATAATAAAGGCTTTTAAGATTACAAGTGGCTGTTCTTGAGTATGCTACCAGTTATTAAGCTATAGATTCAAGAGATCGTGGCCAGAGACCTTTGAAGGCCTCAGAGGAGGCAAGCCGGGTAGAGCTCACACTGGAAAGGTCAGTGGTCAAAGGTACTCTGTTGGGCCTAGGACAGACTAGTAATTGTACCTGCCAGGTGGGCATGTTACACTCCCTAACTAATCTAGTGCTCTGCTATACCACATTGCATTTCTAAAAACAGCAAGTACATTAGTCCAATTGGTTATACTTGAGCCTATCATTGGTGGAACCATTCATTTCTGATGTTTCTCACTTAAGAGTTTACATCATGATTTCTTTTTTCATATTTCTACCTTATAAAGTTGTACTTAATGGTGAGGTTCATGATACTGGGGATTTGCCTACAATCAATGTACACTTCAAAAAGTAAGTTTGATGCAGTTCCTCTTAGCATAAACTAAAACCAGCTTGTTTTGGCTTCAAACTAAATTAAACTATCATACCCCAATCCCTAGGCATCCCAAGTAGAACTTAATACCTCTAATTGATCTCCCCATTGGTCACTGACAAATTGACCCTTCTGGAATCAGATGCTAGGAACTAACATAGATCTAAAACTTAGGCCATTGAATCTAGCCCACTCATTTCACAGAAAAGGGAGGCTCAGAGAAATTACTTGACTTGCCAATGGTCATAAAATCAGTGTCTGCAACAGTAATCAAACCTTGGTCTTCCTGACCCTAAATCCAACACCTGGATCCAGCACATTATGCTACTTAGAAAGAGACACTACAACAATTAAGAGTTAGATTTGCAAGCCTACTCTTGTTTTTTATCCTCCAAATTAATGCTAATGTATCCCCAATCAACACTCAACTACTGTGTTCAAAAAAAAATTTTTTTTTTTTGCCTAAGACTATAATTTCTTTCCAACTTCCTTTCTCTGTGGTCTTTTAAAAATTCATCTTAAAAGTTCAATCTCATTTTTTAAAAAGCCATAACTGTGAAACTCTCACTACGTACTTGATTCCCCTAACACTCCCAAAATAATTAAGGGATATGTATGTTGAGATCCCTGGCTTAGGATGTCATTTCAGAAATTAATCCCACCATAAAGTAATTCCTTTTGGACTGTCACAACTATAGCCAAATTATATTCTAGACACTAGTGATTCCTGATACATTCTTAATTGTATCTAGTGTGTTTAAGGGAAGCCCTTCAATGACCTTGCCCACACAGCCAAACCTAAGCAGTGGAAACGGTTCCAAGGGGGTTCCATATGGCTTCTCTTTCAAAGCTTATATGATTCTTTCTGCAGGGAAAAATAGGTAGAGGCAGAAGAGAGAGTTTTTATTTATTAGCTGAAAGGAATGAAGGAAATGCATTTAGAGATTAACAATGGATGTCTTTTATATTCCTTTTTAATAAAGAAATATTAATAGATCAAACAATTAGCAAGCATTTATTATGCACCTGCTATATCCAGGCACAAGGAAAACAAATTCAATAAATAAAACTCTTAAGGAGACTGACTAATGTGTTATTTTGGAAATTGTTCTCAACTAAAACCCCTATATTTATCAAAGTGATGGTCTTCATTATTGAAGTCAAAGGACCTTCAATTCTACTATTTACTACTTTGTAGGACCTCAGGCAAATCAATGTGTCTCAATTTCCTTATCTGTAAAATGGGGGGAGGGGAATAGAGGACAGGATCTGTGAAATCCTGTCCAGCTCTAAAAATAGCACTCTGATTCAGAGGCAGCTAGGCAGCACAGTGTCAAAATTAGAACATGGAATCAGGAAGAGTTGAGTTCAAATCTTCAGTCATTAATTAGATACATGACCCTGGCCAAGTCTTTGTCACCTTCACTTTCCTCGTATGTAAAGTGGATATAATAATAGCATCTATTTTATAGGATTATTTGAGGATTAAATAAGGTATGTAAAATATTTTTGCAAACCTTAAAGCACTATATAACCGCTAGCTGTTATTATTATTATTATTATTAATTACAGTGTTGCTTTAGGAACTAATTCAAAACTTCCAGTTTAGCATTGTCTACTTATATAGATGTTTAATATTTGCATAATTTAATAAATTTATTAAATAACTCTTAAGACAGACTCAAGTTGTTAGAGAATTCTTCAAGATACTAGTAGGATACCAGTCTACTAAAATCTATAGCAAAAGACTGAAGATAGATGCTACCTTATGTCAGCACTTTGAATATTGACTTAACATGGGTGGTATCTGGGGGTGTTCATACATTCATATTCCAGGTTTCATCAATCAGATAACTAATTAGTAATTACATACAACATATACCAGAGCAGCTGAGAGTCCTAGGCTCCATTTGGGTTGATATACATGTCTATTTATGCAGCTGCTTTGCTTATCAGCAGGAAAGCAATTTCAGTCCAACTATGTGGTGGTAGAAACATTAGGTATCTGCAAGGTCCTCTTTCCAAATGATTACCATCTCTTTACTTCTAACCACTGTTTGTTTGTTTTGTTTTTGTTTTTGTTTTTGTTTTTTGCTTTGTTTTCCCCAAGAATAGGGGACCTAAGTAGTATGCAGAAAACCCAGCTGTTTTACTATTTATTATTGTGTAGCCTTGAACAAGGCAATTTCCCAAACTGAGTTTCCGTTACTTCATCTGAAATAATGAAAGGAGTTGAAATTAGTTAACCTCAAAGGGTATTTCTTACTCTAAATCTAAGTTTGACCTGTAAATGGCTTCAATAAAGTCAGAGATATGTCATGGCAAAAGCCCTGTAATTAATTAATCTTCTACTTTTGGCTCCTTCGCCTTGGTGTGAGCTAAAGAGGGCTTGTCCAGCTCTTCAATTCACAATCCAATCGATTAACAAGCATTTATTAGCCACCAACTATGCTCTGGGTGAAAATACAAAACATGAAATAGCCCCTGCTTTCTAGGAGCACACACATACAAACCCTAGTTGATAGGATTTCAGGTTTTGGCACAAGCTATATCAACTTGGACAGTTCATTTCAACTCTGAAATTCAGTTTCTTCCTCTGTAAAGAGAAAATAATATTTATACTACCCAAAACACAGGGTTGTTATCTTTATTGGAAAGATATTATAAACCCTAGAGCAATATAATAATAGATAAATATTCTCATGTTTCTGTTGTTTGGATCTTCTTACTGACAGTTATGATGCTCTCCCTCACACCAGTGATCTAACTCAAAGATTGAGGGGAACTCCCAAATTTGCCATTCAAACTTTGAATCTGATCAAACTTTCTCATGACTGTCTTGTCCTTTTCTCCCTAAGTTTATTATTACTGTACAATAGTAGGAGATAGGCTATATAGTGGTGAGAGGAGAGAGATAATAGGGATATATAGCACCAGGACATAGACAACAGGAAAAACCAACCCTGCTGTACTCACCTATAATCATACTGAGCTGCTGAGCCCACCTTTAGCTTCACTCTTTCTTGTTCCATTGTTTTAGGCCTCTAAGCTCCCAGAAGCTCCCTCCATCATTCCCTCTCATTCATATTAAATATACTTATTCTACACACATGCATCAAACTATCAAGATTCCAAGCCTCCAAGAGTTTGTTCACTGAATTTTTGTTTGTTGTGAATTGATTGCTTTTCTGGCCCCTAGATCGTTTTTCTTCTCACTTCCCTTTTCTCTTCCCTTCTTCTTTTCTTTTTTACTATAATTTTCTGCATTAACCCAATCATTCTGACCTTAATGCTGGCCCTCTGTCTTCAGTTAAATCCCCCTTCCTTTCCTCCTTTCTCTTTCTTTCGTTTCTCTTTCCCTTTCTTCTATCCTCTCTCCTTCCTTCCCTCTATTGTTTCTCCTTTTTTAACTCTTTCTTTCATTCCATTTCTTTCTCTTCTCTCTTACTCCCTTTCCTCTCTTTTCTCCTCTTCCTCTTCTTCTTTCTTCCTCCATTTCTTCCTCTCTTCCTTCTCTCCCATTTTCCTTTCTCCACCCTTCCTTTATTCCCTTCTTCCCTTTCTCCATCTTTTCCTTCTTTCTTTCCTTCTTTATTTGTAAAGACATCATACATGATGGGTTTTGCCTTAGAAACCCACATATAGCCAGCTGGACTCATTTATTTTCTGGATCCATGAATTACATTAACTTTTATTTGCTTCTGCATCACACTGTTGACTTATACTAAACTAGCAATTCATTTAAACTCCCAGATCCTTTTAAAGAAAAACTTCAATCTATGTTTCCCCCTTATTGTACTTGTGAAATTGATTCTTTTATACCCAAGTACAAGAATAAGTTTATAAGAATTGCAAATTAGAGACTTCCCAATGTCCTAGTCTGTCAAGATGCTTTCAGATCCTGATTCAGCTATCCAGTGGGTTAACTATCCCTCCTAGTGTACATTTTATAAACATTTATTCAGATCATAGATAAAGATGTTGAGCAATACAAAACCAACCCCAAATCCTTGCATGTTTCTACTTAAGAACTCTTGTTGTGATAATATCAAATGATTAACAGGTACTCTTTGAGTCCAGCCATTCAACTACTGAATCTATTTGATCTTATCAACTTATCAACATAGCATTCCATCTTTTCCACAACCCATATGAAATATCTTTATCAAAAGCTTTATTGAAGGGGCAGCTAGATGGCACAGTGGATAGAGTACCAGCCTGAAGTCAGAAGGACCTGAGTTCAAGTTTGGACTCAGACACTTAATACTTCCTAGCTGTGTGACTTTGGGCAAGTCACTTAACCCCAACTATCTGAGCCAAAAAAAAAAAAAAAAAAAAAAAAAAGAAAGAAAAAGCTTTGTTGAAATACAGATAAAATGTATCCACATCACCCTCATATATTTGTTTAATAATGCTATACAAAAAAAAAAGGAAATTAGATTAATCTGATATGACTTATTTTTGATGAATTCAGTCTGGATCTCTAATGAGCAGTTCTAAAATTTTCTCTAACTTACAAGTTGAATACTGTGTTATAATTCATATACTCTCTTGTCTTTCCTTTCTAGAGAAAAAAAATCCCCCTTGTTGGCTTCTGCACCTTTTGAAAGAAGAAATATCATTAGGGAAGTCAAGAAATTGTCAGCTGTTCTACTTTAAGCAGATGTTTGAGTACTTGAAGTCACTAATATTACTATATCAAATCTGTGTTCCATATATTTCATCCTTTTGATTTTGTTCTTGTTTATGGCTTAAGCTTTGGGAAATTGTGTATGAACATTTGATGTGATGAGCCTTAACTACTAATTCTTTTCTTGAAGTCTATCTCCTAGAAATTTCTGGATGACTCAATTGCTGGTATCTAATATATTCCTTTAAGGTTATACATAACTCTTCTTCCTTCCCTATCCATTTTAAAATACTTATTTGCAAATCATATTTGCAAAACAGCAGATTTTTTTTAAAATCTTTATTAGGTACATTTTCTCTCCAAGCAGGAATTTGTGATCTCTATTTTTAAGTTTGAGTTTCTTAACCTGGGGTCAAAGAACTTGTATTTTTAATATTTTAATATTTATATTTCAACATAATTGGTTTCCTTTTTGATATTGTGCATTTTATAAATTTAAAAACATTATTCTGGGGGGCAGCTAGGTGGCTCAGTGGATAGAGCACCAGTCTTGAATTCAGGAGGACCCGACTTCCAATCTAGCTGTTTATTTTCTTTTTAAAAATGTATTTTTCTATATTAATCAAACTCCCAAGAAACTATTTTACTGACCTAGAAAAAATAACAACAAAATTCATTTGGAAGAACAAAGTTCAAGAATTTTAAGGGAATTAATGAAAAGAAAAGCAAATGAAGGTAGCCTAGCTCTACCAAACCTGAAACTATATTTATTGTAAAGCAGCAGTCATTAAAATCATTTGATTCTCGCTAAGAAACATAGTGGTTGATCAGTGGAATAGGTTAGGTTCACAGAACAAAATAGTCAATGACTATAGCAATCTAATATTTGACAAACCCAAAGACACTAACTTTTGGGATAAAAATTCATTATTTGACAAAAACTGCTGGGAAAGTTAGAAACTAATATGGAAGAAACTAGGCATTGACCCACACCTAACACTGATTACCAAGATAAGTTGAAATAGGTTCATAATCTAGACATAAAGAATGATATTTTAACAAATTAGAAGAACATAGGATACCTCTCAGATCTGTGGAGGAGGAAGGAATTTGCAAGCAAAGAAAAACTAGAGATCATTATTTCTCTTGTTGTTTGCTTGCATTTTGTTTTCTTTCTCAGTTTTTTTTTCCTTCTTGATCTGATTTTTCTTGTACAGCAAGATGATTGTATAAATATGCATACATATATTGGATTTAACATATATTTTAACATATTTAACATATTTAATATTTTAACATATTTAACATATTGAACTACCTGCCAGCTAGGAGAAGGGGTGGGGGAAAGGAGAGGAAAATTTGGAACAAAAAGTTTTGCAAGGGTCTTTGTTGAAAAATTACCCATGCATATGTTTTGTAAGTAAAAAGCTTTAATAAAGAAAATAAACTTGCTTTTCAAAATAAATTACATGTAAGATCAATTCTTAACATTTGTTATTATTTTAATTTGAGTTCCAATTTTTCTCCTTCCTTCTCTTTCCCTCTCCATCGAGAAAGGCAAGAATTTTTTGAGTTATTTTGTAAAAGAAAACAGAATAAAAAGAAAGAAACAAATGAAGAATAATAAAGTATGTTTTGATCTTCATTCAGACATTTATCAGTTCTTTCTTTGGAGATGAATAGAATTTTTCATCATAAGTCCTTCAGAATTATCTTAGATCATTGTACTGCTGAGAACAGCAAAATTATTCACAGTTGATCATTGTATACTATATATGTTATTATGTACAATGTTCTTTTGCTTCTGCTCACTTCATTCATCATCAGTTCATGTAAATCTCTGGTCATTCTTGGGAGAACAAAATGTTTCTTTCTCCTCAGAAAATTTAAGTCTCCCTTCTTTAGAAAGAGCTTCATTTTATTTGTTTATTTATTTTGGTGAGACAATCTGGATTAAGTGATTTGCCCAGGGTCACACAGCTAGCACTTATCAAGTGTCAGAAGCTGGATTTGAATTGAGGTCCTCCTGCCTCCAGGATTTGTGCTCTATCCACTGTGCCATGTAACTAACCCACCAGATTTATTTTTAAATGTAGCATTCTTCAATCCTCCATCACCCTAACAAATATCAAGTCTTTTTTCACCTATCTCTAATCTCTATTTCTCCATTGAAACTTTGTTTCATTCTAACAACTCAGAATGGTGACTGTTGTTTGAGCATCTTTACCTTCACCTCTAGGAGAGAGAGATCATTTTATACTTGCAACATAGGTAACAGTTACTCAGCCAACAGCAGAAATAGAAAAATGGATTCTCAAGATAAATCCCTGTACAATTTCTCCTACTTCCATAACAACTAGCATTTTAAGCCTTGTTTCTTAATGTTACTTGTAAGCATTTATACCTCAAACCTAAGACCCCAGAAAAAAAATTTCTTGAAACCAATATTTACTTAATCACCTTACACTCAATGAAAATTCCTTTCCTTTGTCTCAATAAGCCCACTCATCCTGTTAGTCCTATACCAATTTTCTACTTCATCAATGTGCCACACCCACTAGTCCATCCTATCAATTCACTGAACCCTACAATTTTTCCGCTTATCCTTTTTTACTTATTTTGTCTTGTCTTGTCATCTACTTTTTCTTCATTTTCCTTGATTTTCTTTCTAAAGCACCTATATACCCTTATCATCTTTGCTCCTTTTTGATTGTCAATTGTTCAATCATATCCAACTCTTGATGATCCCATGGAACATAGATACTTACACCATCTATGGGATTTTCATGACAGATACTGGACTATTTTGTCATTTGGATTAAGACAAACAAAGTTTAGGTAATTTGCCCAGGATCACACAGCTAGTAAATGTCTGAAGTCACATTTGAACTCAGGTCTTCTTGACTCCATTTTCAGTGTTCTATCTGTTGAGTAATCTAGTTACCTCTTTAATCTTCCTTAATCACTCTTTAATAATTTTATTGCCACAGTTGGAAGAAGTAATAATAGTAACAATAATAATAGCAATGTCTAGCATTTAGAGTGCATTAAAGTTTAGAAGCCACTTTGCAAATATTAACTAATTTTATACTCATACTAACCCAGGAGTTAGATGCTATTATTATCCTCATTTTACAGGTGAGGAAACTGAAGAAGATAAAGAATAAGTGACTTGTCATGAAGCACACAGCTAGTATTCAAAATCTTGCCAAATCTTGCTGTTACTACTTTTCCAGCTTCTCTCCCATCTGCCCCTTCTCTGTACTCCCAGCTGCAAACTTAGTTCAGATTTTCATCACCTCTTGCCTAGACAATTGCCATGCACTTCTAATTGGTCTACCTGTTTTAGGTTCTTCCCCATTCCAATCTAATCTCCACACAGCTACCATTGTGATTTTCCTTAATTGTGAAACAGGCCAGATTCCAAGTTACTTTTTATTTCTCTAGGATTAAAATTAAATTTCTCTCCTTTGACTTTTAATGCCCTTTATAACCTGGACTCAAAATATCATTCCAGTCTCATTATAGATTTCTTTTTTCCAGTAGCAGTGACCTTTTTATGTTCTTCAGATGCAATACTCCATCATCCTCTCTGTGTACTTTTCACAGGCTGTCCTTCATGTCAGTAACATACTTCCTCCTTATTTCTACCTTTTAGGATTTCTCACTTCCTACGAGATGCAATTCAGGTACCATCTTCTCTAAGGAATCTTTCCTGAATTTCTCAATTGTTAGAATGCCACCCATATTTTATATTTAATTGCCTGGGGTTTGTGTCATATTTGTGTCTCTATATGTTATGTTTACTGCTTTATGTATGCTATTCTCCTCAATATAAGCTTATCAAGAGTCAGAATTCCTTATTTCTTTCTTTTTTCATTTCTTTCTTCCTTCCTTTTTTCCTTCCTTGTTTTTTTCTTTCTTCATTCCTTCTTTCTTTTTCTTCCTTTCTTTTTTTGGGGGGGGCCTTTGAATCCTCAGCATCCAGAACCCAGCACAATACCTGACATATAGTAGACTTTTAATAAACACTTGATTGAATGATTATCATGAAGAACCAAGGCTTTTCAAACTTGATGGTTCCAGAAGCATTACTCATAAGGCATAATTATTAGAGATTATGACAACCTGTGGAAAAGCTAAAAAACTAAGATGCACAGGATATGCTTTTATTACAACTAATGTTTCAAAATAGGAGAGCAAGATAAATTTAAAAAGAAAATATGCTCAATGAAATAGTGACAGAACAGGTTTGGGGAGTCTGTAGAATTGCTTAAGGTATAGAAATATTGACATTTTATATTTTACCAGAAAAGGAGGGTTTTTTTTCCTTGTCATAAAGTCTCTTGTGAATCCACACAATTGAAAATGGAAGGGAAGCAATAAGATTGCTAACATGCATCTGCCAATCTTGATGACAAGGAGCAACAGGTATAATGTAAGATCAATAGAAAGGATCAGTCATTCTTAAGACCCTGCAAGAAAGGATAATAATAAAGAGAAGGCTCTTTCCCCTTTAAAATATGGTGAGTTAACATAGTTTTATAAAAATAAATAAAGCTGATCATACCAGACTAGCACTATTTACTTTTTTGATAATTAGTAGACTAAAAAGTGCTATTGGCATTTCAGTATTTTAGCAAAACATTTTCCAGTTTTTCAAACTATCTGTCTATACAAAATGAAAAAAAGTAAACTGTATGATAGTACAGTGAAATTAACTAGAAATTAAGACACCATTAATGGGTAGATGTAAAATTAGGTGTCTACTAAAGTTTCCCAGGAATTTGCTCTGGATCCTGTGCTATTCAATTTCTTGACAATGTTTATATTGGCAAGATGGCATATGAATAGTTTGTTGAGTTTTTTGAGCCCAGTTTTGTAATCTCAGTTTTGTTTTTAATAATAGACTTTCTCTGCTGTAGTTCCTCTGCTTTTATTCTGCCTGGCATCCTTATCTCTTTTCTGAATTTTTTATGTCTGTAACATTCCACACTAAAAGTTTCCTACCCAGCTTCACTAATTGTCACTTTTTGCCTTTGGCATCACAGCTAGAATGTGCCTAATAGATATCAAGGTTCTGCCTGAGAAAATGCTTGGTGTTAGGGTCTTACTAAGTGCTAAATCAGTACTTAACAATTCTCAGAATTCACACCTTTAGTTCCCACAATTAGGGGGAGTTTGCACCTTTGGACTTCTGGGGAGGAGTTTACATATTTAAGAGGAGCAAGTTCATTGGTTGAAGTAATTTTCCCACAAGCCCCTGAGTTATCCCACGCCCATTCTCTGAGAGGATAAAAGAGGGCAGCATTGGGTCTGGAGTGAATCAAGTCTGGGCCAGAGTTGGGTCGGGTGCCTGGAGGAAGAGTCTGGATTGGGGAAGGACAAGAGCTTGAGGAGATTCAAAGCCAGGATTCAGGAAGAAGAAGAAGAGGCTAGCTGGAGGCTCCAGGAGCCTCCCAAGAAACCTGCACACAGAGAAAAGGATTCACAGAGAAAAGAGATCTCCTCCCAGAAAGGATTACAACTGAGAGATGATGGGGACCTTTACATTTTAGCGCCCAATGTGGGGCAAGGACTTATTCTGAGCCCTTTGGAGGAGCTAGCCCGGACCTTGACATTTGACATTGATACAGGAGCTCCTGAGATGCCGAGCAAGAAGTACAACATGAGCTTCCCGCCCGCCAGGATCAAGAAGATCATGCAGACAGACGAGGAGATCAGCAAGGTGGCTGAAGCTGTTCCTGTCATCATCTCCTGAGCACTAGAACTGTTTTTGGAATCACTTCTCAAGAAAGCCTGTCAAGTGACCCAGTCCCGAAATGCCAAGACCATGACCACCTCCCACCTGAAACAGTGTTTCAAGTTGGAGCAGCAGTTTGACTTCCTGAAGGACCTGGTGGCTGCCGTGCCGGACATGCAGGGGGATGGAGAAGACAATCACCTGGATGGTGAGAAGGGAGCCTGAGGGGGCCGGAAGCCTGGGAGCAGCCGGAAAAATGGTGGCAGCTTCTCGAACCCTGAGCTGCACTGATCACTGCCCTCTTCTCAACAGCCTTCATTGTGCCACATCCTGATTGTCCTCTTGTTTTGTCCCTCATCCTCATTACCAACTCATCATCCACATCATATAGCTCACCATGGATCAGCCACCTTGCTGATCTCCTCGTCTGTCTGCATGATCTTCTTGATCCTGGCCGGCGGGAAGCGCATGTTGTACTTCTTGCTCGGCATCTCAGGAGCTCCTGTATCAATGTCAAATGTCAAGGTCCGGGCTAGCTCCTCCAAAGGGCTCAGAATAAGTCCTTGCCCCACATTGGGCGCTAAAATGTAAAGGTCCCCATCATCTCTCAGTTGTAATCCTTTCTGGGAGGAGATCTCTTTTCTCTGTGAATCCTTTTCTCTGTGTGCAGGTTTCTTGGGAGGCTCCTGGAGCCTCCAGCTAGCCTCTTCTTCTTCCTGAATCCTGGCTTTGAATCTCCTCAAGCTCTTGTCCTTCCCCAATCCAGACTCTTCCTCCAGGCACCCGACCCAACTCTGGCCCAAACTTGATTCACTCCAGACCCAATGCTGCCCTCTTTTATCCTCCCAGAGAATGGGCGTGAGATAACTCAGGGGCTTGTGGGAAAAATACTTCAACCAATGAACTTGCTCCTCTTAAACATGTAAACTCCTCCCCAGAAGTCCAAAGGTGCAAACTCCCCCTAATTGTGGGAACTAAAGGTGTGAATTCTGAGAATTGTTAAGTACCAACTTAGCACTTAGTAAGAACCTAACATCTTGGTATCTGTCTACATCTGTGTCATTATGGGAGATAAATCCCAGACATAGTTGCACTGATCTAAGTTATGATAGAAACCTGACATAGCCTGAACAGTGGATCTTGAAAATACTTCTTATAATTCAACAATTTAGTTGACTTTATTCTATGATGTAATGATTATTTCCATGGAGGACTGGAATCTTAATGATTTAGTTGTACTCTTATCCTTTTGGTATCTGGGATCCATATGTCTACTGATTCTATCTCCTTTCTTTCCCTTTTCTTCATGGGCATGTTAAGTAACTTCTCTCACATAAATTTTAAAATGGCAAATAAATCATTATTGCTTTTACTATCTAATAGTTTATTGGTCTCTGTCTTCTGCAGAAATTTCTGTTATTCCATAGTAGTACCCATGGACTAAACTACATTTGTCAAATCTACCAGTTTAATTAGGTTTAGGAAAATAATTTAAATATTTTATGACAAAGTCAAGAATTTTGTCAAGATGACAAAAACATGGGACAAATCTAATGAGATTACATTTAATAATGATAAGTACAAAATGTATCATTTGGGTCAAAAAATTAATCTGAAAGGTATCTAGATGTTCTATATTGTATTTGTATACAAGATAGAAAAAGGAAAATTGATACCTCTTCCTTCCCCCAATTATTAACACTCTATGCACAGCCAATAGAATTATTCCTATTGAAAATATGAACATTTGTGAAAAATAGTATTACATCATTTTTCTTTGCATCATGCTGAATATTGCATGAAAATCTGTTCCCCAGTTTGCCTTCCCAGCAGATTCTGGCCCTGCTGATGGATGAGCTTTACTTTAGGGAGAGTGAACTTGAAAGAGGTAGAAAGTATATAAAGCAGTCAATGTGATTGCACAGGAATCTTATTAATGAGCTCAGATTTAAAAGGATGGGTACAAAAATTGAAAAGAAGGGCTGGCAACCAGGGATAGATACAAAAGACTCATAGAATTCTGTAATAATGGAATTAAAAAGGGTAAAGCCCAGAATGAGCTGAGGCTTTTGAAAAAATGCTAAGGATAACAAGAAGGACTAGTTAAAACTATGTTCAGGACAAGAACATGAAAGAGACAATGCTACTACTTTGGATGGATCAGGTCTTGTGTTAACAGATGTCAAAGAAAGCTGAAATACTCCACTCCTATTTTGCTTCTATTAGTTCTGTTAAAAACTATGATCTTCAGATTAGAAAGGACAAAAGAAAAATGGCTAATGTGAAATTTATGGCTGGCATATATGGCAAATAAAGTGAAGAAAGATTAAAAGAGTAATCAGCTGCCATACAAGAATTCATAGGACTAAATCTAGTTTTAGAGATAATCTATTTCAATTGCCTCATTTTTCACATGGGAAAACTGAGACTTAATGAGGTTACGTGATTTGCCCAAGTTCACATAATTAATAAATGGCAAAACCAAAATTCACATTGAGGTCCTGTGACTCAAATTTCATCATTTCTTTTATCATACCACAATTTGTCTCCCCTAGCCTGAGAGAAGAATATTTAAATATTTTTAAATTATATAATTTAATAATTTAAATAATAAATAAAATTCTTTATATATATGTATATATATACATATATATATATATATATATATATATATATATATAAAATCTCTCATATTTCTTGTAACAGTCCTGTGAAATAGGTTTATTGTTGTTGTTGTTTAATCATTTTTCAATCATGTCTGAATATTTGTGACTTCATCTGGGATTTTCTTGACAAAGATAAGCGAGAGATTTGCCATTTCCTTCTCCAGCTTATCTTACAGATGGGGAAACAGAGGCAAACAGAGTTAAGTAACTTGAAGTGTCTGAGACCAGATTTGAACTCAGGTAGAGGAATCTCCCTGATTCCAAGCTCTACCCACTGCATGCACCACCTAGCAGTTCTGTGAGATAGCTAATACAAGTTAATTGTCCTAAGTTCAGATAAGGAAATCTTATCTGACCTTAGAGTCTCAAAGAATCTAAGCAATTTGTCTATAGTAACTGAAGCACTAAGCAGTATTTGTATCAAGATCTTATGAATCACCAATTCAACTTATCATATCATTTACTAAACAACATCTCCTCTGAAAAAATGTACTGAAAGAAATTTCATATATGAATCCTGAAAGAACATAAGTGATCTTGAAAAAAGCATGGAAAATAAGGAAGCAAAATTAGACAAATAAGTGGTATTCTGATTTTCAAAAGAAAAGAGATAGTTTAGCAAAGCTGGCATGGAAAATTTCAATTTAATTCAACAAACATCTATTAAATACTTACTGTTCACAATTTATTCCCTGTACTGGGGATTTAGATGTTATAAGAGACTAGGTCCATGATCACATGGAGCATACATCTAATATATTATTATACTTTGAGAAGAACCAATAATCATTACAAATCAACCAACATTCGTTAAGAATGAAATATTCCAGATGACCTTCATTCATTCCCTTTTTGACAGGATTATTAGACTTGTGAAATTGTACATGTTATCAGTATAAATTAAAATATTTTCCAGAATCTGTTAACAGTACTCTTATAGTAGATGCAGACTAGACTCAATTCAAATCAGTTTTTGAGATCCAATTTATGAACTAACAGTGGAAGCATTTACCCTTCAGAAATCAGTAAACATTACAAATCAGAGCTTGATTTATTTTTGTTGATTGCCTAGACTTAAGAAAGTGGTGGAGAAAATGTTAATGATACAAATTAAATTAAAAACTCTTTCAAGAGGATTTTTCCCCCTCAAGAGCTGATTGTGAAACATTTACCAACATACCATTGAGTGCTTGTAAAGGAGATGAATATGTTTTGAATAAAGATGCTAATACAATTAGGGAGCCTCAAAATTGATTGAATGAGTGGTTGAAAATTATGGTTCCCTAAGTTAATGAATGGAATTATGACAAACTAAATAGAAATGGAATAGTGCATGGCTCTGTCTTTGGCTCAGTTCTGTTCAATATCCTTACCAATGACATATATAAAGGCAAAGAAGGTAAGATACTTGAAATTTGAATTCCAGGAGATTTTCACTGACGAGACCAGTGGTTCAAATTTAATGATATGGAATTTAAAAAAGGATAAATATAAAATTCTTTAGATTTTTAAAATCAACTTTAAAAGTATAGGATATTGGAGACATAGCTATAAAGCTATTTACATGCAAAAGATGATCAATTTTTTTGGATCATAAATTCAATGTGAGCTAGCAATGGGATGTTGCTGCCAACATAATAGTAACCACAACCAGTAATAGTAGAAATATCACTTCCCAGAATAAGGGGAGTGAGATAGTATCATTATAATCTTCCCCTTAAAAATACATCTAGAACATGATATTTGGCTCTAGATGTTACATTTTGAGTATTATGTTTAAAAGTATATTCAAAGAAAAGCCATCAGGATGTTAAGCAAACTTGTAACAATTTCGCCTTGAGAAGAAAAGATTTGGGAAGGAGTACAAAATTGTCCTGAAATATTTAAAGTGCTATCAATGCTATCATGTGGAAGAGAGGTAATATTAATTCTAATCAAGTATAGAAAACTATGTGAAAATTATAAGGTCAACTTTGGCTCAGTAGAAGGAATGACTTTCTTCAAACATCCAAAATGAAATGAGTTGTCCCAATTCACAGTGACTATCGTTGATAATTTATAAATGAAGGTTGTGTAATTACTTTCCAGGAATGTTGTAATCATGAGACCTATGCTCCAAATGCTTTGAAAGTCTAGAATTCTAATCTATTTTTAAAAATAATTATAACTTTTTATTGACAATACATATGCATGGGTAATTTTTACAACATTATCCCTTGCATTCACTTCTGTTCCGATTTTTCCCTTCCCCCCCCTCCCTTAGATGGCAAGCAGTCTTATACATGTTAAATGTTATAGTATATCCTAGATACAATATGTGTGCAGAACCGAATTTCTTGTTGCAGAGGAAGAATTGGATTTGGAAGGGAAAAATAACCTGGGAAGAAAAACAATAATGCAAACAGTTTACACTCATTTCCCAGTGTTCCTTCTCTGGGTATAGCTGATTCTGTGCATCATTGATCAATTGGAACTGAATTAGATCTTCTCTTTGTCAAAGATATCCATTTCCATCAGAATACATCCTCATACAGTATTGTTGTTGAAGTGTATAATGATCTCCTGGTTCTGCTCATTTCATTCCACATCAGTTCATGTAAGTCTCTCCAGGGCTCTCGGAAATCATCCAGCTGGTCATTTCTTACAGAACAATAATATTCCATAAAATTCATATACCACAATTTATTCAGCCGTTCTCCAATTGATGGGCATCCATTCATTTTCCAGTTTCTGGCCACTAGAAAAAGAGCTGCCACAAACATTTTGGCACATACAGGTCCCTTTCCCTTCTTTAGTATTTCTTTGGGATATAAGCCCAGTAGTAATACTGCTGGATCAAATGGTATGCACAGTTTGATAACTTTTTGGGCATTGGAATTCTAATCTAATAGGAACTTTTGGCACTCATTCCACTCATTTCTTTTCCTCCCTTCTAGACTTCCATCCTGAAACTTCCCTATGTATCTGATTGATGTCTCCTCAATTTGGATCATCCAATAATCCTTAAAGTTTTCTTATTTAGAAAAATTTCTCCACAATGCCCACATTCTTCTCCTGTTGGTCAATTCCTCTTGGAGCCTCCATTTGTGGAAAGTTGTGATAGTCTAGACTGCCCAGCCTTTATTATACTCTTGCCTCTGCTCCTGCTTCTTGACTTCAAAACCATTCTCCTGTACTGAGTAACCTTTTTTGTGTCTCTCTCTTCCCTCCCCTCCCAATCATGATATTTTTCAGTTTCCATGTGTAATTTTAATTCTTCCATTAGACCATTAGAATGTAAGTTCCTTTTGGGTAGGATCTATCTTTCTTCTTGCATGTAGTTGTATTATAAGCATTTAGCAACAGACCAACAACATCGAAAGTACTTGACAAATGTTTATACCTTTTCCTTTCCTTCCTCCTTTCTTTTTCTTCCCCCTTTACTGCCTTTCTTTTATCTCTTCCTTTCTTTTGCCTTCCTTCTTTCCTTCCTTCTTTTCCTACACAATTTAAATCATGAAATAGGCTTTACAGAAAGAACAGGGTGTCTCTGAATTTTTCTATCTCCATAACAACCCTCAAAACACCTTGTGAACACATAGATTTCCTGTCCCACAGGTCCAAGGAATCAATTGATCAAATACCTGACTGTTTTCTGTAAGACTTTATCCTGAAGTCAATGACCCTAGTAGAACTTGTTTCTCCAGTGCTGAGTGAGGTAGTATTGACTGCCAGACATCCATTATTTGTCAAAAGAGTGTTAAGTGACCACAGGTAAAATTATAAAAGGAGAAATATTTAGAGTCTGGCAAGGATGCACAACCATAGTTGAACAAATGTTTTTCTCTTGCCTCTGTTACTTTCTGAATTTAAGAATTTCCAACTTCCAGCTGGAAGACTAAAAACTTGAAATTTCTTGAAACTATCCACTTGATCTGTGCATTTCTATTTCTGTCTCCTTTATAATGTTACTTAAAGCTTGGTGGTAGGGTAAGAATAAGGGACTCCACTAGGGGGCATTTCTTTGTATTTGTATGGACCATTTCAGTTTTAATGAAGTTAATCCCAAAGATAAAGAATACTTTCCCCCCTCTTAATCACTGATTGCCAGAGGGAAAATGTCTTACAGCAAAGCTTAAGTATGGCTCATGTCTAATGTCTTCTCAAATGGAATTAATGAGAATCTTTGGGGAATGGTAATCATTTTACAAAATAGTAAATATCAGATATAGGACAGCTATTTATTTCCTCTATCAGAAAAGAAATTCCTAAAACATAGAATCATAGGCATGCACTAGCAAATACTTAGAACATGAAATCTATCAACCATAATGTGCTGCTCAGAGATGAAAGAAAGATTATTTGGAATCTTGTGATTCCACTGAATAGATTTTACTTATACCTTAATCTGTGCTAGCAGCAATTCAGAGTTTAGGATTTCTAACCAGCTAGGATAGTGATCTCCAGGAAGGATATGGTTTTGATGCCAGTTATCACCCAGTAAGTTTCAACCTCTCAGATACACAAGATGATAATCAAGGCTGCAAATATCCATCTCAAAATCACTATTTAGATACCTGTCCTAAAGGAAAGAAAAATCAAGTAGGCACTTCAGATCCAAGCTCAGGCTCACCAAGGCATTTACATATAATCACTGCCATATGTGTGTAGCTTCCATAGATCTAGATCTCTTGCTAAACAGAAAAAGCAGAACAGAAATTCCCATCCACTTATCAGGAAGTCCAAGCTATTGGGAGCTCCAAAGTAAACACTCAAAAGTGGAAAAGAAAAAAAAGAACAGAAGTTGTTTTTAACTTTAAAGCCTACTTACCGGGAATCTCCTTTTGTTCAATTTTTCAGTCATATTTGGTTCAGGGGACTTTGGGCACCAACCAAGACCAAGCAACCATTCTTCTCGTTTTGAATCTCCTTTAGTAAGGAATGTAAACATGGAGTACATTAAAAGTAAGCAGGTTCAATTCCATGAGAAATGCTCCCACTCCTCTACATGAGGGAGATTTTCTGCTTATATTCATTACATAGGAAATAATATTCATTTATTTTGTATTCAGGAGTTAATATAGTGAAAACAAATTTCTGGGAGTCCTTTTTAGAAGGACTGAAAGGTCAAAACTTATGTTCTATGATAATTTTAAATAAATGCTAAAAAAAAATCCTCTTTTTTCCAACTACATATATACATTAGGTTAGATTTTCATCATATATTTCAACCAGAACAACAAATTACAAGATTGAATGCAGAAACAGATATTAGAATTGTCTAAAAAGCCAGACATTTGAAAAATATGTGAAACAATTCAATTCTTCTAATTTCTTAAAAAAAAATTGTTTCTTTCTCATGAAATGCTATTTATATAATTCTGTAATGAATTTGTTTATCTTAAATATATTAACACCTTAAAATATTACCAGTTTTAATTCACAATATGGCAAATATTGATAGATAAAACCAGATAACTTAAACCTTTTCAGGATCCTCAAAATTTTTTAAATATAAAACTATCTTCAAACCAACAAATTCAAAAATTATTAGAATAGAAAATATTATCTTGGACTTAAAGTTAATATGACCTGGCTGACACCACCTCTGAACACTATCCATCAGTCAGACAGCTTTTATTAAAACTTGCTATGTTCTGAATGCTAAGTGAAGTGAGCAGAACCAAGAGAACACTGTACACAGCAACAAAATTATGTGATGATCAACTGTGATGGACTTGGCTCTTTTCAACAGTGAGATGATTTAAGCTAATTCAAATGGACTTGGAAGATGGAAAGTGCTATCCTCATCCAAAGAGAGAACTATGGAGAGTGAATATGGATAAAGCATAGTATTTTCACCTGTTGTTGTTTGTTTGTTTGTTTGTATTTATTTTCCTCTTTTTTTTCTTTTGATCTGATTTTTTTTTTTGCTCAGCATGACAAATATGGAAATGTGTCTAAGATAATTACATCATTTAACCTATATCAGATAGCTTACTTCTGGTGGAGGGGGAAAGGGGAGAAGAGGGATAAAAATCTGGAACACAAGGTCTTGTGAAAATGAATGTTGAAAACTATCTTTGCATGTATTTGAAAAAAAATTAAAAAAAACCATTAAAAAACAGTATGTTCTAGGCACTATGGTGAAGAAGACTGGGGATAAAAAAATAAATAAATAATCTCTGTCCTCAAGGAATTTATATTTTGTCAAAGGAAATTATGCATATGATCACATGCATAATTAAAAAGGGTGGAGACTTACTAGCTGTGTGATCACATGCAAGTCATTTATCCCATCTGAACATCCATCTGAATCTATAAATTGTAATAACAATATCATCTACCTCACATAGTTGCTGTGAGGATCAAATGAGAGCATCTATTTGTGTTGCTCCTTCATTAGGCTACAAGCTTCTTAAGAGGGACTCTGTTTTATATTTCTTATTACCCCAGTGCTTAGCATAGTACCTGATTCATAAAGGCCCTCAAGAAATGCAGACTGATCAAATCATTTTTTAATTCTTTAAGGAAGTAAATAGGGCTGCTAGGTGGTACAGTAGATAGAGCATCCACTGAAATCAAAAAGGCTCATATTCCTGAGTTTAAATCTGGCCTCAGATACTCACTGTGTGATACTAAGCAAGTTACTTAACCTTGTTTTGCCTGAATTTTCTCCTCTATAAAATGAACTGGAAAAGGAAATGACAAACTATTCTGCTATCTTTGCCAAGAAAACTCCAAAGGACTCATAGAGAGTTAGACACAATTGAAAAACAATAAAAGTACTATACATATGAACAATATTATAGCATTCATAACTACCTTTTACATATTATTTTAAGATCTGAAAAACACTTTTATTATTTATATTTATTATTTATATTATTTCATGTCACCCATACAATGACTTTCTGAGGGAGGTGTTATTAGTATTACCATTTTAAAAAGTGAGAGAACTGAGACATACAGGGATAAAGTGATTTGTTTAGTCACATAACTAATATATAGTACATGATGAAGTATTCAGACTTCCATCTTAAAGACATCAAGTACAGTGTTGGAAAAAAAGATGGATTATTGTTAATATATAAATATAAATAATTATGATAAGAGGGAGAATGAAATAATTTCAAAGGAGAAGTTTAAGTATAACATAGGACAGGTGCCAACTCCGTACTCATTCTTCATCTTTCTCCCTCTCTCTGCTTTATTCCCTCTCTTTTTTTCCTCTTTTTTGTACTTCTCATCCATTTTCTTTTCTGTCTCTCTCTTTCTGTCTTTGTCTGGGCATTTCTCTCTGTCTCTTTTCCTCCTTCTGTTTCTTTCCCTCTTTCCCACTACTTCCCTTTCTTCCTCTCTCTTTTTTTTCTCCAACTCTCTCCCTTTCTCCCCTTCCTCCTTCCCCCCTCCATGTCTTTCTCTAATAGCTACTTTGCTGTTGTGGTTATTCTCCAAAGGAGTATCCAAAATATGATAACTAATTTGAAAATCCTATGAAATAATCCTACTATGTGGAAGTTAAACACCCACTACTTATAATAGTAGCCCCTAACCCCCCATCAGGATATTTCCCCTTTAAGCAAACAAATCAAAATGACCCCATCAACATGAAACATTTTCTAAACAAGAAAGCAAAAGCAAGAAAAATGATAACATTACAATCTACCCATAAAGCTGGATCACAACCATCAACCAATGGAGAAAAACTAACAGGGAGGCAGGCATATGATTAGGGAAATCTGAGTCCAGGGCAATTCAAAATTCTAGATCTCAGAAACTGAAAGACTTATTCTCTTTCAGGAAACACATATCACTTGCTAGTTATGCTTAACTCTCCTGCTGGATAAAACTACTTCTTTGCTGGCTGCTATTCTCAGCCAACCAAACCATAGCTTAACTCTTTCAGGAAAAAAGAGAAAAAAAAAAAGCAAAAACTAAGGGAATAAGCATATAGCACCTACTGTAGCTTTAAAACAAACAAACAAAAAAACAAACAAAAAAAAAAAAAAAAAAAAAAAAACAATGTTATCTCATTTGAGCCATACAATAACCTCAGGAGGTAGGTGCTATTATTATCCCCATTTTACAGCTGAAGAAACTGAGGCAAAGAGAAATTAAATAACTTAGCTACTAAGTATCTAAGACTAGATTTGAACTCAGGTCATCCTGACTTTAAGCCTAGCACCCTCATCACAATTTCACCACTAGTCTGCAAGAGCTATTAAAACTGACTCAGAGCAATTTAGGCAGAATTGTCATTTTTATAATATTATAAAATATTTTGTCTATAGTTATTTTAAATAGAATTTCTATTGTTATCTCTTGCTGATGGGTTTTACAATAATATATAGAAATGTTGATGATTTATGTGAGTTTATTTTATATCCTGCAACTTTGCTAAAGCTGTGAATTGTTTCCAATAGGTTTTTGGATGGTTTTCTGTTTTTCTATCATCTTCAAAAAGTGATAGTTTTATTTTCTCATTGGCTCTTCTAATTCTTTTAATTCATTTTTTCTTTTCTTATTGCTAAATCCAATAATAATTGGCATTCTTGTTTCACCCCTGATCTTATTAGGAATGTATCCAGCTACTCTCTGTTAAAAATAATGCTTGCTGTAGGTTTTAGATAGATTCTGCTTATTACTTTAAGGAAAGCTCCCTTTATTTCTATGCTCTCTAGTGTTTTTGATAGGAATTGCTGTTATATTCTGTAGGTTTGCAGTTGATGTAGTTGATTACAGTAATAGTTTTCCTGATATTGAACTAGCCCAGCATTCATGTTGTCCATCTCACTTGATCATACTGCTGACAATTTGTTGTAATTTCATTGCTAATATTTTGTTTAAAATTTTTATTTAAAATTTAATTAAGGAGATTGATCTATAATTTTCTTTACCTATTTTAGTTTCCTGATTTAGGTATCAGTATCATATTTCTGTCATAGAAGAAATTTGCAGGACTCCTTCATTACCTATTTTTACAAATAGTTTACATAGTATTGTAATTTTTCTTTAAATGTTTGGTAGAACACTTGTTAATCCATCTGGTCTTGGATATTTTTTCTTAGGGAATTCATTAATGGCTTGTTCAATTATTTTTTTTTTCTGAAATGGGACTACGTAAGTAATTTTTTCTCTTCTGTTAATCTGGGCAATTTATATTTTTGTAAATATTCATCCATTTTGGTTACATTGTCAGATTTGTTGCCATACATTGGGGCAAATAGCTTCTTATAATTGCTTTAATTTCTTTTCCATTGGTGGTAAATTCACTTTTTTCATTTTTGATGCTGGTGATTTGTTCTTTTTTTCTTTCCTTTTTCTAATCAAATTAACCAAAGCGTTATCTATTTTGCTGTTTTTCATGAAACCAATTCTTAATTTTATTAATTAATTCAATAGTTTTCTTAGTTTCAATTTTATTAATATCTCCTTTGAGTTTCAGAATTTCTACTTGGTATTAATTGGGGGGTTTAATTTGTTCTTTTTCTAGCTTTTTAAAATTTCATGCCAAATTCATTGATCTTCTCTTTCTTTATTTTATCCATGTGGTTATTTAGAGATATAAAATTTCCTGTAAAAACTGCTTTGCCTGCTTCTCATAGGGTTCATATGTTGTCTCATTATTATCATTCTCTTGGACAAAATAATGGATTGGGGTTTTTTTTGATTTGTTGTTTGACCCACTCATTTTTAGAATTAGATTTTTAAATCTCCATTTGGCTTTTAATCAACCTTTCTCTGGCTCTTTATTGAATATAACTTTTGTTGCATTGCAGTTTAGCACTTAGTATTTCTGCCTTTCTGTATTTGATTGTGAGGTTTTTGTGCCATAATACATAGCCAACTTTTGTATTGGTGCCATGTGTTACCAAGAAAAAGGTGCCTTCCTTTTTGTCTCTATTCAATTTTCTCTAGACATCTGTCATATCTAGGTTTTTTAGGATTATATTAACCATCCTAGTTTCTTTCTTATTTATTTTTGTAGTTAGAGTTGTCTGATTCTGAGAGAGGAATATTGAGATTCCCCACTAATATAGTTTTGCTGACTATTTCTTCCTGTAACTGGCTTACTGTATACTGTAGGATTTGTATGACCTACTATTTTTGCATATATGTTTATTATCATTACTACTTCATTGTGTATTGTAACGATCTGTCGTCTCTAGAAGCTGCCGGATCACTCTCTGGGAAGAGATCTGCTGTGTCTTCTACTCAAATCTCTCCGACAGATTCTTCTTCCTGTAAATGAACCGTTGTCCCCAGGCAGTTGCTGTTAACTCTTGTCCTTAGAAGTGACTTCCCTTCCTGCAGAGAGCCCCGTCAAGCCTGATGCAATGCAGAGTCTTTTTTTTCTGTCTCTGGGAGTCCTCTCTTTTATTCTCCCAGAGAATGGGCGTGGGATAATGCAAGGGCTTCTGGGAAGAACCACCTCAGCTAATGAGCCTGCTCCTTCCATCAAGTCAACCTGAGTTCTCACCTTGTAATTGTCCAACCTGAATTCTCACCTTGTCACTATCCAGACAACCCGAGTTCTCACTTAGTAATCCTAACATCTCCCCCTTTCTTTTGATTTAGAACATAGGACAGTCATGACCTTGAAACATAAATCCATCAATATGGGAAGTATTACAGATAATTACATAAATGACCTTGAAACATAAATCCATCAATATGGGAAGTATTACAGATAATTACATAAATTACATAAGCACATAGAAACATAGTAATGTAACACATGCTAGAAGTATATAACATAATCATAAATTGAAAATTTATAAATGTCCATAAGTCCATTGTCCATTAGTCTCATCTTGTGTGAGGAAGTCCAATGATTCCTGCTGGTTTTTAAAGTTCTTTAACAGTCTTCTTATTATCCATGCTCTTTCAGTGTCAGATGTTTCTTAGATCTTCTCCTTTATTTTGAGGCCTTTCTCTTTTTCTGTCTTTCTCTGATGGACAAGGCGAATATGACTTGTTGGCACCCATCTGATTCCTTCTCCTGCTGAAGAAATACAAGCAAACCCTCTCCCCCAGGCAGTTAACCTATCTGGTCCCTTCCATTCACCACTTTCTGGATCTCTCCACATCACCTGGCGATTATCTAAGGACAGTGGAGCTGCTCGCACTGGACACTGCCCTTCTGGTGGGTTATAAAACCTGTCTGCCGGAGCCAGTGCATCTTTGTCAAAAATTAGAAAATTAATGGTATAGAGAACTAAATTTAGAAGTTCTCTAGGGTTACCTGTGGCTCCCCCTTTCTTTTGTTTTTGGAGGAGTGTCTTAATATCTCTGTTTCTTCTCTCTACTATTGCCTGCCCTTGAGGATTAAAGGGTATGCCCGTGGTATGTAAAATCTTATACTGTGCACAAAAGTGTGTAAAATGTTTGGACGTATATGCAGGTCCATTGTCTGTTTTTATTGCTTGTGGCAAACCCATAATTGCAAAAGCTTGTATAAGGAATTCAGTGACCACTCGGGCTGTCTCTTTTGCTGCTGGCATTGCAAATGTGAATCCTGAAAAGGTGTCTACCACTACATGGATAAAAGATAGACGACCAAAAGATTTATAATGGGTCACATCCATTTGCCAGATTTCATTGGGTCTCAAACCACGAGGATTCTTCCCTGGAGGGAGTGTAGGAGCATGGAAAGGAAGACAAGCTGTACAGCTTTTTACTATGCTCCTAGCTTCCTCTCTTGTGATTCCAAATTGTAAACGTAAAGCTCGAGCAGCCTGATGATATTTAGAATGAGATTCTTGTGCTTCCTGAAATAAAGGACTACTGGCTAACATGGTTAGAAGGCTATCTGCCTTTGAATTTCCATCAAAAATGGGACCTGGAAGTCCACTATGTGAGTGGACATGCAAGATATAAATCTTGCCTGGATGTTTTCTCACTTGCTCTTGAAGTTCCTTAAAGAGCTGATAAATATTAGAGGCTGCAAATTTTATTTGGGCTGTGGCAATTCTTTGTACTACACCTACTGAATAAGCTGAATCAGTAATTATATTTACGTCTCCTGGGTAATAATTAAGAGCTAGCATGATAGCAAATAATTCATTCTGTTGAGTGGATTGAAAAGGAGTCCTGATTACTCTCTTTATGGTTAAATCATGAGAGTATATAGCACAAATATTTTCTTTGGAGGCATCTGTAAAGATTGTTGGTCCTTTAAGAGGAACCTTAGAAACCTTTTCTTCAAAAATCCATCGCCAATTATGTAGTAGCCGGGTAATCTTTAATGGAGATCCATGTGCAAAATTTGGAGCGGTGGCCAATAAAATTTGCCATTCTGGGATGGTCTCACAGCATACATTAATCTGTGCGTTAGTATAGAATGTGTATATTTTTTCAGGACTTATCCCAGATAATTGTGTTACTCTCTTAATAGCCTTTAATAAAATCCTAGCCACAAGCACTGGGTAAGGTGTAAGGCTTTGTTCTGGTTGTGCTGGGAGGTTCACCCACTCAATCACTCTGTCTCCTTGATGAAGGACTGCTGTGGGTGCCTCTTTTGTAGCAAAAACTGATATTTCCAAGGGTTTTTGAGTGACTCTTTCAACCACATTGGATAAAGCCAGTTCAACTTCTCTCAAAGCCTTTTGTGCTTCTTTTGTAAGCTGGCGTGGTGAATTTAAAGCACTGTCTCCCCTTAAAATGTCATATAGAGGTTGTAGTTGATTGGTAGTTAAGCCTAACACTGGACGCATCCATTGGATATCTCCTATTAATTTTTGAAAGTCATTTAAGGTGTTCAACTTCTCTGTTCTTAAAGAAAGCTTTTGTACTGTGAGTGTCTTAGGATATACTTCATATCCTAAATATTGAAAAGGAGCATGTCTTTGAATTTTTTCTGTAGCTATATGCAGTTTGTAGTACTTTAATGTTTCCATGGTCCTTTGTAGACATGCCTCTAACATTTGTTCCTCAGGTGCACATCCCAAAATATCATCCATATAATGTAACAATATTACTTTTGGAAAGGCTTTTCTTACTGGAGCAAGAGCAGCTGCAACATACATTTGGCACATAGTAGGGCTGTTTTTCATTCCCTGTGGCAAAACTGTCCATTCATATCTTTTATAAGGCTCAGCCAAATTAACACTAGGCACTGAAAAAGCAAATCTTTTCATATCCTCCTTATCTAGAGGAATAGAATAGAAACAATCCTTAATGTCTATAACCCATAGAGGCCATTCTCTTGGCAACTGAGTAGGAGATGGAAGTCCAGGCTGAAGAGTTCCCATAGTTTCCATCTGTTCATTTACTCTTCTTAGATCAGTTAACATCCTCCATTTTCCAGATTTCTTTTTCACCACAAATACTGGGGAATTCCAAGGACTTAGAGAAGGCCGCAAGTGTCCTTGGTCAAGTTGTTCTTGCACTATGTCTAATAAGGCCTGAATTTTATCACTTCTTAAGGGCCACTGTTCTACCCACACTGGTGAATCAGTCTTCCACTGAATAGGAACTGGTGAAAGTGCAGGTAGGCCTTCAACAGCAGCCCTGCCTAAAAAGCCGAAGTGCTTATTTGTAATCCTATCTGCTGTAAAATGTCTCTTCCCCACAGATTGATGGGGATTTTTTCAACCACAAAAGGAGTAAAAGCTCCTGTTTCTCCTTCAAATACCCATCTCAAAGGCCTAGCACTAACTTCTGCTGCTATTGATCCTCCCACCCCAGACATATAGGTGTCTGCTTTAATCTTTGGCCAGTGACCGGGCCAATTGGCACCTCTAATAACTGTACGATCTGCACCCGTGTCTACCAATCCTTCAAATGGTATTCCGTTTATATAAATAGTAAGCATAGGTCGGTCAGCTGTCACAGCTGCTGTCCAATATATTCCTGGATTTTGTTCATTGGAGTCAAAATCTAGGCGACTATCACTAGGTTGCTTATTAGGGGTCCGTAACAATAAGCCTGATGCTACTACTTCTCCTGGTTGATAAATCACACGTTGTCTGCCTGTGTTAGTGACTGGGATATTAGATACACGTTCTCCAGTCTCCCACATCAGTGTATGGATGGACACTGTTTTGTAGGCACTCTCAGAAGGTGAAATGGTCAAGCCTACTGTGCCTGGAGGCAAAGGATCCATAGGCTCAACAGAAACAGATTTCACTTCTCCAGGGAGTATCTCGGTAGTCTCTACTGCACACAACTCTATTTTTCCTAATTTCAATCCCTTTCTTCCATCTGATTGCCTTTTGGCTGATTGATCATGTCTTAAAATTCTCTGGATGTAACCTCGGCTGCCATCATGCCCCACTTGGGGGGCTGAAGCTGGGCCCCACCTGTCATTTCCCTGGGTCAATCTACATTCGGAGGCCCAGTGGAGGCCCTTGTGACATTTTGGACATGGAGTTTTAGGTCTTCTCTCACCCTGTCTTCTCACTGTATCTCCATATCTACACTGAGCTCTTAGATGCCCAATTTTTCCACATTGAAAACATCGCCGAGTTTCTCTAGAAGTCCCTTGCCAGGAGGGACCCTGCCTTTCCACATTCATCATTGTCCGGGTGTAAAAAGCATTTGTTCCCACTGGAGCACAGCGTCTTATGATCTCCTCTAAAGGAGCATCTTTGTCTAATCCCCATATAATTCTTTTGCAAATCTCATTGGCATTTTCCTTAGCCAGATGTCTGGTCATTATTTCTGTAGCTGAATTTTCTCCAATAGTTCTTTTGAAAGCAGTTTGCAAATGTCCCACAAAATCTGCAAAAGGTTCATTGGGACCTTGTTGTATTTTAGTGAAAGCCTCTCCACGATCTTTCTGTCCAGGAAGGACACCCCAAGCTTTTATTGCAGCCTTAGCAATTTGTTCATATATTGTCATGGTATAATTAATCTGTTCCGAATTCTCTCCATATTGACCTTCACCAGCTAAGTGCTCAAAAGTGAATTGTGTGTTAACTCCTATTTCCAAATTGCATCTGACTTGAATTTTACATAATTCATGAAATTCCGCAAGCCATAATAAATTTTCTCCAGGTTCCAGACATGTCCTTGCTATGGATTTCCAATCATTCGGGGTTAGGACTTCATAAGACAAACCATCTAGTAACATTTTGACATAAGCTGATGTAGCCCCATAAAGGGTACAACCTTTTTTCAAATCCTTAATTTTATTCAAATCTAAAGGTGCATATCTTCTCCTTTTTTTACCTACAGAGTCAGTATTTTCAATCACAGGATATGCATGTATAAAATCACTTATATCCTGTCCTTCTCTCTTAGCTTTAACCAATGCTTTTTCTAATCTTGTCATAGGCTTAGGCTTCTTCACAGGCAATTCTGTTTGTGTTTCTGCCTCTTCCCCTCTTTCTTCCTCCATCTCTGAAGGTGGGGTTGATGTGGGCCTGTCAATAATCTGTTCTCTAGGCAGGGTTGAAGCTTCTTCAAGAGAATCATACCATAATTCCTCATTTAAATCCTCTTGCTCTAGGCAAAGATCTTGATCTTTCCTTTTTTCCTCACACTTCCTCCTCTGTTCATTTTTAGAACTTTTCCTTCTCCTACAACTTGCTTGATAGTTTAAGGCTAATTGAACTATGTTGTAGATATAAAATACTTCTGCAGAAATTGAACGAGGCCCATTTTTTGCTTGAAATTCTTTCATTTCATATCCCACTAGCTTCCATTTATCTACATCTATCTTTTCTTCCTCTAAGAACCAAGGGGATGTGCGTCTTAATGCAGCCAAGAGTTTAGCAATCTGTACCCAGGTTACAAGTAAACTCTGCTCCTCAATTATCTTGATTATACTCTCTATAGTACCACTCCTGAATGGGGGTGGAGCTGAGGTTGCTTCTGGGGCTGGGGTTGAGTCGGCTGAGGTCCAGGGATTGAATATAGCTAACATCTGCCCCATTTCAGCTATAAGAAATTCCTGGTTTAGCCCTTAACAAGTTAAGTTCCTTATTTATCTATTAGCACGCTCACTTAATCTTTAACAAAGTTTCCTCGTTACTCACGGTTCTGGGTCAGAGAGACTGAGATCTAGATCGGAAGCTTTTCCACTGGAATCAGGACCGTGTCTGTCCCTGTTCGGGTGCCAAATTGCAAAGGTCTGGTCTAGCTCCTCTTGTCAGGATAAGCAAAAGTCCTTGCCCCACGTGTGGACGCCAATTGTAACGATCTGTCGTCTCTAGAAGCTGCCGGATCACTCTCTGGGAAGAGATCTGCTGTGTCTTCTACTCAAATCTCTCCGACAGATTCTTCTTCCTGTAAATGAACCGTTGTCCCCAGGCAGTTGCTGTTAACTCTTGTCCTTAGAAGTGACTTCCCTTCCTGCAGAGAGCCCCGTCAAGCCTGATGCAATGCAGAGTCTTTTTTTTCTGTCTCTGGGAGTCCTCTCTTTTATTCTCCCAGAGAATGGGCGTGGGATAATGCAAGGGCTTCTGGGAAGAACCACCTCAGCCAATGAGCCTGCTCCTTCCATCAAGTCAACCTGAGTTCTCACCTTGTAATTGTCCAACCTGAATTCTCACCTTGTCACTATCCAGACAACCCGAGTTCTCACTTAGTAATCCTAACAGTGTATGGTATACTTTTTCAAGATATACTTTCCTTCCTTATCTCTTTTAATGAGATCTATTTTTACTTTTGCTTTATCTGAGATCAGAATTATTACCCTTACTTTTTTTTTTATTTCAGCTAAAGCATAATGAATTCTGTTCTGGCCTTTTACCTTTACTCTATATGTGTCACTCTGTATCAAATGTGTTTCTTATAAACAATATATTATAGGATTCTGTGTTTTAATCCATTCTGTTATTCACTTCCATTTTATGAGAGAGTTCATCACATTCACATTCAGTTATGATTACCAGCTTTGTATTTCCTCCCGTCTTATTTTCTCCCCTGTATATAATTTTGTTCTTCTTTCCACCCTGTCCTAAATAGTGTTTTTATCCACCCCACCCATTATCTTATCTTCTATCACCCTCCCTTCTTCTCTTACTTCTGTTCCCTAGTGTTTCTGCCCTCTCTTCTATTCTGTCCCTCCTTTTTCTTTCCATTTTCTCCTCCTACTGATGATGCTCAGTTTTGCTGGGTAGTTAATTTTTGGTTGTGACTCCAGGTCCTTTGCATTCCAGAATATGTATTCCAAACCCCCCAATCCTTTATTATAGAAGCTGCCAGATCCTGGGTAATTCTAACTGTAGTTCCTTGGTATTTGAATTGCTTTGGTTTAGCAACTTGCTGTAATGTTTCCCCTGAGATTGTAGTTTTAGAGTTTTGCAGCAATGTTTCTTGGAGTTTTCCTTGTGGATTTTCTTTTTGAAGGTGATCAATGGATTCTTTCAATCAATATTTCCCCCTCTGTTTTTAGAATATCCTTGATGATATCTTGAAGAATGTTATCCAGGCTCTTTTTTTGGTCATGGCCTTCAAGTATGCCAATAATTTTTAAATTGTCTCTTCTGTATCTAGTTCCCAGGTTGTCTGGTTTTCTAATGAGGTATTTCACATTTTCTTCCATTTTTCATACTTTTTTAGTTTGTTTGAATGCATCTTCATGTCTCATAGAGTCATTAGTTTCCATTTGTGCCATTTTAGTTTTTAATGTTTGATTTTGTTCAGTTAGCTTTTGTATCTTTTTTTCCATTTGGTCAATTCTACTTTTGAAGGTATTGTTTTCTTCAGTGGATTTTGTTGCAGTTACCCAATTATATATTTTAAGGAATTGCCTTCCTTTTCCAAGCTGTTGACCCTCTCTTGCATATCTCTCATTTCTTTTCTCATTTTGCCTTTCAAAATCTTTTATGAGCTTCTTTGGGCTTGAGACCAATTTATATCACTCTGAGATTTTGCCTGTGGACATTTTGTCCTCATCTGAGTTTGTGGTTTGATCTTCCATATCACCATAAGTTGTTTCTTGCTCATTTTCTTTCATTTTCTTTTGGTGTTTCCTCTTTATTTACTTTTAAGGTGGAGCTCTGCTTCGGGTGTAGGGGGAACCATGTTCCAAGCTTCCTGTGCAGCTCTGAGCATTGGCTTTGAGCACAGGGGCTCCTTGTGTTTATAGAGGGTGGCTTTGCCTGCTCTTTTGAAGAAATAGTCTGGTTTCCCATAGTTTGCCTTCTGAGTGGGGGCTGCCCCACTGATCTGCTCTTATCCTGAGCCAAGATTGAGAGTCTCAGATGCTTAATTGCTGTAATTAAGACCCTCCCACCAGTTATTCCAGTGCCTGTCTGAGCTGGGCTGAACACCCTTTCACCCTAGTGAAACTGACCTTTCTTGAACTCCTTCCAATTTATCTTGAGCTGGAGAGTGATTTCATTCCATCAAATTTTGTTTAGAAGTTTTGTTTCATGTAGTTTTCCAGAGAAACTAGGAGAGCTGGAGCAGCTTCCTGGATTATTCTGCCATCCTGACTCCACCACTGAACTGACCTGATGACTTTCAATATCCTCAAAATGCTCTGATCTCTTCAAATTCCTGACCTTGGGTTGAATCTGGAAAATATAACTGTGAATTTGGTCTGGTTGGAATTCCAGTGGACCGCTACTAGATTCTGCCTGTATCAGTCAAATGGAAAGTTCTGCTTGTTCAAAGTGACAGAACCACAGGCTTCTCCTGGGTCTGGGATTCCTCCCCTGATTATATCACCAATATTCACAATCAGCCTGTTTTAGTTAGGTAATTTTCCTTAAATTCCCATTTCATAAATAAGGAAATTTAAACTGAAAGGTAAGTGATTTGCCCAACTAACAAAAGCCAAAGGCAGGATTCAGAGATTCAAAATCCAGGTGTCTATCATCTCTGTTACCTAGTTACTTTTCACATCTAGATTATTTTTAAAGTCCCCTCTAGCTCTAAGTACTATGATTCTATGAAATGAAATAAAAGACTTTGTCATTTACAAACTATCCTGTTAAATATAAACCTATTATAAATGCAAAAGTAATAGATCTAATACATAGGCATAATACATTGCTTTTAGCCTGTTCCTAAATTGCATGTAAGGTTTTTATCAAGAAAGTCAATGAATGATACCCTGGATTGAAACAATAATCCTCTTTTTACCTTCCCTAGCCTCTAGTAACAGAATCCCCTGAAATATTGATATGTATGTGTTCCTTCCACTGTGCTAACAGTATCACTGTACTTATTTATGAAAATGATGAAAAATGTGAACCAAGATAGAAAAAACTGACTCTTAATGGGGGTGGGGAGAATGAAAGTGCAATATATCAATTTAATTCATCTCTCATGTACTGTGCTTATAAGAATCAGTATGTAAACACTGCAGGATGTAGATATTCAGCATGAGCCTCATAATATATTTAGAAGAGCAAACTGAAATATCTGAAGATAGCTTTTGGATGAGCAAGATGATAAATTGGAAAAGAATTTCATTTTATGCTATGTTTTTATATTATGTATCATTTTAACACCATCTGAATCATTGGGGGGAAATCTCTTCTTGACAACAAAATTAGAAGAAAGTAGCACTGAGATATGTTTTATTTAGTAGTAAAAAACACCAGTTGTAATGTATTTGCTAGAAATAAGTGACATGACCAAATTTAGGCATTCAAAGTCTATAAAAAACATTGTTCAGAAATATGGCTTCAAAGCAAACAAGCAAACTTGAAATATTTTCAGAAAAAAAAAAAAAAAAAGAATGCCAGAACTCTGAAAGAAAAAAGCCTGTCAAGTGACCCAGTCCCGAAATGCCAAGACTATGACCACCTCCCACCTGAAACAGTGTTTCAAGTTGGAGCAGCAGTTTGACTTCCTGAAGGACCTGGTGGCTGCCGTGCCGGACATGCAGGGGGACGGAGAAGACAATCACCTGGATGGTGAGAAGGGAGCCTGAGGGGGCCGGAAGCCTGGGAGCAGCCGGAAAAATGGTGGCAGCTTCTCGAACCCTGAGCTGCACTGATCACTGCCCTCTTCAAAACAGCCTTCATTCTGCCACATCCTGATTGTCCTCTTGTTTTGTCCCTCATCCTCATTACCAACTCATCATCCACATCATATAGCTCACCATGGACAGCTCCCAAGGTGCTCTCCTGAGCCCACTTCTCCCTCTACAGCTTTGTCAGAGACTTCCTTAACTCCAGTGGAATGATGATCTTTATAATTATGACTCGTAGATAAATACTGATACCTATAAATGAATGTGTGTGTATTTGCATTTAAATGGTCCATAAGGTTTCTTCCTCCTTTGATATTGTCTCTTCCTTCTTGTAAGACAGGAATTTTAAGAGGTCTTAGAATTTAGAATATATAATACACATGTGCACCTACATTGCCAAGCCCACCATACCCTCTGAATCAGTCAAAAATTGTACTTTGAATTTTGACAAAAAATTTCCACAATGGAAAGTTAATATTTTACTATAAATAAGAGCCATGTATGATGTAGAAAAAATGAAATTGATATATCATAGAAAGAGGATAGTGAAATACTAAACACCAAAAGCAGAGGATTCTTACAAGGTACTAAGACAGTGAAATTGATAAAGACAATAATTATCTAATTTAACATAGTTCAGTATGATTGATCTTATCCTACAAGGAGATGTTATGGGCCAGAATTTGAAACAAGATACTAAGTGGAATTGAGGAGACAGTGGTTAAATCTTGTTTAGCACTGATTTAATACTATGACAAATAATAGTTTCCTAGTGATATAATGATTGGTATATACTCAGTGTGGGGCATATAAGGAGGAGGTCTCAGAACCAGGAAGGAGAAGCCCACTAGAAGCACATTCGGAGGAAGTTAGAGGCAGAAGCTAGCAGAAGCAAAGGAATAGCAGCAGGAGCTCTGGGGAACCAAAAAGAGAGATAGGCCTCTAAGAAAGCTAACTGGGCCCCAGGAAAAGAGACAAAACTTTGAAGGAAATAATAAAGGATTTGGACTTTAACTCCTGGCTGCATTTGAGGTGATTATTGAATCTGAACCGAATTATTTAACTGAAAAGAAACCTGCTCCCAGAGAATATTACAGTTTAGAGAAGAACATTACATAAGGAGTATAGATTCATTAAAAATGTCAAATATTTCAGTACATCCAATGAAAAGAAATATATGTTTTCTCTGAGGGCAAAAAAACCTGCCTGTATTTATAGAAAATTGACTATTTGTGAATATAGATATAGATATAGATATAGATATAGATATACAAACATTACAGGCTGTTATTTAAATGTATTATTTGTATTCCCAAGTATAATTCACATGGGATATAAATTTGCCAGCAGCATTTATATTCAATGACCAAATAATCTATGGAATCATTTCTCTGCCATTTTACCTCAATTGGTTGTGCTTAACTGCTTGGTAATCTGTCTTGATAGTAAGTCAATTTAAAATATCATATTAACCATGTAGTGTGAGGGAGAGAAGGTGATCAGTTTGGATGATTAATTCTAAAATTACTAAATATTTTAAGGGAGTCTCTCTAAATGATGGATAACAGGACAATTATGATGGCCAAATTTGATCCCAGAAAAGAGTTGAGAAAATATAAATTTCCTACTTCAATATTTAGGGAAGGAGGGAAGAGTGTTTAGGGAAGCCTAATACTTCTACAATATGGGCAAAGCCATTCTTAGGTCTGATTTCAGCCATCTTTTGTGTCCACTAATTCAAAAAATTATCCTCTGTGACTCCAAGAAACTATAGCATGCCCAGAAGCTATATCATAGTAAACACTGGGCTAAACCAGGTTGAGGGTAATTGAAGTATCTTAAATCCATCAATGAATCAGGGAGGTGTCTGTCATAAGCATGTGAAGACTTCCCTTGGTGAGATAACTGGATGATAACAATTTTTTTCAACAGCCATGAAGATGACTGAAGTAGGCACTCTGGAGTGCTTTGACTTCAGATCTATCAAAGATGCCAAGGTCACCATCCTGCCCATCACTAGTCATCTTGACTTTTTCTTGCCATTAAATACCAATGATTAAAGAAGAGAGAGTGAAGCTGAAGATTTCAAGAATAATGCATGTGTTCCAGATCTCAAAGAAGGATGATGCCCTGCTTCCTTCCTTGGTACATAATTAAATTTAAGGTGTTTTCTAGCATAAATAAGCTATTTATTTTAAGCTCTAAGTTTCCATGCTACAAATGAAGACTCTCTAGAGTCCAGACTTTTTAAACTTTGATCATTAACTTTTTCTCTTACATGTCTGATTAATCTTAATGAGTTAGCTAAGTTAATGAAGTGTGATGTCCCATTAAATACATCAACTGACAACAATTAATTCCTAGTGCAAGTTCTCTCTTGATTGATTATATTTATCAGAGTGATAGAATGTAAGTGATGTGAATGTCTTAGCAGAAAAATAAAAACTGCAAATTCTTAGAGTTAATGATTTCTTTGCTTTAATTTTGATCTGACTCTGACTCTTCCTATAGCATAATAATAAAAACCTTCAGGAACAAAGTGATAGTCAGAGAAAAAAGTATTGAGCATTAAAAGATTGACCTAGAGTTTCACTTTCTACAGTTATAGAAGCCTCTGTTTTACTCAAAACATATTGTTTTCCCTGGATGACACATATAAGAATCAAAGTGTTTAGCCTAGTCAACCATCTTAATGAGGGGCAGAATAAAACATATACATTAGAAAGAAAATTAGAAATACAGACAGATGTAAAAAATTTGAATGTGGGTAAATTTCCAATCCTCTAAATCCATTTTCAAAAACAGTACAAGATATCTCAAAAGTCTGAATAATGGAGGAAAAGCTCATAAACTTTCTTATGAATCACTATTAGAATAATGAGCAAACACAGAGATTTGGTAGTGTGCATAGTAGAAATTGTGAGGGATTTCCTGGAAGATGAGAAACTCATTTAAATCACTTTAGCAAGTTAAAATTATCACAGAGAAATAGTCCAGTTGAGAAAGATCTAGTTCTTACTTAGACATGAGTAACTCATTAATTGTCAATGACAGGAAAATAAATACTAAAAATCAGTTCAATGGACAAATGGAAAGGGCTCCATTATCAGAGAATATCATAGATTTAGAAAACTCATATCATGGAATTGATTTGCATTGAACACAAATTGTAAATTAAAGAAACAAAACAGAAAAAAGAGGAGAAAGAAAGATTGCACTCAGTGGACTGTGAATTAACTCTATATGTGAATAATTACTATAGGCTTATCATTGAAAATTAATGACATTCCTACATATAGTTTTCAAATATATCTCTTTACATTTGAACAACAAATAACTTATAAATAAAGAATGAAGTAATAAAGAAATTTCAGATCACCCTAAGATTCTATTGTTCCATGTATGTTTCAGAATTAACCTGCCAACAAGTATGGATTAAATACCTACTGTATGTCAAACACTGTGCTGGGAGTTGGGGATATAAGAACAAAAAAATGAAATAATTCTTATTTGGGCTGAGTCTTGAATCAAAGCACTTAGATCCAAACCCACATTGATTCTTACTATTTATGTGAACTTAGAGAAGTCTCTTCATTCCCTGTATTCTCATTGCTAAAATGAAAAATTGGCCAACAGGGTTTCTTTCAGCTCTAAATCTATGATCCTGTAAACTCTTCATATGAGAATTTATATTGCAAATGAATAAAGCCATTGATGTTTGAAAATTGATTCAAGAGGCATCCCTGAATCTTGCTCATTGTAATTAACTAATGAGTATAAGTGGTGCTTGTTAGCACTATTTAGCTGTCATCAATAGTATGCCTTGGTTTGTTTATTTTTATGCCAGGCTTGCAAGGCTGTAAAAACAAATGGTTGGTGACAGTCATTTTATGTATATAATTAAATTATTCACCTAACACGTAAAGTTAATCAAGCTTCCCATGCCCCATCCATAACCTAGAAGTCAGTACAAAAGGTTTCCACCCTGAGCTAAGTAAATTGTATTGAGCTCACTCAGGTCAAACGTTTCCCTGGATTTTAGTTTTGTTTACAATTTCTAATTTTTCAAGGCTGAGTTCTGACTATGATAGCAAACCCTTCTCAATAAAGTTAGTCCAATTTAGAAGCCAACTGATGAGCAAGTGTGTTAGAAATGGAAATAAAGAGGCATCTGCTCACTTCAGGCACCAATGACTTTGGTGAATAAAGATCCCTCCCACATCATCTAAGCTGCCTAAGAGTGAACACAGGCTCATGTTCCACTTCATTTCCATTCTTGTCATAGAACACGGAAGGACAACTAGCATTTGAGTGGAGAATGAAATGTGCTGTTCCAAACCTGCAAATACTCCTTTTTTCTCCCTCATTGAACATTCCAAAGAATATTGAAAAGGTACAAATTTAATTACCAGCTTCTTGCTCTTACTTACTAGGTTCTTCACTTACTTTGTATAAGTAAGGTAAGAATTTCTTTAGGGAAGAAGCTGTTTTAGTAACCAGATTTTTTCCTAGTCTCCTAAAAGGGAACTTTTGTAAATGAGATCTCTGAATGGTAAAAATAATAATAACAATAATAATAATAATAATAACAATCACACTCATTTGAATATCTAGTATGTGTCTAGTATAGAACTATATATATAATAAAAATACATATAAAATAATACATATATAAAAATAAAAATAAAAATTACAAATATTTTAAAATACATAAAACTTAAGCTCTTTACAAATATTATCTCATTTAATCTTCACAAAAATCATTTGATATAGGTGTTATCATTATTCCCCTTTTATAGTTGATGAAATTGAGATAGGCAAGGATTAAGTGGCATGCTTAGGGTCACATAGCCAGTGTCTGAGATTATTTTTGAATTAATATTTTCCTATCTCCAGGCTCAGTCTTCCATTGTGCCACCTAGCTGCCTCTTGCTGGATTGGAGGGTAAAAAGGAGACAGAGAAATGCAGACAGACAATAAAGAAATTAATATGTACTTGACTTTATAGGAAACCAATACCACCAAATATACAAACACAAAGAAGCAAGAGGTCAGTTCCTTGCTCTCAAAGGGCTTAGAAAACTCTTAGAGGAAGATGATATATAAATTTGAGTTGGGAGGAAAAGGAGCCTACCTGCTTACTGTTTAGAGCTGATGAGAGTTAGGTGACATAGTAAACTAAGTAATCAAGTTGGAGTCAGGATAACAAATTAATATCCTTACTTAGATAATTATTCTAATCACTTAATAAGCAAATCACTTAATCTCTCTGTAATTCAGGTTCTTAATCTATAAAATAGGTTTAACTATCACCCAGCTTAGAGAGTTGTTGAAAAAGTCAAATGAGATAATAAACAGTGTTAGATAAATCTTACTGTTTTTAACATAATTATCATAATCATAATTATTGTTAAGTGAATTAGAGATGAAGATGGAGTCTAAGGTTCTGGAAAGGTAGGAGATGAAGAAAATGGCCAGAATGGAAGTGGAATGAATCATTTTTACAAATAAGGAAATCAAGACCCCCAAAAGGCTAAATATTTTGTTCAAGGTCACACAGATATTATCACAACTGGAATTTAAATTGAGCTTTTCTGACCCAGAATTCAGTGGTCTTCCCACAATTGCCTCCACTTTGAGATGCTATGGCTGTCAGAAGAAAGGTTCCTGGGTTGGCCTAGCTTAAATTTTTTCTCACATTTTTCCTCATCTCTATTATACTATATTTGCTTCTTTGTGCCTTCTATCTCTTGCTCCTAATTCTGCATTCTGAAGTCAAGCAAGAAAAATCTAATCCTCCTTCCAAATGACTGAAGTTACTTCCACACACATTAAAAAAGCAACCATAGATGGATAACCACCCCCCAAAAAAGAAAACATAATTAGCAGATGGTATCTTTTTCATTTATACTACAAACATTCTGCCTCTTCACTTTTGTCTCTTAGTTTTCCTTGACGCCCTTCTAAAATCAATTTAAAACCACCCTTCCTCAGGAGGTCTTTCTAAGTTTCCCAAGATGTGAATACTTTTTTTTTTTTCAGATTACTTTAATCTACTCTGAATATGTTTTATAAATAGTAACATCCATGCTGTTTTCATTATTAGAATGTATGCTTCTTGACAGTTGCTTAGTATTTTTTTTCTTTTTTCTTTTGGTATTTCTTTCTATCCCCAGTGCTTAGAACAGGATCTGCTAAAAAGAGAATATTTTAAAGATGATTATTAACTGATTGATTGATTGACCCAAAATTATTATGAAGATCCACTAAACTAAGACTTTATATAATGTATTTAGGTACTTTAGAAGTGTTGATTTCATATTTTTGAGGTTTAATTTGAGCAGTCAAGAAATAAAGTATTTGATAGTTCCATGTGGTCAAAAAACAGTGAATACCCCTCTTCATTTTTGTGATCTTCCAGTAAAGAGTCACTGGTTCACCTGTAGTATCTGATAACATAAATATTAATATATTTATTATATTACAGAATTATCTAGACTATGCTTGGAAAAACTGATTTACTTATAGAAACACAGAAAAGCTTTCCACTGGATCATGATAAAAGATGGTCAATATAGGTCCTTGACAAAATTGCTAATGCTAAGATGTCTCATGTAGGTCATTTCCCTTTTATATCCAGCCTGTGTTGTTCAGATCATGGATCTCTAAAAAAGTGAGCAGCAAATTTTATTTAGTATCTAAATGGGAGGCAATAAAAATATGTGGGTGGAGTTGGGATTGTAGCCATATATTCAAATGAATTTTCAGCACAATTAGGTGACTAATTGTACATCCAAACTTTCATGGTGTACAGCATGTCATGCACAAGCAATGATGATTGATTTGAAAACTCATCCTTCCAAATATTCTATGCACAATGAATCAAATTACTAATGTTACTCAGCTTGGAGAAGTCGTTTCTTTAAAAATCCCTTTATATCCAAGGAAATCATAAAGAAGGGAAAAGGCTAACATGTGCAAAAATATTTGTAGTAGTTCTTTTTGTGGTTGCATAGAATTAGAAAAGGAATGGATGCCCATCAATTGGGGAATGACTGTGGTACATGAAGATAATGTAATGTTATTGTTCTCTAAAAAATGATGGACAAACTGACTACAGAAAGTCTTAGGAAGATTTACATGAACTGATGCTGAGCAAAATAAGCAGAATCAGGAATTCATTGGACACTGTGTGTGATGATCAACTATGAAAGGGTTGGTTCTCCTCAGCAGTTCAGTGATCCAAAGTGATCCCAAAAGATTTTGTACAGAAAATGTCATCTGCATCCAGAAAAAGAACTAAGGAGACTAAATGTAAATCAATGCATGCTATGTTCATTTCTTTTTTCTGTGTTTTTTTTCTTTTTTCTTTTTTGTTGTTGTTGTTGTTTTGTTTGGTTTGGTTTTGTTTGGTCTCTCCTATGGTCTTTCCCTTTTGTTGTGATTTTTCTCTCCCAATATGATTAATAAAGCAATGTGTATTAAAAATAAATTTACTACAATAGAAGATTCCTTTATGTTAAAAGGGCCAAAGTTAGAAACAAACAAAAAGCAGAAGCCATTGTCTTAATATAAAATGTATTCAAAGATAGCTTTCCATTAAACAGAAAGCAGACTAAAGATGATATTTTGTTACCTATTTTACATACAACCTTGAACACCTCACTTAATTTCTTTTGCTCTCATTTTTCTCTTTTGGGAAATGATCATGATGAACTAAATGACTTTTAATTCTTTTCCAACTCTACATATATGATCCTATGTGCTTTCTGATATTCTAGAATTGACACTTTACAATGCAGATTTGCAAACCATGGAAGTATGAGGTTGATGAGATTATCAATTTTTCCATTTAAAACTAATAATATCCAGAAACAAATTTATTTACCTGTATCCTTTTCTGAAAGCAAAATTTTTGAAAAAGAGACTATGTTGTATTCTACTAGAAACATTTTCTCTTGCTAATTTAGATGGCGCCAGTTGTATAAACATTTGGATACAAGTGATTTTTTTTAAAAAATAAAACTAGAGAAACAGTTTTCACCAAAATTTCCCAACAAAAAGATCAAATTGTGATACTATGAAAAAAAACGAGCAAAGTGGCTCTACTTTTAGCAGGGGCAGAAGGAAAAGTTACATATGAATAAGCCATGATATATGTCAAAACATTATGATGTTAATAATAATAACTCATTTATTTAGTGATATACTGGTGGCAATAGGTGACAATGGAAAGAATACTAGCTTTAGAATCAAAGCATGAAGATTTCAACTTTAGCTGTAGCCTTAATCAAATTATTTTACTTCTTCTATGTGATTGTTTTCTTAGCTATAAAATGAAATGCTAAGATAACCTAAATTTATGGCAAGAAAATGTTCACAAATCACTTTCTTTACAACAGTCTTCTGAATTGGGTAGTACAGAAAAACTATATAATCCCATTTTACAGATGAGAAAGATGAGGATAATATGGGAAAGTAACTAGCCTAAGATTACATGGCAAATAGGTGACAGAATTGAAATTTAACACATAGCTTTAGAAAGGGAAGGATTCTAGAGATCATCTATTTGGATCCCTTATTTTATAGCTGAGAAAATGAACCTAAAGTGGTTGTGACTTGCTAGCAGTAAATTATTCAACAACCATTTAGTAAGTATTTAATATGTGTCATGCACTGTGCTGAGTGCTGGTGGTACAAATAGAAACACAAAGATAATATCTGCCCTCCTGAAGCTTGCATTCTTATGGGGTGAGACAACACATAAAATAAATCTGAAGAGACTAGGGTAGGGGGAGAGAAGCAGGTACCAGGTTCTGGGACTGTGGAGACTCAGCCTAGAGAGATAAGACATTTTTAACCTGGGACTCCCTTAAATTGGAGGTTTTTTGGAATGTGTTCGCAAAGTACTAGGTGAGATTCCATTTTTCCATTTAAAACAAAATTACCTCAGAAAACAAATTGTTCTTTCTTAGAGCAAGATTATTAAAGATATAGCTCTGGGCTGAAAAGTAGTGAAAAGAAGTCCAGGAGGAGTGAACTTCCAGGGTAATAAAGATGAGTAGGTATTGCAGGCCAGAAAAGGATAAAAAGAAATGGTTGGATTGATCTCATCAAGGTAGAAATGAAACCAGAACTTGAATCTAAGCTTTCTGACTTCAGATTTGGCATTTTTGACACTATACATACTGAAAAGGTATTTTGAGAATCAGGCAGCTAAGAGGCATAGGACCACCTGAATTCAATATGATCTCAGACAAATGTGTGTCCCTGGACAAGTAACTTAATCCTATTTGCCTAATTTTTTTCATTTATAATATGAAGTATAGAAGGAAATGGCAAATCAATCCAGTATCTTTATCAAGAAAACCTCAAAAGGAATTAAGAAATTAAACATGACTGAAATTGAGTAAAGAATAGGAACATAATTATTGAGATTTTAGTACCTGGGAAAGTAATTTCTGACTCTAAGAATCCATTACTCTATCCAATCTGCCATGCTGTCTCCTTTCTGTCATGCTGTGAAGGCCAGTGGTTAAAGTTCTACATCCTAATATTCCAGAATAACAGCTTAGAAGGCAATGTCATTTTTTACCACCTCATACTAACCTCACCTTTCTGAATTTGATAAGCTATTATTCTTGAGTCAAAGGTTGCAAAGGACAGGAAACAGTTTTGAGGGAAGATAAGAATGCTATCCTGAAGTGATTTTCAGTTCTCTGTCAGAAATCTATCATTTTTGGAGGAATTTATCTTCCAATTTTGGTATGCATAGTTGGCAGGCTGTGTTGGGGAAAAAAATAATAAAAAACCCAAAACTGATTTTGTTCAATGTACTTTCTGTTTTTGGGCCAGTTTGTAATAGTATTTCTCTCTCTAAATTAATCTAAAAAGGCTGCTGTAACAACTTACCTCAACTAGCATACAATCGGCTTTCAGCCAACATACTTTGAGAAATAATAAAGGTGGAATCTTCAAAAGAGTCCTGAGTGTTCTTTTTCTGAAGGGAAGGTCTGTTGCTCTGCAAATCCAAGTACTGCTTCTGGGCTGAATTTTCAAAAATGGTCGACTGATTATACCCAAACAGATAAGGCAAATATAGGAGGAAAATTGCTACAAGGATTTTTTTTTTCCTTTAAAAAAGAGCCATTTTGTTAAGTGGCTGATGAAATTGGCAAAGAAATTGTTCATGGTCAGCAGAGTGCTAAGTAGATAGCCTCCAGGTAAAGAAAATGAATAAGAGAAACTAGAGTTTTTGCTTGCAATTTTAAACTGATCAGCCTGTACTGTTTCACGCCTCTGTTCATTTGTCCTAAGATTCTTTGTATCGTTTTCTATCAAATCTGCCTTCCTCCAAAACCTGCTTTTCTTTAAAAAGGAAAGCAAAACTCTCCACTCTTTCTCCACAGTAACCCAATCTAAAACACTTCCATTTTCATTTTTTTTTCCAATTTACACCAGATGAAAGCTTCCTACATGTTAGCTGAAGCCACAACAGATTTTTCAAATTTACAGACAGAGGAAAGTTGTGACAGTAACCATAGTACAGAATGTCCATTGAACAAAATCTGTTTTATTCAACCATGTGCATTGATATTGGAAGAACTGAAAAATCTATGGTATATATTCTGGATGATATCCCTTACTTCATTTCTTACCTACAAGTCCATATTGCTAACATTCCTCTTTATTCCCTTCATGATTCTGCATTGAGTTTCAGTAGCTTATTAATTTTAATTCTTCTGTTTTTTTCATTGTGTTTATGTTTTGCATAGAGCATTCACAAGAGAATTTGGATGACCTTTAGCATTGACAAATAGTTTGGGCTAAAATACTGTGAAATTCCTCAGCTGTGATCTACCCTAAGCTTTTCTTGTTCAATTCTTGGCACAATAAATCATTCATCAGCAGTGCCTCATCTATGATAATGATGTGCAGCTCAAAAAGTTAGCCACCCTGATGAATCTTAGAATCTAGACAAAAAAAAATGTTTTTCATCCATATTGTTTTTTTCTTTGTGAATAGTCAGATCAAACTTTTTTGGCATTATCTTGAATGTTATTCTAGAGGCTTTATTATATCCTAGGTCTTAATACAATTAATGCAGTGTCACCTCTTAAAAAGATGCAATTGGAGAGCCTTACCATTTATAAAACAAAAATCTTCTATGGTATTAGTGAATACTTTTTATAAACATTTCTATTCCTACTGAATACATCAGTCAATATCAGTTTTCAACAAGTAATCTGTTTTGTCATAAATGTATGCTTAATTTTAAAATAGGCGTGGGTAAATAATATTGCTGAGTTTAATTTCTTTTTCTCCACTTGTTCTAATGTTACATTTTCACCTTTTCAACTTTAAATAAAGGATTTTTCAACAAATTATAAGCTCATTATCAGTCAACAATATGATATGGAAGCTAAGAAAGTTAATGCAACCTCAGGCTTTATTAAGAGATACATTTTAGAGAGCAATGTGGAACTATGCCCCAAGGACATACCCTTTGCTTCAGCATTGTCTCTACTGGGTCTGTCTCCCAAAGAGATCATAAAAAAGGGAAAGGATCCCACATGTGTAAAAAATGTTTGTAGCAGCCTTTTTTTTAGGGGCAGGGAACTGGAAATTGAGTGGATGCCCATCAGTTGGGGAATAGCTGCATAAGTTATGGTGCATTATTGAAATGGAGTATTTTTGTTCTATAAGAAATGATAACAGGCTAATTTCAGAAAAGCCTGAAAGACTTGCATGAATTGATGCTAAGTGAAATGAGTAGAACTAAGAGAACATTGTACACATGTACAATAAGAGTATGTGATAATCCAGTGTGATGGGCTTGGCTTTTTTTAACAATGAGGTGATTCAAAGCAATTCTAATAAATTTGTGTTGGAAATAGCCATCTACATCCAGAGAGATAACTATGGAGACTAAATGTGGATCTAAGCATAACATTTTCACCTTGTTTGTGGTGGTAGTGTTTGTTTGCTTGTTGTTTTTTCCCCTCTCTCATGTTTTTGTTTTCCTTTTTGATCTGATTTTTCCTGCACAGCATGACAAATATGGAAATATGTTTAGAACTGCATATGTTTAACCTATAGTGGATTGCTTGCTGTCAAGGGTGAGGAGGGAAGAGAAAGAAGAGAGAAAAATTTGAAACACAAGTTTTTGCAAAGGTAAATGCTGAAAACTGTCTTTGTATGTATTTGGAAAAATAAAAAGATATATGAAAAAAGAATAAAAATGAAAAAAGGATATAAACAGCATCTAGGACTATGAGGATAAGAGTTCTACTACCTACATCACCAACTATTCTGCCAGGCCTCCAGTGATCATACTTATTCTCTTCTGCCACCCTTGGAAAACAGATGCTGATAGATGAGATTTCATCTTAACTTTCCTATAAGGATGCCTCTATATCATCCCTAAATGTCTCTATATCATGTCTCTGATCTTTCTCTCTCCTTTTCCACTCCCCTTTATGCACTGCCTTCTCCCATTACAACAGGGACCAGATTTCTTCCTTATATTTGTACTAGCATTTAGCACAGTATCTGACACATGCTAAGCACTTAATAAATTATTTGTCTTTTATCTTGCTATTGTCCATAATAATCTGCCTTGATCAGACCATATGGAGAATACTATATTCAGTTCTGGGTACCATATTTTTGGGAGAAAAATCAATAACTCAATAAAGAATAAAGAATAAACCAATAAAGAATTCCAAGGGAAAGAGATCAGAATAATGAATAGATAGTCATGTCATAAAAGGATTAGTCAAAGGAACTGCAAAATTTTAGCCAGGAGAGAAGATAATTGGGACTTGAGGGGAGATGACAATAGTTTCCAAATATTTGAAGGATCCTTACATAAAAGAGATATTTATTTTATCTGTTCCCAGAGGATAGAACTAAGAAATAGGAGCTACCAAAAGGCAAATTTAGATGTGGTATAAAGAAGAATTTCTTAACAATATGGAGCTATCCATAAGTGAAATGAACTGCCTTCATCGAAGGTCTTCTGGAAATAAACTGGGACTCTGAGCTTATGTTCTGATAGGAGAAAACAATATACATGAAGCAATAGTGTGGTTCTTTTACTTCACTATTGCTTATCCTACTATTCAACTTTCTAACACTCCTGTTTCAACTACTTATTCTCAAAGGTCTTTGTTCTCATTTATCTTGCTTACTTCTTTCTGTGAAATTTGAAATTTACTAATTACTATATCTCCTGATAGGGAATATCTTTTCTATCATGAAGGAAATCTGTTCATCAAATTATCTTCTTACATTGATCTGTCAAGGAACCTTTACTGGAAAACCTAGGCTCCATAAATGTATAGCAGTTGCAATGTGTAACTGGGTCAAACTGTGTTCAACTTCACTAGCTTTATCACCCTACTGAGTCTAATTTCCTGTGATAGCAGAATGGCAATTTTCCACAGATTTCCCTTTTTAATATGAAGCTTCTCTTTTTTTTTTTCCTTTACAACTACAGAAAACATGATTAATATTTTGCTTTTAATTAAAGTTCTTAAAAGATATATTGTCACATGATTGGTCCCCTTTTTCCTTTTACATCTAAGATTATCAGCATTATCTTGTTTAAATCACAAGAGTAGGCACTGAGCTTTGGGGCAGAGGTAGTAGAAAGGTAAAGAAATCATCAGCCAGAGATTGCCCTGAAAACTTCAAGATAAATAATTAGCAAATTATTTCTGGTAATAGTGCTGATGTGTCCAAACCAGCCAGAACATTGCTGTTAGTTAGGTAAGAGAGAAATGTGAGGAAACTGAGGAACCAGTTAAGAACAGAACAGAGACATAGTTGTAATAATTTGAAATTCTAATCTTACATTTTGTTAGAGGAAAACAATATACATGGAGCAGTAGTGTAGAATTGGTCCTGGGAAAAGCAAAATTTGAATTAAATTTCTTCTGGAAACATGTAACTTGCTGGTTTCTATTTATAGGAAGCCAATAGTCTGGGATTCCCTAGAGTACATGTGTTTGTGCCCATGTATACCCAAATGGTCACCCAATCTAAAAGGAAACAAGAAATAGGTTTGTATCCCTTGAGTTGTCTGCACTATCTGTAGCCATTTTTTGATAATGTCCCAACATTTTGACACAGATTATATCTTTGGGATAGTTAGCTGATGATGACAATTGGTTGATGACTTATGTCCCCAATTCTCATAGACAAGAATTGATGTTGTTTGAGATTACTTCCTTATCTTGATGAGTCTTGGTCAAGGAGGACATGAGAATATGAAAATTAACTCCTTGAAGGAATGCCTAATTTAGATTAAAAGTTTGCACATAGCCTAGAACCAGTCATAGATAGAATTTTTGCTAAATATATTTGATGTGAAGAATGATTTCTCATGATATAATTAATGGAAAAATTTATAACCACCTCAAAAAATAATTTGTGCAAACAGGGGACTGATAAAACCTCTGACATAATCAGACTATCAAGGAACTCATAGCACATCAAACCAGTTCTTTGATTGATTATGAAATATTAGTGCAAGACTGTTGTTTGCTCATAACTACTATTTCATTTATTATTTGGTTGATAAATTTATTCACTGAAAGTGGAAGCTTTTAATCTGTCTTTGCTATGTCAGTCACAAATTGGAACCAGTGTGTCAAATACTCCCAATAGAAATCTAGTTCAATGTTTTTGTTTTTTTTTTCCTGAACCTATTTTGTACTCCTCTTAGCCATCAATGCACTATGTGCATTGTCTTTCTCCACTAGAATGAAAGCCCATTGAAGACAAGAACCATCCTCTTTGGCCAAAAAAGGAAAATGACAAATGCTGTTTAGATTATGGGAAAACAATTACATTAATGTTCTGTCGATGGAACTTTGAACTGGTCTAGAAATTATGGTAAGCAATTTGGAATTCTGGCCAACAAGCTGTTAAAGTGTATACAACCTTTAACCTAGCAATATTGCTACTGGATCTATACCCCCAAAAATGTACAAACATATTTATAGCAACTCTTTTTGTGGAGGCAAAGAGTTGGGAACTGAGGGGAAGCCCATCAACTAGAGAATGACTGAACAAATTTTGTTATACGAATGTGAAGAAATAGTACACCCTAACAAATGATGAAGAAAATGATTTCGGAAAATACTGAAGACTGGTATGAACTGAGGCAAAGTGAAGAGAGCAGGAAGGAGAGGGATAATTTATATAATAATAGTAATATGGTGAAGATAAATTTTGAAATCCTTTGAAACTCTAATCAACATAATGACCAGAGGTTTCTGATAAAATATGATATCTAGCTTCAGATGATGAGATGATTGACTCAGAATACAGATTGAGTTTTACATATAGTAATCCATATATATATATATATATATATACACACACATATATATATATACACATATATATGTACATATATTTACATATACATTTGGACATGAGCAATGTGAATTTTTTTTCACTTGATTATATATATTTGATATTTTTTTCTTACTTTCTCAGTGTAAAGGAGGAGGAAAAATGGGAACCTGAAAAAAAATGGACTTTAGAATTTAGGGAAAGGAAATAATAGCACTAAAAGTATGTATATAGATATTTCAAATAGTTTAATTGAGAAAAAGATATAGAAAATGGCAGCTATTGGTGATAATAAGGTATAGTGAATTTTCATAATGATGAGAGAGGCTTGAATGAGTTTACAAACAAAAGGGAAGGGCATTGTAGATAGGAAAAGATTTAAGATAAAAGGGTTGAGGGTGAAAAGTAGCCGTGAGACAATCTGCTGAAGAAGACAGGAGGGGACAGAGTCAAAGGAAAGAAAACTGGCTTTATCAAAAAGGATGTCTTCATTAGAGATTAGTATAAAGAAGACAGTAGGGTAATTAGATATGAGGAAGAAATGACAAGAGGGAGCTCCAGATGAAGAATTCAATATTTTCATTGTACTATAAGGTAAAATCCTCAGCTGAGAGTTTTGCAAAAGGAGTCTTATATGAAATTTAAGGGAAAATGAAGTTTGGAACAGCCACTGTGGTGAGATAGACAGACAATTACAGAAGAGTAGGAGGTGTTGCTATAGTTAAGGCTCAGTTGAAATTAAATAACACACATTTATAAGGAGCCCAGGCAACTTTGTTTTGTGATTTTTTTCCAGCTCACAAGGGAAACCAGAAAGTAGTTGCCAAAAATAAACTCAAGGTTAATGAAGTGTGCATTAACCATTTCAGGAAAATTAGCATTTCCTAAATTAAAGTCCACAAGAATATACACGGGTTCATACCACACAAGTCATAACTATTAATCTCAAAATAAAAGACTAACAAAATAATTATATTATTAACAAAGATTACTTTTGTCTTTTCAAAAGGACTAAAACATAGGCAGTAAAGCCACATTTTCTAAGAAATATCTATAGTGGAGACTGTAAATTTCTAATAGTAGGTAGTAGTGGCAGGTAAGACATTAGAGAAATTAATAGAGGATGAAATCGCAAAACATCTGGAGAAATATGAGGTGATAAAAACTAGCCAGCACAATTTCATAAAAAGTAAATCTTTCCAGACAAATGTGGAGATATTTTCAAACTATAACAAAGAAAGTCCAAAGCATGAATCATGAAGTATCATTGGTTTCCAAGAGTTGTTTGACATTTGGTGTTTAATAAATATAATTGAATTGTTGGATTGAATTGCATTGTATTAAAATAAAATGAGCTTTGGACACTAAAGCTTAGCTTATAACCAAAAAGGGGTCAGGTGCAAATGAGTATTGAATACACTAATGGTCATTCAATTAAATTTAACTTATGCTAATTTAATTGATTTATGTGTATAGGTACAGACTAACTATTCATAATATATATTATGTCAGGATTGAAATTAGTTTTCCAGAAAATGGTCACATGAGGTCATGATAATGGATTTAAGTACAAGGAAGTGATTGCTTATATTAATGCACAGGATTCTATTTCAGGGTCAAATTTGATTTTAAATTAAGTACATTAGGGAGATATGAGGTAAATTTAGTTTCACAGAAACACTAAATTAGACTTTTTTTATTAAAACACAAAGAAAATTGCTTGGTGGATTTTTTTGTTTGGGACTTTTTCAATTACAGAAAGGAAATTATGAAGTGTACAAAATCAATCAATCTCAAAGAATGTGAGTTGCTTCACAACAAAATTTTTTAGGCTTATAAGAAGTTGCGGAAACAATTTTAAACTGAAAACAATCAAATCACAAAAACATTCTGTTCATTGTTCTCTTACCTACCATATGATGGATAAAATGACCTTTAGAACCTTTTCTAGTGACAACCTACCCAGAACCTAAATTTTTATTACATACTTTTTTTGTTCTTCATATCGAAGTATTGACGCTATACATTATTTTTAATGGATATTAAAGGAGAGAAAGACAGTCTGGACCTATGATTTCTTTAGTATAAAGAACTTCTGGAAGAGAAATTCCCTTAACCAATCAATGCATATCAACAACTGTTCAGCAAATTAAGTTAGAAAGTTGCCTAAGATATTAAAAAAGTTTAGAAAATTTTCTTGGGTGACACAAATAATGCACTTCATCAGAAAAATTTAAACTCAGATTTTCTTAAATTGCAAGCTTTTTATTGAGTCTGCCAAATAGCTTCTTATTTTACACATAGTACTATTGTTATTGAGTTGTTTTACTTGCATCTGACTGCACAAATTCATTGGGGTTTTCTTGACATAGAGTGGTTTGACATTAGATTCAACGACTTACCCAGAATCACACAGCTAGTAAGTGTCCAAGGCTGGAGTTGAGTTCATAAAAATGATTCTTCCTAACTCTATGTCACCATGCTCTATGGCCCAGCATCTTAACCTGTGGATTATAACCCTATCTATATGAGATCTCAGAATTGAATGTGGCAATCACAAAATTGTGATTTATCATCAATAAATGATTGATTTGTTTATCTATCTTATATACCAATATACTCAGGGTCACATAAAAATTTCTCAGACAAAAAGGAGTTGCAAATGGAAATAGTTTAAGAAGCCCTACTCTGTAGGATTTGGGAACCTATAATTTTCTTACCAATTTACCATATGCCTGATAAAGATCAAATTAAAATTGTTCTTTACAAACAGCTGTGAAAGAGTATAGTTGTGTTTATTTTGTTTTCTGATAAGGGTTTTTTTTTGTTGTTATTATTGGCTTAGGAGTTTAGGAGTTTTTGTTTGTTTATTTTAAGTAATAAGGGTTATGTCTTTTATCTTCTCAAGTTAAGTTTGACTCAGGTTCATTCATGAAGTTTTGTGATTACTTGAGATCAGAAAAAAAATATATTTTTCACATGATCCAACTATTGTAGACAGCAATTTGGAACTATGTATGCCCAAAGAGCTATAAAACCAGCAGTGCTATTACTGGGTATGTATCCTAAAGAAATCATAGGAGGGGTAAAAGGACCCACATGTGCAAAAATGTGGCAGTTCTTTTTGTGGTGACAAAGAATTAGAAAATGTGTAGATGCCCATCAATTGAGAATAGCTGAATACATTATGAAAGTAATGGAATATTATTGTCCTATAAAAATGATAAACAGGCTGATTTTAGAAAGACTTGAAAAGATTTATGTGAACTGATACTGAACAAAGTCAGTCTTGTTGCTGTTTACAATGTTTTCCTGATTCTGCTCACAGCAACAACAAGTCTGTGCAATGATCAACTTTGACAGACTTAGTTCTTCTCAGTGGTTCAGTTATCCAAGGCAATCCCAATAAATTTTGAATGGAAAATGTCATTCACATCCAGAGAAAGAGCAATGGAGACTGAATGTAAATCAACACATGCTCTGTTAACTTTTTTTCTTTTTCTTGTTTTTTTTTTTTTTTTTTTTCTTCCTGGCTTTTCACTTTTGTTAAGATTTTTCTCTCCAACATGATTTATAAGAAAATATGTAAAAAAATGAATGTCCATGTAAAACAAAAAAGAGATTGTTTTTACATATAACAGGGGAAAATTATTTTTTTTAAAAAATAAGGAAGGAAATAATTTTTCACCAAGGAAGACAAAGCTTTGAAATAAGGTACAAGTATGGTACTGATGACTGACCCTACCTTGAATGACTGGCAAAATAGAAGGGATGTTAGGCATTCTGCTCTACAAAGTTAATGGTAAAGTGAAGGAATTTATACATTATTATCCTTTATACTTGAAGGTGATTTTGCTAATAGCACATCTTAAATTCAAAGTTGTCTTCAATAAGCCCAATGTTGCCTTAGGATATGTCTCAGAATTACATAAAAGAATCTTCTTCATAATAGTGAGTGCTTTGCAAAATATGAGAGCTTACTATTTTATTACCATGATTTAAGACTTTCATATCCTATTAAGAGCATTTATAGTATATTAGAAGTTCACTATTGCATTCTCAAGCTTCTTATTGCTTTAGAAGGTTATTTTTCCAAATGCACTTAGCATAAATTGATGGCCTTCATCTTGTCCACATTAAGTTTTAAATTTATCATCTGAAATGAACAATTCAATGGTGGGGAACAAAACATGACTTAGCTCATGCCTATATGTTCAGTAGTCAAAAAAGTTCAGATATTACACTGTCTATTATGGTAACTGATTGGTCGCAGTCCAAAAAAAAAAAAAAAGGTTGCGCGGTATTAGATAGAGGTCTGGAGTCAAATAGCTTGGCTTTAAAATTTACTAGCTATGTGATCCTGGGCAAGTCACTTGACTCTGAGCTTTAATGCTTTCAGTCATAAAAAGGGAATGATGCATTTGCAATATCTCCCTTACAGGATTGTTGTAAATAAAGTCTTTGGTAACCCCCAGAATGCTCTGTAAATATGACCTGTTATACACATTCTTTTATCAGCTTCTGTTGAGCATAACATTTGAAGATTTCTAATGGAAAAGATGGATCAAAAGAGAATAATATAACTTATGAAGGTATCTGTACAACAAAATTAACCATAAGGAAAGGTAATTTTATTTACCCTGAAAAATACATAATATGTGCATTTTCCCAATCCCTGATGTATCATTAAAATGTTAATTTCTTTTGCTTATTTTCAGAAGCACTTACCACTGATCATAAAAATATAACATTCTTCAGAATGGAAGCATGATCATGGCATTATAATTTATGATATCTCAAGAAAAATAATATTCATGAGATTATTAGAGTAGGGTTTATTAATGTATCATTATCTATTCATTCACTAATTGATAAAATACTTATTGAGAGACTGTTATGAGTGACATGTTTTGGCAGATCTTGTGAGAATCACAAAAATGAAGAGGGCACATTCCCTACCTTCTAGGAATAGGGAAGTTGAGCCAACCAAATAAATAATAACAATTCAAGTCCTCAGTATGCTCAGGAACTTAAGAGTTATATAAGCAAAAGACTGTAGGATCTGTTAGATAGAAACTGCCTGATTTGCAATTTCAGGGAAAGTTCCATGAATAAGGAGAATTTGAGACTTTGGGTGGTAGTGAAAGGATTTAGAGAAGTAAAAATGGGGAGAGGGAATTCTAGACTCAGGGAGTAATGTGAACCTAGATAAAAGAATGTAAGTCTAATTGAGGGGCGGAAAGTAATTTTACTTGACTGGAATTAAAGGGAAAGACTATCATAAAGATGAGATAAGGCCAAAGTATGAAAGGTATTGAAGGTCAGGTTAAGGAATTCATAATGATCATGTCTTCTCTTTCACTCAAAAACTATTGATGTTTCCCTAGTATCAAAGAATGGAAGGCCTTGAAAGTCAGGTAAAAGAATTCTTATCTATCATATTTCCTTTCCATTCAAAAACTAGTGATGGCTCTCCAGTGCATATAAAATAAAGTATAAACTTCTGACTGGTACTAAAGACCCTTCACAATCTAATTCCAAAGTGATCTATTAGCCTTATATTCCATAGTCTTTATAATGCTGTAACTAGCAAATCTTGTACCCAGAACAAGAAGAAAAAAAAGTAGCCAGGCAAGTGACATTAAAGGAATCCTCAATTTGAGGGGGTAATACAGTGTCAGAGAGACACTAGGAAACCCCCATCTCCTGCTGTGTGTGGAAATTCATTAGCACAGGCTCACCTAAAATATTACTGATGAGGGAAGAAGTAGTCACCATAGGGTAGATTTCAATTACTATTCTTATTAATCAAATGCTAAACTCTGTGTGTAATTCTGAAGAACTGCAAATGCTCTCAGTACATCCTGAATGTAAGTGTGCTGAAACAAAACTGTTGTCATTCCCTTTTAGGGTAAGAACCCTAAAGCTTGGTAAGAACCAAGCTCAATTACTTTCTTATTTCCCATTTTCATGGTGTTCTCTTTCATGTCCATTTCTATGTTCCCATTGCCCATAATATACTCTGCCTATTGCCTTCCATCAGTAAAAGTTCTTCCTTTTTTTCATGGAACAACTACAGGGTCACCTCCCAGTTGAAATCAATCTCTCCCTCCTTTAATTTCTCGTAAAACTTTGTCTCTCTTCTCTTTATATCATAGTTATTTCTTTATTTGTCCTTTCCCCCTTTCGATTGTAATTTTCTTGAAAGCTGATATTGTCTGACTTACAAAAACTCAAGGTCTAGCACAAATGCACACATACACACACAGTAGGCACTTAAAAATATTTGTTCAATTGAACAGAATTTAATTTGGTTTTTCATTTACTATTTAAATTGACAACAGAAAGGAAATTCCCCCCCCCAAAAAAAAAGTCAATAAAGCTATGAAACCAGGAGAAATGGAAAGCTATTGGATACACTCTAAAATAAGAAGTATCCTTGGATTGAGTCCAGAAGGATAATGCATCCAATTCTCTAGTAGGTATCCCCATGATAGCATAGATTCACTTTTGATTCCCCATAACACTGATAAAGCTTGATATTGAAGAAAGAGCTCTGAGCTTGAAGTTGGCTGATCTTATTCTAATTTGGGCTCCACTCTAAATAGCTATGTGACCTTTGGCAAGTGACAACTCCTTTGTGTCTCAATCTTCTCATCCATTAAAAAAACTAATATCTCTTCCAAAAATGACATGAGGTATTTCTGAATCATATCTACAAAGCTTTAAAAAATCCTCTTTAGTTTTCCCACAGTTCAGTGATCTGACATCTGATTTGGGCAGAGCAAGTAGTCCAGAACAAGAAAGATTGCTTATCATGCATATTTTTTTTATTTGTTCAATAATATTTTATTTTTTTCCTAAATACACACAAAGATAGTTTTCAACATTCATCTTTGCAAAACCTCATGTTTCAATTTTTTCTCCTTCCCTCTCCACTCCCCAAGATAGCAAGTAATCTGTTGTAGGTTAAACATGTAAAATTCTTCTAAACATATTTTCTCATTCATCACATGGATAGATAATATTTTTACAGAAAAATCCCCATATTTACCTTTCTTATGTGCCATGGTATTAACTGGAACTGGGTATTTTGGAATTCAGGTTAATACACCCCATGATCACAAGCGGCTTTCCACTTTCAATCCTCTGTTTCTCTTACTTAATTTCCAACACTTTTAATTCAGTTCCTTTTCTTAAATCACTTTTCCCTTGCCTAAAATTTTTTTCTTCTCTGTACCTGAGGCAGAGTAATAAAGGAGAAAAAGGACTGGCTATGAAGTCAAAAATCCTGGCTTCAAATTCAGATTCTAATGCTTGCTACTTTTGATGATCAATTAACCTTGGGCAAATTGATTTTGAACACATCAATTAACCTTCCTAACCTTAGTTTTCTATTTTGTAAAATAAGATTTATGAAATCTTTTCCCCCTACTTCAAAGGTATTAAAAGGATTACATAATAATTTTATATTACTTAGATAATTATCTAGTTTGATGTGGCACTTATAAAACATTTACTATGTGCAAGGCACTGTGCTAACCTTAGGGATATAAATACAAACAAGCAGGAAAGAAATCTCTGACTTTAAGGAATATATATTCTGATAAAAGAAGACAATTTATTAAGGAGAGAATAATAGCATACTTGCTGAGAGCATGGAAAGGAGACCAGACAAAATTTCATGGCTAGTCTGACCTGGGCATGAAAATGATAACAACAACAACAACAATAGATTTATATAAGACCTATTGTGTGCCAGGTATATGCTGTTTTTCAAATATTACTCATTTGATCTTCATAACAGTGGGAAGTTAGTATTGTTATTATCGCCATTTAATAATTGAGGAGAACCTGACCTTCAGGACTTCCATTTATAAGTACTTAAAATATTATCTCATTTGATCCTTATAGTAACTCTAGGAGACAGATAATTATTCTATTCTCATTTTCCAATTGAGGAAACTGAAACAGGTAGCAGTTAAGTTATTTGACCAGAGTCACATCGCTACTATCTAAGACTAGATTTAACACATCTTTTTTCACTATTGGCCCAGCATTCTATCAATTAAAACACTTAACTACCTTCAAGCTATAGGGTGAGAGGAGAACCAAGAGGCAGAGACAAAGAAACAGAACTTTGGTAAGGAGAATGCTGGAATTTAACCAAACAATTTGTCTCATTTTTGGATATTTTGTGGTGATCCACCTTATCTCCTTGTATTGTTAGGATATCTTACCGATTTCATGGAACTAACAGGAGGACTGACTTTTAAAGCCATTTTATAAAAAAAAATCCTCAGGTGAATTATTTATGGAAACATTTTAAATGTTCATGGTTTTTCTCCTTTATTAGGATAAGATAAAGCGTTCTTGTGGATAGGGACCACATTCTGTCTATGTCTGTATCCACAGCATTCCTTATTTTCATACTTTATCCAGATTATATAATAAAAAATAGTTTGATTTTATTTGCATTAGAACCTATATATCTAATTCTAATCTTTAGCTGAACAACTCTAGGTCAGCATCTTCAGCTACCATCTGAATATCTCAGTATGGATATCTTATTGACCTGAATTAAAAATGAAGAAATCTATTTTCCAAAATGAACATTTCATCTTCTGTATATTTATTTCCCTACTTCTCTTATCAATCCCTCTTAGAACCTTGTCATCCTTCAAGATCATACCAGGAGTCCTCTTGGTATGATGGTCTATGTCTCTTTAAATATATGTGAGAATAGCATGAGATAGTAAGTATGCACAGAGTGCCATACCTTCATGGAAGAATCTGGCAAGTGTTTCTAGAAAGAAATAATAAGTTATAATGAATATGATCACCACTACCTCCACCACTCCTGTCAACATGTATGTGTTATACATGTCAATAGAAAGAAAATAAGCTTCTCCAGGACAGGGGACTTTTTGTTTGTTTCTTTATAGCTCTAGTGTCACATTGGATACAGGGGACTTGAAACTGGGACCACCTGGATTCAAGTCTTGCTGACAAATATTATCTTATGACCTTAAGCAAGTAATTTCTCAGTATTCTAGACCAAATGCTCTGAACCTAAGATTTATGAACTCTTTATTTTTTCTCAATAGTATTTTATTTTTCCAAATACATATAAAGGTAGTTTGCAACATTCATTTTTGTAAGACTTTATATTCCAAATTTTTTCCCTCCCTCTCTTACCTCCCCCTTCCCCAAGACACAAGCAATCTGATACAGGTTAAGCATGTGCAATCTTTTAAAACATATTTCCATATTTGTCACATTGTACAAGAAAAATCAGACCAAAAGGAAAAAAATTAAGAAAGAAAAAACTAACAAAAAAGGTAAAAATAGTATGCTTCAATCCACATTCATTCTTCAAAGTTCTCTGTCTGGATGCAAATGGCATTTTCCATCCCAAGCATATTAGAACTGTATAAACCCTTTCTTAAAGAAATATTCAAGTAATTATATAATTGATTTCCTTTGTAATATTATGAATGTCACACAACTAGTGTCTGAACTAGATTTGAACTCAAGTATTCCTGATTCCAGGAAAAGTGTTCTGAGAAAAGTTCACTAGGCTGTCAAAAAAAGTCTATCACACACACACACACACACACACACACACACACACATACATTCACATACAAATTAGGAACCCTTACTCTATGCAATTATCAACCGCTATAAGTTACAGAGAATGTGCCAAACCTACACAAGTAAATGAATTTAGTTCAGTTATGTCCAATTCTTCATGACCCTACTTTTGTACTTTGCCATTTGCTTCTCTAGTTCATTTTACAGATGAAGAAACTGAGGCAAATGGGGTTAAATAACTTGCCCAATATCATATAACTACTAAGTGGCTGAAGCTAGATTAGAATTTGAATCTTCCTGACTTCAGACCCAGCACTTTATTCACTGTTCCTCTTGTTACCCTTTATACACAATAGGTACCTAATAAAGATTAAGTTGACTTGAATCTTGTCCCTACAACTTTTCCTTCCATCATACTTCTCTCTTTGTATTAATGTTTAGTATCAGTTACAGAAACACATCTACACATCTGCAACTAAAACATAATATTTCTAAGTGGTACTAAAACAATCTCATCTCTATCTTTGGAAGATTTTTTTTTTTTGTTCCCAGTGTACATACTTAGCTCACAAGGTCATCAAGATTTATCTTAAAGATTTCTTTGATTTTCATAGTAAAAAGGAACCTCTTCCATTTCTTATGGTTCTTTGGTGTTTCTTCTGTATCTTAAACTTTCTAACTTATAGAATACCTATTTAGGCACATTTGTTATGTATTGTCTTTAAATTATAAGATCCCTGAAAGCAGACTGTCATTTTTTAATCTTTTCATTCCCCAAAACACATAATTTAGATTTCTGCATAAATATTCAAAGGATCATAAGACCATTGGATCACAGAATTAGAGAGAATGAGTCTAAAGGTCATCTAGTCCAATTTCCTCATTTTGTGAGGAAACTGAGACTTAGAGAGATTCAGTGACTTTCCCAGTGTCACACAGATAGTAGCAGGTGGCAGAACAGGAATTCAAACTCAGATCTCTGACCAAATCCATCACATTTTCCATTGAATCCCACTGTTGAATAAGTTCAGTGAACCATATTCTATCTGATGAAATCTAGAGAGAAACTGTGGCAAATAATTTTAAAGAGAGTTTGCAAGTTATGTGTTAGACAGCATTTTTAAGAAGACAAATGTAATTACAATCAATCAATAAGACATTCCAGTTCCAAGAGGCTAAAGAACAGTGGCAGAAAGTCAATTAGTAGGCCTCCCCAAAACATTCAGAATGGTAGAGAAATGATTTTATCAGTGGAATAGGTACACAACTTGATGATGACCTTTTGAAAGCTTAGCTGTCGAAATCTTGATTGAGTGATGGAAATAAACAAAGAGCATCAGATTATGTCAGTACATTTGTATTAATCAATCAATCAATATGCTGGCATTTCCCAAACTTGTTTCCATATTTCTTATTACTTTTGAATAGTACTTTTGTTCTACTCCCTCATCTCCACCCTAATTCTCCTCATGACCCTGGTAGAGAAAATTGCTTATGTGTTTATGGTTGCATTGCAGACTTTGAGAGAATAGAGTATTATTTGGCAGAGTCCTAGCATATCACAGGCTTTCCAAAATATACTAAATGATAATGGGCTTGCAAATGGTTTCTAGTGGCTATATCATTATTATTAATCACCTTATTAATTCGTTCAGAGGTAGAAAAGACTTATTGCCCAAGTACTAAGAAGGCCAATAATCAGTGCATTCATGAAAACAATCAATATGGTTTCAAGCTCTTCTCCCCTAGTTTCCTTTGATTGAATAGCCAAGAAATGTAAAAATACTACATATGTTCCACTTCCCCTTAATACCTCCAGGCAACAATTAATGATACTGCAGGGTTGGTGACATTGGTTTAAACTCTCTTATTGATTTGTTTTTTTATTATCTTTTTCATTTCCTCTTTTCATTATCTTCATTTCAACAACCCATTAGACTGAAAAGGGGCCCACTTCTGAAAAGAATCCTTGCCAAAATATGAGACACACAAAGCCAGTCTTTGAAGGCTACAAGAACAACATGCCCCAGAAATAGTTATCATTTATCAGAAGGTACCTGGTTTAACCTGAAGCTCAAATGAAACCATGCTCAGGTAATTAAGTAATGCAGATCCAACAGAGAGCTGATAAAGACATAATAAATCCTCCTTTCTTTTTTTTTTAATAATAACTTTTAAAGTTTTCTAAATATATGCAAAAATAGTTTTCAGCATTCACCTTTGCAAAAGTTCATGTTTCAAATTTCTCTCCTACATTCTTCATTCCTACCTTCTCTCCCTCTTGCCCCCATTTTCTAGACAGCAAGCAAACCAATATAAATAAACCCTCCCTTTTAACCAATTAGATCTACTCACTTTCCTCTGTACATTCACTGTATGTCCCCTACCTCTGTAGGGGACTTTTTTCACACTTTTTTCACTTTATCCATGCCACTCAATAGTCATTATTAGCCATTGCCTCAAAAGCCTCCCCATTCTTCACTACCTATATAATTAAAATCCCACCAATTTACCTCCCTATCCATTCAATCCTCATGGTTCAGGAGCACAGAATATTTTTTAAAAAAATTTAAGATACATTTGGCATAGAGTACCATTTCCTGTGCATCCTGAAGTTAGAAGGCCTAATTCTACATTTTCAAGGCAAAATACAGTTTTGATGACACCATGAGACTGCTAGGTATCCACTTATAATTCTTGTCTATGTCTTGAATAATCTCCCTTGTGGATTCAATTAATGTTCTAAAGGGTTTCTTCTAATTCTCTTGATGTTATAGAGATATCAATGTACCATGTAAATGGGACATTGATTATCTCTCATTCTTATAAGTAATCAGCCCATCTTTTTGGTTCTACATGTCTTTGATAACATCCTTGATATTCTTCATTAACTGTTACAGCTCGCTTATATACATCTTCATCACCTAATGAAAAGTTCATAACTTTAATTATTTAGTGTCTATGATATTCCTACCCAAATAATATCAATCAAAGAATATATGTTAAAAAGAGGAGCTGTTGGGACAGTGAGGAGGACCTGAGTTCAAATTTTACCTCAGACACTTAACACTTTCTAGTTGTGTGATCCTGGGCCACCCCAATTGCCTCAGCAAAAAAAAAAAAAAAAAAAAAAAAAAAAAAAAAAAAAGGGGAGCTTTTGCTCCCAGAAGAAATTTGAAGTCATTAAAGGCAGTAACTTCCCAAAATCAATCCTATCCACTCTATAAAAATATATAAGACCAAGAGATACTTTCCAAATATTAAGTAGTCAAAGGATAGGTCAAACTCAGAACACCTCTCAATGAAGTATTATGAATTTTAATAAGCACATAAAAGCTTGTTGCTGATCACAAATAAAAAATACAAATTAAAATAAATTTGAAGTTTCATCCTCCATCCAGAAAGTTGCCTATGGTGATCACAAGGAAAAATAATATTATATAAGTTGCTGTACTGATGAAATCTGGTCCCAGAGAAGGGGGAAAACACCTTCCCCTTTTCTTTTACAAAAGTAAGAAAGTATGCAAATAAAATGATGCACTTACTGCCAGATTTCAATGATTGTAAGATCATAAATTTAGAGCTGTAAGGAATATTAGAGGTCATCTTATTCAACTCTTTCCTTTTACAGATAAATTGAGACACAGACACTTGCCCACAAGATTTTAACCTATGTCATCCTGATTCCAAATCTAATACTCCAGCAACTGTAATTTCCTTAACTATTTTTTTTTTCTCAAAAAAGGTATCACAATGTATGATGGGGTGGGACCCAGAAGGGATGTATTAGAAAATAAAAATTATGTGAATATGAGATATTAATAAAATTTATAAAATGTAATTGCCAGTTATTATCATTATGAATTATTATTCCTCTGAATGCCTAAAAAGCTCTTATTTGAAATTAATACCCCTTGATACTGTTAATTATATCTTTAACTCTCTCTCTTTAGATAGATAGATAGATAGATATCTCACATCTACAATGAGGTGGGAAACTTCTTGAGTACATCCAAATCATCTCCTAACTTATTTCCCCATTAGTATTTAGCATAGTCTCTTGCTCATACTTCTGCACAGAGAATACTTGTTTTCATTGATATGATTATTCTTCCTTACTTTGGCTTTCCATGATTCCTACTTTTCTTCAAGGCTTGGCTCAAGAACTACCAGAATCTTTGCTTATCATCCCCACCTTATTTTTAGTATTTCTCCCTTCCAGTATTATATTACTTTGCACTTATTTTGTAACATATTTGGATTTTCTTGCTTGCATAGAGGCTTTTCAGCAGCAGTAGACAAAAAGTCCCTTGAAGATTATTTCACTTTTGTCTTCTTTTCTCAGAGCTTAGCAAAAGAGATTGCACACACTAGGTGCTTAATAATTATTTGTGGAACAAAATTGAATTAAAATGCAATCATTTTACACTTTGGCTTCATGTTCTCTCATCACCTATAATTGGGACTATAATGAGATCAGAGTTCAGTATTTGGCAGTAACTGAAGATCATTGGAGGAATATTCGGGTTAACAAGATGAACTTTTTCCTTCATGACACAGATTGGGACTATAGAAAAATGCACTGTAATTTTCCAAATACAATCTACTTTAGTCACCTAGTTTTATACAACTCTGGACCCAGTTCATTGTTCATCTACAGCATCTGTCCATACTATATTTCCTAAAGGACTGGACAAAAGGCTATTTTTTCCTACTTGTCATATATAGTCTGGGCACTCTGCCTTGACTATAGGAAGTGCTTAATTAATATTTGTTGATGGATCAATTGATTGAACAACTGCTTTGGGGACTGGGATTTGACTTTGAAAGCAGAGTCATTTGGGCCTGCTTTTTACAGAACTTTCAATCCAATCCAATTTGCATTAGAAAGCCTCCTTTGTACAGTACCCTTAGGGCAACTCTGCAAAGTCACTTTGAAAGTAAATGCCATCAAATATTAATAAGATAGGCCAAGGGGAAAAGGCTTGTAGTTTATCCCAGATGAAATGAGGCTGTGGTTGGTTGTTGACATTTTTTTCCTAAATCATGAATGGAAACAGAATTAGACTCCATTACCCAGAGCCAGAGAGCAAAAGCAAAAGGTGACAAAGGTCATCAGAGGCAAACTGAGAAGAACAGGACACTGAAAGAAGTCATGAAACAAATAGTTGAGGCAACTTGCTAAGGACAATGAAGGGTCCACAAAGGAAGAGCATGAAATATATAATTTTCAGCCTAATCTGAAGTGAAAATGTTTTGTTTTGTTTTGTTTCTAGAAACTGTGTGATGTCATCATACATACATAGATCACATAATACTCACTACAATTTGGATCTGAAGATGATAGAGCATTTCCCTCTCTCAATAAGAATTGGAAGTGCAACAGAAGAGGCAGGTTGCCCTGGCTCAGTCCATGCAGAGCTAAAGTAATAGTGTCTGGGAGATGAAGAACGCACACACACACACACACACACACACACACACACACACACACACACACACACATACACACACACTTTCCTCTCAAGGCTACCTTTCAAAAAGTTTAGATTTCACAAGATATTTTAGAAGCTTGTCAACAAGTCATGAATCTGAACTTATTCTAATGTCAATTTAAATGTAAATATAGTCAATTTTTAAATATATACAGAATCTGTTTATCCAATTTGTAGATTACTCTCTTCCCTCTTTCTCCCACTATACTATTGATTATTAGCACTAGCTTTGGAATTACACAAAAGAGGGTAAAAAGGAAGCCAGTTGCCTAGTATGATTTTAGTATGTGATTTTCCCAATCGACCATCCTAAAATGTGTCCATCACATGTTTCCATAATAGAAGACTTTTTTTGATGGCAAAATTTTTTACTCCATAGTTAGAATACAAATACTGCTGTTTAAATTAACATTCAGTAATTCATTTGGGAAGTTTTTATATGTTTACTATGTTCCAGGCATAGTGATAGGGCAACTAGGTGATGCAGTCAATAAAAGCATTAGGCCGGGATTCAAAAAGAAGAGTTCAACATCTGAACTTAGAAATTTATGTGTGACCCTGAGCAAGTTATTTAACCCCTGCCTGCAAAAAAACTGGATAATGAAATAGCAAACCACTCTAGTATTCTTGCCAAGAAAACCCCATGGATAGTTGGTCCAAAGGTTCATGAAGAGGCAGCTATAATTGAATAATCACATGTATCAGACACTAAGCTCATGTGCCATACATGAAAAGACAAAACCAAAAAATATTTACAGATCACAAAATTATAAGGGACCTTAGAAGCCATCTCATCCAACTCATAGCTAAACAACTATTCCTCCAGTCAATTAGCCAATAAACATTCATTAAATGAACTGGTATATGAAAGGCATTGTGCTAACTGGGGATACAAAGACAGGCAAAAGATAATCCTTTCCCTCATGGCCCAGTCTGATGGAAAAGACAAATGTAAAAACTATATACAGACAAGACATAAATAGATAGATTGATAGATACAGATAGAATAAATTGGAGGTAATCAAGGAAGGGACTATAATTAAAGGGGGGATCCAAAAAGGTTTATTATGGGAGGTAAGATTTTATCCGAAATTTAAAGAAAGGCCGGGGAGTCAGGAGGTAGAGATGAAGAGGCAAAATATGTCAGGCATGGGGGCCAGTGAAAAAATTCATAGGCAATGTCACTGGATAATAGATTACTTTGTGGGAGTGGAGTCTAATGAGTAAAAAGCCTGGAAAATTAGGGAAAAGGCAGAATAGGAAAGGCTTTGAACTCCAAATATCATAATCAGCAAATGATCATCCAGCTTTTGTTTGAAGACTTCCAGTGAAGGGCAACCTATTTCCTACTAAGGCTACCCATTCCACTTTTGGACAAGTCCCATTGATGAGGAAACCCCAAAGCTCTTCTCCTTGAACTCTGCCCCACCCCAAGCACAAACAGTTTCCTCCTTATCTAAAAACCCTTTGAATTCTATTCAAATTCTAACCCAGACTGAAGCTCAAGCCAGAAGCCAAACTGGGACTCCACCCACAAGCCCTTTCAGATTGTCAAAAGCCCCGTATTATAAAAAGGGCAAAACTGGAATCTACTCTTTGCAGAGATCCCAAACATGGCATCCTTACACCGGTCATATCAGGGATTTCTGCCCACCGGACCTGTAGTTCCGGTGCTCTTTTATCTCTACCTTCAACTTTACAAACTAAACTTTACTTCCAAACCCCACAATAAACTACTTTTATCAATCTAGGTTTTCGTGTCTGTAAATTACTTTACAGAGGACTCTTGCACCACTACTAGACCTCATTTAACTCTGTATCTTTGCGCTGAATCCAAAGAGGTTGCTGGGGAGCTCTATATGACTCCCTATACCCTGAACCTGCCACTAGACCTCAATTAAACCTAATTTCATTTAGATAATCCTTATCTAGTTCTCATCACCATCATTGGAAAATACATTTCTTGACATCAAACCCACTTTTGTCCCTTTGCAAGTTCTATCCATTTTTCTTTCTGCCCTCTGAAGCCAAGAAGAGTAAACCTCTTCCGTCTAAGAGCTTTTATATAAATGGAGAGACCGAGAAACATCAACTTGGGATAGATGGACTTTGAATAACCTGTGGAGCACCATAACAATTTGGAAAATTGCCTAAGTGGGAACAGAGAAGCTAGTTAGAAGGGACTTTGGAGGTCATCTCATTGAACCCATATAAGGAAGGCATCTACAACAGCTGAATGAGTTAAAGTCTACACAGGCATTGCTTTGGCATTCAGCACTGTAGGTATTACCATAAACATAGAAAGAAAGCCTTTAATGCAATCATCTGAATATCTCCATGATGAGATGTGGGAGCTTCCATGAAGGAAGCCTAATCAGCACTATCTTGGGTGACAGTCAACAAGGACTGATGAAGTGTCCACTATGTGTCAGCATTGTGCTAAGAACTTGGAATACAAAGAAAGGCAAAAATAAAATAGCCCTCATTCTCAAGGAACATTCAGTCTAATAAACAACAAATAAATAAGATATATACAGGGAAAACTGAGATAAACAACAGAAGAAAAACATTATTATTAAGGGAGATCAGAAAAGGCTTCTTGTAGAAGGTAAGATCTTAGTTGGGACTTTGAAGGAAGCCAGATAATCTATCCAGTAAAGAAGAGAAGAGAGCTCTAGACTTGAGAGACAATCAGTAAAAATGCCTGAAATTGGGAGATGATCATCTTGTAAGAGGTAGAGCAAGCAAATCAATATCTTTGGATCATACTATACATGGAGAATGGAGGAAATAGAATAAGGTACAGTTGCAAAGATAGGAAGGGATCAGGTTATGAAGGGATTTGAATGCCAAATAATGGTTTTATATTTGATCCTGAAGATGACAAGAGAGCCTTCACAGTTTATTGGATGGGGTGAGGTGACATCAGACCTGAATTCAGGGTGATTAGTTTAACATCTGAGTAGAAGACAGAATGGAAGACAGAAAGATTTGAATCAGAGAGATTAACCCAATAGATAGTCCAGCTTTGAGATGAAGAGTCTCCTGTAGTTGTAGTGACAATATCATTAATATCATTAATCAAACTGATCAAACTGAGACCCAGAGGAGGCAAGAGACTTGTTTAAGATTACACAAATAGTTACTAGCAGAGTTCAAGAATAGATATCTGAGAGGAAGGATGGCTCAAAGTCCACCATGGATCCTACTACACCAACTGCTTTGATTATAGATTCAATCTGTTATCATGGAACAGAGTTTCTCTTTGTGGGAAGTTAACCATAGGTCAAAGAGCAATCAGAAACATAACCTTGTCTTCAATAGCACCATATTTGAACATTTTAGGTTCATGAGATAGAAATGTAACACAAAAACTATACAAAAAGTTTATGAATTCAAGACCAATAGCTGAACACCAATTCATCTTAAAGCCTAACTGAAAATAAATGTTTCAGTTGTTAGATCTGTCAATTTTTCAAAGGATTGCAATATTTAAGTACAAAGTGACCTCAGAAATCACACAATCCAATTCATACTCCCAAAATAGAATGGGATGGCTCTTAAAGTAGTGGATAAAAGAGGCTCTTCTTTAAAAGCTTCCAAAGAATTCCTTCTACTACCTATCCATTTCTGGTGATCTTTAAATATTGGGATATTTTTCCTGATGTCATGCCTATATTTGCATCTTTTAAACCTTGGGCCTTTATTGCTCCTTCTAATTTCTGGAACTAACAAAACAGATTAATTCCCTCTTTTCTTTGACATAGCATTAAATACAAAAACAACTATCATCTTCCCCTTTCCTAAGTCTTCTTTTCTATCAAACATCTATAGTTCCTTTAACTGATTCTCACATCATATTGACTCAAAGTTCTTTACCATCCTGGATAGTTTCTTTTGGGTACTCTTCAGCTCATTGATATCTGTGTAACATATGGTACTAACCATAATATTCCAGCTATGATCTGATCAGGATAAAGTTTGGTAAAAATATCACCTCCTTATTCCTGGAAGCCGTCCCTCTCATAATAGAACTCAAAATAATTTTAGTTTTTCAGCTCCCATATAACACTGTTGGCTCATATTGAACTTGTAGTTCCTAAAAACTCTAGAACTCTTTAAGATAAACTCTTTTCTAACAATATCTTGTCCATATTATATTTATAGAGTTGAGTTTTTTAGAATCAATACTTTATGTTTATACATGTGGTTTATATATTCTTCCAGGATCCTCTTTCCAACATTGATGAATCTGAGTCTCCAGAACTTGATTTCATTTTGCCCACAGGAATAGAAGTCAAAAGTCATTTTTAATGCTATTAGCTAAAGCAACTAAGTACTTTGTTCCAAGATTATTGTTTGAGAATCCTTTAATCAACTTGCCATAAGCAGTAAGGGGTATTTACTAAAATAGCACAGCAAGAACAATCAGTACAAAATATTCCCTACAAAAGCCTGTGATGCATTCTCCTACATACACAAATAAGAGTTCCAGAAGAGTGGGCTCAAGCTGAGAGAAGAAATGGGGCAAATGAGTAATTCATTTCCTAGTTGTTGGAAGTTCTTTTGTCTTGTTCATAAAGTCAATTTGAACTTTTCATTCCTCAAGAAATCCACTGTAAGCATGGTTAATGTCTGTACAGCTCTTCAGCACCCAAAACAGATATTGATATCAGCTATTCTGGGGACACTACTAGGACACCTCAGAGCTTGAAAGATCCTCCTCTGACCAAATGGGAGAAGTGAAAGATACTTGGCTTCTCTTTCCTCTACCAAAATAGTTTTGTTTTGTTTTGTTTTGTTTTTCCTTAGGAGTATGATAGAAAGAAACAGATGCTCAAGATTCTGGTAAAGAGGAGACATGGAAGGAACAATATAGCTTTTATAAAGTGCTTCAAGGGATACTTAAGGAAAAGGAATTATTCTCTTCATCCCCTAAAGGCAGAAATAGCAACAGTGGGTAGATAATGTAGAGAAAATTCTCTTCTCCATTCACTTGATACTTTACCAAACATCCTTATGAACCATGACCAAATTTTCCCAGCCAACCCAAACATGATTTTTGTTCGTCATTTTAGTTATACATTTTTCAGCATTTACTTCCAGATCTATGAGAAATTTGTTTATTAAAATATGTTCTCACCTAGTTAAAATATCAAAGCTAAAATGGGGGGGAGTTTTTCACTCCATCTTTATTTTCCTTATAAAATTCAACCATATTATTATTCAGCTAGTTGGTCAAAGTCTTTGGGGATCCTGACACTGTCATCCATTATGCTAATTAGCCCTCCTAACTTTTGAGTCATGTCCTCAGGAAATGCTTATGTTTCTAACCTAGAATCCTTCTGTCTGATGAGGCAAAAATGTTGGTGATATTGCTAGCATATTGTGATTCATTAACCGCAGGGTCCCTTCATTTAGATTCCAAACCTATTTATAATACTTATAATTAAATCTGAAAAGGTTTTCTTGCAAAAGTTGCAGAGCTGCATTTGCTAGTAGCGATTAGAATTTCAAGGCGACAATAATAGTCCCTGCTGTGTTCAGCATCTGTTCAGCATCTATACTTGCTGGTTGGTCACTTCACACTCCAAAGATTGCCTTACCTCACAACACAGTATGGAAGTATCTTTGTGTATTTCTTAAGAGCCATAATGTTAATAACAATGCAAAAATCACACTAAAGCTGGAGTGGCAAATGCTAAATTACCCCAAAATTAGCAAAAGTTTCTAGAAATCTACTCCAAATGTACTTTAAAACTTTTAAACTTTAAAAATACCACCAGTCCAGTGGTGTAAAATCCAAATACAAAAATATGACTGTGGGTTACATGTTATCTTAGAAAATTGCAAATTAACATTATTTATGTTGCATTGTATTTTTAATTTTTTTATTTTAATTTTAATTAAAAAAAAATATTTCCCCAGTTGCATTTTAATCTGAGAGTTTTACAGGCCATCCACAGCCTGTGGGCCTTGTATTTGATACCCACTATTGAAGAGGAAACCCCAAAACTCTGAAAAATCCTTAAAGGAGAAAATCTCCTTTGACTCTGCCTCAGGGAGGGGACTCCACCCCAAGCATAAAGAGTTTCATCTTTGTTATCTGGGTGGGGATGGCTCAGTCCCAAAACCCATTGAATTCAATTTAAATTCTAACCCTAGCTGAAACCCAGCCAGAAGCCAAATTGGGATTCCACCCACAAGCCCCCTTCAGCTTGTAGCCAAAGCCCCCTATTATAAAAGAGCCAGACTGGAATCCTCTCTTTGCAGAGGTCCTAAACATGGCAGTGTGTGGTACGGAAATGGTGAAGGGTCACCATTTAATAAAAAAAAAAGCTGGAGAGAGCTCTAGAGAAAAGCAAAGTTTATTGTACATTCTCGCGAGAAGGGCGTCCCACTCTTCGAGTAGACTATCGAAGAGAGGAAGCGCCTCCTGTGGGCAGGACAGCACCTTTAATCCCTAACGCAAAACGCCCCCTCCCACCACTGACCCTCATCCTCATTGGCTGAGAGTCTTACATTCTAAACACGAGATCTACCCATGAAATTGAACTTGACCAATAAGTACATAGTTGCCCATATTTGGATGAAATAGGGAGATGTCATAGGAGGGGAAGGCAATGCCCTTCAGAGTCCTTCAGGCCTACTCGAACTCTGAAGTAGATGAAGCCTTACTCGATTTTCACAACTGTCTTGAAAGATCTCACCTCATCTCATTCAGTCCCTCCTCTTATTTTGTACACTGAGATCTCTTCAAATTTTTGTAACATAATTTCACATTCCCTATGAATTCCTCACTTCCTTCTGATTCCTGTTGGCCTTGGGCCACCGGCTCCACCCTTACCCTTTTAACAGCATCTATTTAACAGACCCTTCAGCTTTCTCTTCCAACCTGATCATTCCAGATGATGAGTTTTGGACAATTCTGGTTATTAATCTGATCAAACAGGGGATGCAGATAGGGAATAATATAACACCACTAAAAGCTATAAGGCCCAACCAAAGGAGCTGCTTCCACCAGCTTCCCAAACCAGGACCATCTAGAAGTATTGAACAGTGAGGTCCAAGTCTGTACAGGAACATGAGCAAGTTTCCTAATGTTCTTAGTGATTTCCTTCACTAGATTACCATTGTTATCAATCTTTATACAACATGTGGATAAATTTAGTTTAGCACAAACTCTCCCTTCCTCAGCCAACAAATAATCCAGCACAAGTCTATGTTGTAAAACAGCTTCTCTGGTTTGAGTAGCTTCATCAGCCAAAAGATGTAGTGCCTCATCTGTCTGATTGGTGATAATCTCTACAACTGCCTGAAGCCGAATTATTCTGTTCAACATATATATTGGAGTTCTATATCCCCAACTTCCATCTTGAGCCCAAGTTGCTGGCCCATATTCTTTGACTATTCTTTCTGGAGGCCAGGCCTCAACCCCAACCATTTGCATCTTCAGTCCAAGTGATGGAGTTATCTAAACTCTGTTTCCCCCTTCCCAAATCATTATACAACTGAATCCCTAAATATTGGTTTGCCTGTTCGCAAAGAAAGAAAAATTTTGGCCTTATTAGTCCAATATAACAATTCCCTGTCCAATTGAGAGGCAGGTGATTATAGGCAGTTAAACCACAGATCCAATAATGACCCTTTAGAGCAGGTTGTTCCCTTGGAAATATGTCTGAGCTATTCCTTGTAAAAGGGTAATATTGTTGGTCTCTCGTCCCTAGGGGGCTTCTCCCCCAAAGGGGTCATACTGGCATTTCCATAAACCTTGCTCTTTTCTCCAACTACAATTGGCAACTGGCCACTGGCCTGTTAGATTAGAGGTACTCCAAAATGTGGAAAACAGAGTCCCATGTTGCCCGGGTGTCCTTGGGGTGACATTATACCAACCCCATTGGTAACTGTACCCAATGTATATGTTCCCTTTCCTCTTATTCTCTTTTATACATCTCAATACATCCCATTCTACTTCACTACACTCAGCAGTAATGACTTGTTGATAGCAATATCCCTGCTCTCCTATTTCTGGGAGAACATCCAAGGTACAGTCTTTCTAGTCCTTCCCACACTTCAATTGAGGATTCCTCCCCTTATTCTGCCAATATTTAGACATTTTTGTACAGTCAATTGTCTTTGGCCTCAGGTCTGTTCTCGAATAGGTCCACTCACAAACACTATTTCCCAGCTTCAAACCTCGTCCTGTCTGATTTAAGCAGTATTTCCCTTTCCTATCTTCGGTCAATGACCACTGATGTTTCTCTTCTAAATTCCAGAAACCGGTCCCATTATGAATTTGGGATCTGTTGCTAAGGATCCAGGCTGGGCTTAAGGGGACAGGTACCCATGGCCATTGGTTCAATTGTTGGGATCCACCACAGATCCAACAATTTGATAAGTTAAATGTCCTCCCTATATTCTGCATGAGCAGGAGAAATTGGTTCTCATCTCTAGAAGGTAAAGGTCTAGTTTCTATGGCTATCGTAAGGAAATAGATAAACCCAACGCTAAGGGGGAGCTTCATAATGTTCAACTATTATAACACCATGAAGTTAAGGCGAACCTCCCAAAGGAAAATATATCAAATCACAAACAGGCAAAGGAGACCCAAAGTAAGAAAAGAGAAGTCATACAGTTACAATGCACTGGATTCAGAATCAGTGTTCTTTCAGTGGAGGTCCCCTCCTCAAATGTAATTTGAAGTCTCCCCTGTCTTCAACTGTCCACTCTGATAAAGGTGGCGCCACAGGTCCTTTTGTCCTGGTGTGGTGTGTCCAGCCTCGTTCCTGGGTGCGAATCGCAGTATCTGAAGTCAGTATCACTTGGTGGGGTCCGTCCCAGCACTGAGTCAGCTTCTCGTCCTTCCAGGAATGGATCAGCACCCAATCACCAACCTGAATTCTATGAACAGGGAAACCTAGAAGTCTGAGCTATTAGCCCTTTTTGTTGAAGTCCTTGCAAATGTTCCAGCAATGATTTAACATATCTCTTAACAAACAAATCCTTAGTTTCTAAAAAGGGTCCCAGTCTCCCTTAGGATAAGCCTGGAAAGCATGACCATACAATAATTCGTAAGGTGAAAGCCCAATATCTCTACGTGGCTTGGTCCTGATTCTAACCAGAGCGAGAGGAAGTCATTTTGTCCAAGGTAGTTGGGTCTCTAAAGATAACTTAGTCAGCTGCCGTTTTATTTCTTGGTTCATCCTTTCTACTTTCCCAGAAGAGGGAGGATGACAAGGGGTATGGAGATCCCAAGTGATTTCTAAGGCCCTAATCAGATTCTGCAATACCTGGGCAGAAAAATGTGTTCCCTGACCCGAGTCTATCCTCTCCACCATTCCGTACCTAGGAATAATTTGTTCTAATAAGACCTTACTTACTGTCGAGGCAGTTGCTCGGCCTGACGGGAATGCCTCCACCCATGAGGTCAGATGGTCCACTATGACCAGCAAGAACTCGACCCACTGGTGGCAGCTCAGCAAAGTCCACCTGGATGCTTTGGAATGGTCTGATTCCAGGAGGTCGTCCCCCTTTTGGAAGCTGGCGTTGGGCAGCCCTGTTAGTCCTTCGACAAACAAGACAACCGGTTGTCCACCAGTTGTCGAGCCATAGTATATAGGCCGGGGGAAACATACCTTGTCAGTATAGCATCACACAGGTTTTGGACATCCCAATGACTGCCCTGGTGCAGTTGCTGAAGGACTTGCCTCATACTTGCTTTGGTCAGTACCTCTCTGCCGTCAGGTAAGAGCCATCATCCTTCCGAGTTCTCAACTGCTCCGAGAGTTGAGGCTTTCTCTTTTTCCTCCTGAGTAAAACTAGGAGAGGGTAGACTAGGGGGAAGTACAGGTATCAAAGCCATTATATGAGAGATTTCCTGATCTCCGGCTCCCTTGGCCTCCCGGTCTGCTAATCTATTTCCCCTTACCTCAAAAGAATTTCCCATCTGATGTCCCTTTACATGTATTACTGCTATATTCCTACGAGTCAGAATATTTTCTAGTATCTCTCTGACTAGTGTATGATGAACCAGTTCTTTACCTTTACTGTTTACATATCCTCTTTCCTCCCAAATCCTCCCAAATACATGCACCACACCCCAGGCATATTTAGAATCAGTATATATATTCCCATCTTGGTCACACAATAATTTTAACGCTTGATTTAAAGTATACAATTCACAGCAATTCACAAGTTTGAGCAGACCAATGGGCAGGTAGACTGCCCTTGGTAACAGTGGAAGTTCTAACAAACCCATTTCTTTTCCCATTTACCATCCTAGAAGAACCATACATAAATTCTAAACAAATATTTATCATAACCTTGTGTTGATAACAATAAGGAATTTGTCCCAATGAGTTTATATCCAAGTAGATCTTTCATAAGTGAACATTATTCATACAAATCAGTTTGTTTTTAAAAACATCCAATGCAAATACAATCATATACAGAATGTCTAATGACACACAAGAGAATTCAAGAAGTTTTGATAATAGATTCCCATTAACTTGTAATGGGAGAGACATTCTGCTATTCTGAAACATAAGGTCTTATCAAGTATTCTGATAGAGGCAGGGGGGGTTTTTGCAGAACTAAGAGGCAAGGAAACTGAGGCAGGACTGAGTCAGGACAATAATTCAAAGTTAAAACATAAGCCAGCCAATCATAGTCTAGCAAATTTTCAGCTAGAGTCCCCTGTAAAGGCCTTTTGTCTCTGCAGCCTTCTCCAAACCCAGCATCTGCTAAAATCAGGTGTGTCTAGCTAGTGGACAGGTAAAGAGCTTTTTCAACTTTTTGCAGCCTCTCCCTTATCTGTAGAGACAAGAGAGCGAGACAAAAGGAGACCTTTTGTCAATCGCAGCAATTCTTAAAAGAATTGTGCCGAGCATAGAGCTCTAACAACGATCCAGGCCAGAAGCAGCCTGGATGTCCGGTGCAAAAAAAGAAAAAAATCTTTTACCTTTTCCAGAGTTCCATTCAGTACCCAAATTATGTCTATTTTTCGAGGTCCTTCATCAGGGAACCAAAATGATGAGGTAAGCAAAGAGTAAGTAGTTTCCAATTAGGCCTGAACTGAAATAAGACATCAGTTTTTCCCAATTTTCTGACCAGTTGAAATCTCAGTTTCCCTTCCCCCCCTGTTTACAGAAATTATCAGATTATACACAACAGACTAGTAAATTTCCCAAAATAGCAATAGTCATACAGTTTTATACAGCAATAGTTCTGTTCTCCAGGGGACAAAAAGGAAGCAGGATTAAAATTTTTGCAAATAACCCTATCAAATTATCAGATCAGATTAAAATAATCTTTAAACAAGGAGACTATCACGCATGTAAATAAATATTGAATAACTTGTTTTCAGAAAACTTCAGTTCCAACTCCTTAGAACAGTTATAGACTTGAAAAATAAAAATAAAACATTCAGTTATCAACACCATATAAATGTAGGTTTTTCCTTTAAACAGTAGAAATAATTAATATCTAAATCAGCAAGGAGGTGCAGTTATTAAAAACAAACTAACAAACAAAAAAAAACACCCCACTATACTTAATGGGAGGAGGGACCTCTCCACGTGGTCACCCTTCCCCCAAACCACCATGCTTCCCGACCCAATATATCATAGCTCCATTTAAACTATTAATTACTTTTACAAATCAATCTTTCCTGTCCAGTCTTTAAGTAAATATATATGTATATATTTTTAAACTTTACACTTCAATGTTTGCACGTAACTGACCCAAATTTCATAAAACTTAAAGGTTTCTTTCCCCTGGCCCATGTGGCCCTGCTGCAGTCAGGACACGTGGGAGGAAGAGGAAGGAAGCCACCATCTTCACTCGCTCAATCCCACATACTTCCCCATGTACAGGGTTTCTGATCCCAAATGGGATTTACTAACAGCTATTTCTGGTCAGCTGAAACGACCCCTGTTTCAAAAGACCTAGTTCTCCTCCCCGCCCGAAGGCCCCAGGAAGGGCTAATGGAATTAAATCCTCTCAGGTCCTTCCCTTCAGGTACCATTTAATCCTTTTGGCACCACCAGTCTGCAACAAAACAACATTACCTTATCATCTTTTTCTTGCTTTTTATTTTTCCTCATATTTTGGCAGTTTGTTCCAATTACTTAATTTATCTCCCAAGGGAATATCTACCGGTATTTTCTGATATTTTTCTCATTTCTCTCCGTGAGGGCTGGCTGGGACTAGGCCACACCCATTGAATTTGGAAGGAGTTTAACAGACTCCTAAACGCCCAAACACGCTAACTGTCACCAGTTAACTCAGTCACCCAGGAAGGCCTAGCTCTCTTCCTGTCTACCGTCTACAGCCCCCTCCAGAATCTATAACTAGACTCAAGGGGCTTCACAGGACGCTTACCTCCACTGGGTTGCTGCGCAGCAAATTTCTTGACTGATCTGTCCTCCACCAACCGGTTGGGATTTTCACCGCGGAGTTTCCGTTGCTTTTCTCTGAGTTTCTCCACTTCGGGTCCACTCTATGTCAGGGAGCAAGGAGAAGCCCCTGGAAGCTGGCGGGCTGCCTAAATCAAGGCAGGGCGCCATCCCACTAGCACCCAGGAGTTCACTTACTCACCGAGTAAAGGATCCCGGACGAGCCCCCAAACTGTGTGGTATGGAAATGGTGAAGGGTCACCATTTAATAAAAAAAAAAGCTGGAGAGAGCTCTAGAGAAAAGCAAAGTTTATTGTACATTCTCGCGAGAAGGGCGTCCCACTCTTCGAGTAGACTATCGAAGAGAGGAAGCGCCTCCTGTGGGCAGGACAGCACCTTTAATCCCTAACGCAAAACGCCCCCTCCCACCACTGACCCTCATCCTCATTGGCTGAGAGTCTTACATTCTAAACACGAGATCTACCCATGAAATTGAACTTGACCAATAAGTACATAGTTGCCCATATTTGGATGAAATAGGGAGATGTCATAGGAGGGGAAGGCAATGCCCTTCAGAGTCCTTCAGGCCTACTCGAACTCTGAAGTAGATGAAGCCTTACTCGATTTTCACAACTGTCTTGAAAGATCTCACCTCATCTCATTCAGCAGCCTTACGCCTGGCATGCCAAGAACCTCTCTTTACCTTCAACTTTACTAAATAGACTTTAACTTTACTAAATAGACTTTAACTTTACTTCCAAACCCCATAATAAACCTTTTTTATCAATCTAGGTTTTCGGGTCTGTAAATTCCTTTGCAGGGAACTCTTGCACAGCCACTAGACCTCATTTAACTCTGTATCCGTGTGCCAAATCCAAAGGGGTTACGGGGGAGCTCTATTTGACTCCTTGTACCCCAAACCTGACACTAGACTCAATTAAACCCTAATTTCATTTAGGTACCCCAATTCTAGACCTCATTACTATCATATAATAACAGAGCGCTTTGAAATATATATTCTAAATCTAGAGTAGAATTAAAATCAATTCTCCAGTGTATTCCAACAGAACTTCATGTGGGAGAATGGAGGAGGAGTCAATAGGTCACTTTTGTGTTTTTCTTTAGATTATACATGCCCCATACTTAAAGTCATGCACAATAAAAAAGAAAATTTGGGCCCCTGCAATATGTCTTCAGGGAGTTATTTTGGAATAATAATATATATACTTTTTTCTCTTTCTTCAAACTTTACCTGGGTTGGGTGACATGCACTAGGTGTGTTCAGTCACTACAGCAAGCTCTGAATATATGAAATGTAAGCTCCTTGTCCTCTCCTCTCAACTCCGTAAGAAAGAAATATTATCTATGCCTTCCTTAGAGCCTGGAGCAACTCACAAGGGACAAACATCTGAGAACCTAGTAAGCTAACTTGAAGAAGCAAACCTTTTCCCTCTGAAATTTCAGTGACTCAGGATATGAAAATACAGTAACTCATCAAATAAAATGTTCTAGAACTTGTGACTTTTTTGATCTTAGGTCTCTGAGTATTGAGTCTGAGAGCCATAATTAGGGCTAGACATACTGGGCACTGAAATTTAGAAGCATTGGCAGGATTTGTTCTACTTCAGTAGCAAAGAAACAATAGCCTGTATCTGGTTAGCAGGAATAATTAACTAAAAGAGAAAACTATCAGATGGCCCTCTTCCCCCATACAGCTATTGCATCCCATGTGTGAATTCCACTCACCCAGAAAAGATGAGAAGAATTGATAGAAGTTGATGATGTGAGAGGATTTCTAGCCATGAAGACTAATTTCCATGGGAAACATTTTTGTGTAATTTGCCCAAAGTACATAACTGGCTACTTCCAACTCTGCTGTGAAGTCATTTCCATAGCCAATAGATTTGGTACAGTCTTATTTAGGACTCACAATGTAAAAAAGGTCTAATGGGAATTTATCTCCAAAGCAATGGGGCATGCTGGTAGCATCTACTATTGCATTTGCCTCTCCAACAATTGCTCCAATTTTTCCTACTTCTTGGGAAAACCCCAGATAGGATTCTTCATGTACTTAACAAGTATTTATTGAAATGTGCCAAAAATGCAACTGTAATCGGGACACATAAACATGTAAAAATTCTAAATATGTAAAAATAAAGATTTGCTGTTCAAGTTCAGAGAAGGTGAAAAGGGGAATAAACAGGCACCTGGGAGAAATAGATGACAGACTATACTGGATCTGACTTCAAAAAAATGAGTTCAAACTCAGGATCAGACACTTACCAGGTTTTAATTTGTCTGCCTCAGTTTCCTCATCTGTAAAATGTGGAATATATTAATAGCCTTTACTTCCTAGAGTTTATACAGTGCCTGGAATAAAACAGCAGCTTAATAAATTCATATTTCCTCCCCTTTTTTTCTCATATCAGTTCCTCCAAGAAGGACTGTTTTCTTGAATTAGAAGATTTTCCTTTACAGTGAATCTGAAATCTACTATCTGTGTGACCTCATAGCAGTAAAATGGAAATAATAATAGTACCTACCTCACAGGATTCTGATGATAAGAAAATGAGACATATGTAAAGTGCTTTGTAAATGTTAAACCATTTATATAAATTATAAATATATAAATTTAAACAATTATATAAATATACTACTATTTAAAACAATTACTACCCCATCATACCTCCTCTTGTAAAGTTTGAGGAAGACTGTACGCAGATGCAAAACTTTACATTTTCCCCCATAAAATTTCATCTCATTAGGATCAGCTTAATGGTCTGAACTATCAAGATCTTTTCAGATCAGGGGCAGTTGGTTGCAGTGGATAGAATACCTGCCCAGGAGTCAAAAGGAACAGTTCAAATCTAATCTCAGACTTTAATACTAGTTAACTATGTGTGACTATAAATTACTATCTCAATTGCCTCACCAAAAAAAAAAGGAAAGGAAAGAAAAAAAAAAAGGATCTTTTCAAGTCTAGATTCTATCATTTATTGGGCTAGTTATACCTCATTCCAGTATTGTAGCATCTTCATATTTGATAAGTAACACATGTTTTTAGGTAAGCTATTAACAAAAAAACAAACAAACAAACAAAAAATCTGTTAAATATTGTGGAACACAGAAACAAATACATAGTATAGAAAAAAGTTGCAAAATTTTGTCATCAACTTAGACTTGGGAACTTGAGTTCAAGTCCCAGTTCTGACACTTATAACCTATTCCTTTAGTGAATTATTTTCCACCATTATATTATAAGTTCCTTGAGGACAGAAACTGTTTTTCTTTTCCTTATTTATATTTCCAGTGTTTAGTACAATACCTGGAACATATTAGGCAATTTATTAATGTTTAATGAATTAGATTGCTTTGACCTTTGATCAAATACATATATAGATGTTTCCTCATCTGTAAATTGAGAGTATTGGATCAGATGTCTTCTAAGAACTATTTTCTAAACTATGATTCTATGATATCTGGAGCATTTTATTAGAGATCTCAGAGCTGAATGACATGGAGCCTTTAACAGATACTCATTTAGTTTAGTAATATACCTAGTTCTTATCCATATCTCACTATCTTCTCTACAAATTTAAAAGATATTTTGTCAAAAATTTGCTAAAATTAACACAAAGAGCCGTAGCATTCCTCTCATTTTCTCATCAAGTAAACATTTCCATAAAAGGAGATGACTTTAGTCTATGACCTGCTTTTGATGTTGATTCCTTGTATATCTTGATGAAGCCATACTGGTTCTTTGTAATCAATACTTCACATTCTAGTTGATTGCTAACCATCTCTTTAATGATCCATTCTAGAATTTTCCCAGAAATCAAGCCATGTTCATGGGTGTATAATTTGTAGACTGTTTTCTTTTCTTTTTTTTTTTTTTTTTTTTTTTTTTTTTTTTTTAAGAAACTCAGAGATTGGTTAATGTGGGGCCAATCTTTGAGCATGTGCTCTCTGGGACCAGTTCACATATTGATATGATGAACCTTTTTTAAGGTATATGTAAAGAAAGAGTCCTTTCACTCATTCCAGAGCATGCCTGTATATTTCTGGCTATTTCTTGTTAACTAACTGCATAGTGATGAAAAATATTTTAATCAACTGCTAAACTACAAATGAGAAATCTAACTTAGCTGAGCGAGGGAGAGACTGATCCATCAGCTGTGCTGTACATGCACTTGATGAGATTTCCAAAAAGAGAGAAAAGGACATTCACAGCCACAAAGACCCTTGCTCCCCAAGGGTAGGGAGGGGGAATATTTTGGAGCAACCACTCTAAGTTTCAGTCCACTCTCCCCAGGGACTGAGTAAATATTTAGAGGGAAACCTCCCAGTTTGGCAGGAAATTTTGGTCCTTTTTATTCTCTCAGTAAATATTCCTGTGTAAAAGCGAATTGACATTAATTTAATTGATTTTGAGGAAATGTTAACTGGTCAATTGATATTAGAAGAAAAGAGGAAAGGGATAAGCATTTATATAGGGCCTACTGTATGCCAGGCACTATACAAGATAGGACATGAGGAACAGTATTAGAAAATACCCCAGTTTCTCAGAACTCTGGGCAAAGTAGTCAACCATCTTCTGAGGTTCCAAGCTGCCAGTGTGAGTGGAGGTTGAGATAAAGAATTGTGTTGGAGGGGTTAATGCTAATGAAAAGGACATTTATCACTCTCTGATTTGGGGGGGGTGTCTCCCATTACCCATGACTTTTCAGCCATTACTGAAAGTTGTTCAACAATCATAATTGACAGGTCTTCTAGTATCTGAGGATAGAGTTCATCTGAGCCAAGTGACTAGAATTCATCAAGGGAAACTAGATATATAATATTGTCCTACTTACCTTAGGCATCAACTCCCTCTTGCTCATTTTTTATTTATTTCCAGTGTGATGGTCATTCTCCTTGGCAGAAAAAAAAAAAAAAAAAGCAAATAAAAATTTATTGCTCTACCTTTTACTTTTGTGAATTTCCATAATTTCATCCACTACAAGACCCTATACCTTTTTGTATCCTGTTTTTTCTCCTAATATAATTTTTAAAAATCTTTTCTTGTTTCCCAGTCTCAACTCAACTCATTCTGCTTTACCATTCAACACTATCTCTACAAGACTGTGACATGTCATTATATTCATCCTCTTTTATCTGGCCCTGCTTCTATCTTCTGTACATTTCTTTCTTGTTTTAATCTAAGTTGATTTATAAGTTCCCTTTGCATTCAGACCATCTTTTTCAGATAAATCCAATTTTTCTTCTTTGATATAACTTTTTGTCTTTAGAATTTCTTTCTTGAGTATCTACCATAACCCATAGACAAATATTCCCTGTAACACTTTAGTCCATGACATCCTCCCTATCTTTGCTCTGAATCCTTTGAAATGTGTTTTCCTCAAGCTAGGGAGCATGTTAGATTATATATAAATTTGCTCTTCTTCTCTATTATAAACCCCAAATCCCAGGTTTCCTAACCTTTATACTGCAGAAGTGAGTTCCTTCCAGCTAATGTCAGATCCAGAATAGAATTTCTCTTTTTTGACTCTTATGCCTTTTGAAAGATAATATTATTTCTAAGAAAATTCAAGAAGTTATTTCTCTTCTTTTGGCATAGAAACAACTTTAGCAGATATCTGGATACTATATCATGTCTCTTCTGTTTTAAATTCATATATTTTCAATTTCTGTTTGGATAGTCTGTAGTATAAGAAAATAACTTGTTTTTTTTTTTTCCCCCTTTTTTTACCTTTTATTCTCTATCATAGTGTCTGCCTCTAGTTTCCCAATTTGCTCCCATGAGTATTTTTTTCCAAAATAAAATGTTCTCACCTTTCTTCTATCTTTTTTTGTTTGTTAGTCGTTGTTGTCATTTTAAATAAAGTATACTTGTCTAATAACATAGTCTAGTCATTGGTTTCATCTGATCAAATCTCAATGATATCTGTATGGACAATTTATTCCCTACTATTTATTTTCTGAACTTTGAGTGTTTTGTATAAATTTTTGAGTCCATGGGCTTTAATACTGCCTCTTTTCTTGGATTTTTGTCTTCTATGAACTTCAAGGTATCTCAATTGATATTATTATTTGTAGCTTAGAATATATGCACACATACTATTTCCCTACCCTATCTTTTTTCATGTAAATCCTTTTTGAACAGATTTGCAAGATGCCAGCAAATATACTGCCTCAAGACTTTGTTAGTATATTCCAAATCTAGTGAGACTCTGTCATAGCTATATTTTGAATTATGGTCCAGATGTCAAAATACCATGCTCTGTCACTACCTATGGAGCCAGCTGTTCATTTCCCAAATTAATTTTTTCCTCTTCTTCAACCCTTGATTTCAATGGTAACAGTGAGGAAAAGGCAATCTGTGCCCTCATGCTCTTCAATTTTCCCAAAAACTTCATAAATTATTGGCAACATATTTTAGCTTCTTTCCCATGGTGATATTTTTGTCCAGATGAATCAGCAGAAGTGAATAGTTTTTAGCCAGTTTGATAAGCCTAGAGAGTCTCTGTTATGTCTTGTATACAGGCCCCAGAAAAATAATAGTTCTCTCTCTTGTTGCAATCATGCTGAAAAATAGTTGTCTCTATACTCCTGAGGAGAGAATCACCAATGACTACTTCTCTTCATCCTCTGACCTTGCTGTGGATGATCTCTCTTACCTGATTGTTTCTGTTGCTCTACTCTGTAATTCTTGTGAGGATATATAGCATCTCTATTCAAAACATACAGCTTTTTCTCTTCAATAAGAGACTAAAATCTGTTCTTAAGATCTAATTATATGACTTGAGTTAACTTGATGACACAGGAAACAGAATGCTGGACTTGGAATCAAGAAACCCTGAGTTCCAATCTTGTCTCAGATACATAACATATATTTATGTGACTCTGTACAAATTACTTAACTCCTTTTTGACTTCACTTTTAATAACTATAAAAATCTATAAAAATGAGAATAGCAATGTCACTGACCTTGCACAGTCTTTCTGAGAAAAAAAAATGAAATATTTGCAAAGTGCTCTACATATCTTAAGTTATTATATAAATGCTAGTAGTAGTAGTAATAGTGGCAGTGAGTAGTAGCAGGAGCTGGAGGAGCAGTAGAAGTGGTATCATTAGTCATTTTCCTTCTCTCTCTTACATGATTTACTCTTCCATTAGACATCCTGACAAGGATCAGGTCTCTCATCTGCCTTAGATTCCTTCCTAGATCCCTCGCCATTTAATATTTTCTCCCATCCTTTGGAAATATCCATTGTCCTTAACAAGATTTATAAAATAGTATTCTTTGGATATCTTTGTCTTCTCTCCAAAAGGATATAAGCCCATATTTCAGTTAAATAACAATCATTGGCTCTGATGGGCATACAAATATTACATACGTTATAGGAATCACTGCACAATTTCCCCTATTCTCCATACTTTTTTTGAAATGTCTAGTCTTGCTTTCTGTTTTCTTTTTTTAAAAACTACTTTTGGGTATTTACACCTCAGAAAACCTTTTCTGTCAGTTTTGACAGAACTTTAAAAACCGACTCAACTTCTTTTCTTTACTCTTAAAAGCTCCACAACAATACCATCTCCTTTTGAAATTTTCACCAGCCTTAACAAATTTGCCCAAGCACCAATCTACTCAAATAGCTTAATTTTTTCCTTTATTGCCATTCTTTTCTTACTAGCTTTGTCTTGTTTTTCCTTCTTAGATTCTACTCCCTAATCTTCCTTGATATTCCTTTATTATCTTTAATCCTTAGAAGGGCAGGAATTTAATCTTTGATTTCATTAATTTAAAGAATTATCAGGTGATGAAACTCACTCAATGCAAGTAGGCACCATCTCTACAATTTACAGATAAAGACAGTTGCTGAGTAATTTAAAGGGGTTGCCCAGATCACCTAGTCAGTTTGTGTAAAAGAAAAGACTTGAATCCAGGATTTCCTGGATTTGAGACTCTCTCTCCTATCCATTACATCACACTGCCTCTTAATCTGTTTATGGCTTCCTTTGTAAACCCAAAAGGGCTATATAAATCAGCAGTATTAGCAGCAGTGATGTAATTAATTATTTTTGAACCTACTCTTCTTTCAAACTAGAAATAAAATCTGGACCAGTAACTAGCCAAAAAAACAAAAAAAAAACCCCAAAAAAACAAAAAAACAAAAAAACAAACAAACAAAAAAAAAACTACCTTCAAATTTTCCTCAAATTCTCACATATTTCTCCAAAGCTTTCCTTCACAAATTTACACTGACAAAATTTACTAGTTTAGAGCCTTCAGAATCACATAATTTCTTCTTTTTCCAGTTTACTTCAAGTATTTCTTCTCTTCTCCCTCCCTCCAAAAGAAGCAGTAGTAGAATACAGCTTCTATCTTTTTCCTGTAGCTTTTCTCAACCTCAGGTATTCTGGCCTGGGTTATCTTTTTATATAGTCACCTACCAAATCTATGACTTTAAAACTCAGTCACTGGTGCAGTATGATCTAAATTGTACTATTTTAGCATAGCCTCTTAGGATGTCCTCAGATTCACCGAATTTAAGAAGAAAAACAATGTCAACTGCCTTAAAATATATTTTAGAATTATTATCTCATTTGATCCTCACAACATCATATGGTAGATATTTCAAGAATCAATAGCCATATTTTATGCATAAAGCAGTTGAGGCTCAGCACATTTAACATTTTAGATTTGACCAAATTAATATAGGTAGAAAATAGGACAAAAAAATCAGTAATCTCTCACTTTCCCACTTATGTTCAATAGGATCACAAATTTAAAACCTGCTATAAATTGAGGAAGTTCCAAGAGTATAGAATTCAAAAACTTTACATTTTACACATCAAAATTAGATGATGGCAGTTGGTGTCAAGGGTATTCATTTCTGCAAGAAACAAAGGCTGACAAGAAACAAAAACAATATAAATTCACAGAAGAAATCATTTGAGATTCATGTCTTGAATCAAAAATCATAATGAATTACAAATCCATGGAGAGCTTATTTGGGTTAGGTGATTGTCTCTTTTTAATAACATCTATGCTGCCTATTGATGACCATGATGTGAGTGTATCAGTTAACCTCCAGTGTATAAAATACTGATTTGAATCCATTTGCAAACACATGCATTATTACTGCCATCCCAGGATACTGCACTCTGAATATGGGGGTACTATCCTTTATTTCTGTCAATTACTTGAGGAATTAAGATTGTCACTCTGTTGAGAATCATTTAAAGTTACAAAACCACAGCACGAATGAACAATTCATCAGCTTGCCAGAGAGAGCTGTTGAACTAATTGCTTTTGACATGGGTCAAATATCTTTGGGTGTCTATCCTGCTTAAGCAAATTAGTATATTTGGAAATGGCTGTTGAATAAAAACTTCACAAAGATAACTTTTAAAAAGAAAAGAAAACCCTTGAGTTCTGCTGCTATTCTCATAATATGATTGGCATTGAGAATCCAGATGGACATGATAACACTTCATGGTTGACAATGAATATCAGGTGTTCCAATAGTTATTTCACATTTAGAAAGCCTATTTTCATTATAATCAGACTGTCTTTCTTGGGATATGGGAATGAGAAAGAACTTCAAAAGTGACACCTAGGCTTTAGGCAGTCTATCTTTACTTGATTTGAAGTCAGTGGACAATGATTTCTGGGTCAAAAACCAAATTTCCTTAACTCCATACCTGACAATAAACCTTTCTTTCATTATGGTTTACTTAAATTGACCCAGCTTAGAAATATTTGGAACAGTTTTGAGGACATCAAAGCACAAGCCTTAAATGTAACAAATATTTTGATGGATCTGTAATCTCACTGATATAGTCACTCTTGCTAACTGAAGTAGCTCAGAACTCATCCATGTCTATCCATCCTATGCAACCTTTATCTATGTCTACCCATAAATAATCTCCTATGAATTCACTAGAACATGAATGAGAAATTAGAATGTTTTCAAATTCAAAATCTGTTCAGCATCAAATTTCTGAATTTATCTAGCTGCTTTAGGTACAATGAGCTAATTAGATTTCAGACCAGACTCTAGGTAGGCAATAGTAATATTTGCAACATCAATAGCTAGGAGAAAGGAATGTAAAGATCTAAAGAGACCGGGTAATGTTAATTTTTCAAGAAGGGCCAGAATCAGTAACAGAATGGTCAATCAGAGATCTGAATATATAATATTACCTTTAGGATAAAATAAAAACTATTTTCTTCCCCTCATAATCTATTCTCAATTTACTTTTTCTTTCTTTTTTTTTTTTTTTTTAATTTTCCCTTTACATAGTCTATGATACTACCAACTTGGCTTATGCTACAAAGGCTAATACCCAGAACTAGAAAATATTTTCTCCCTCCTACATGATGTCTATTTTGATTTTTCTAGCTAATACTCTCCATGTCCTTCCCATTACTTCATAGTGACTTTGCATCTGTGTTGTATTTACTTATCTGAAAGTTTGTTTTTCCTAATGATAGAATGCCCTAGAGGGTGGGAATATTTGTTTTTTTCTCTTTATTTTCCTAGTACCAAGGAAGGAAGGAAGGAAAGAAGGAAGGGAGGAAGGAAAAGAAGAAGGGAGGGAAAGAGAGAGGGAGGGAGAAAGGAAAGAAGAAGGACAAATATTAGAATGAAAAGTGATAGACTTAGATAGAATTAAGAACTCTGTAAAGTAACATGATGAAAGATCCAAACTGATGAATGAAATTCTGGTGAAAGAATAAAGGAGCAAAGTGACCTGTGTTTGGATTCAAAAATCAATTATTCAAACACAGGATGAAAGAGACATAATTTAGCAGTAATTTTTGTAAAAATAATTTAGGAGTTTTTAGTTGTCTGTTAGGATTACTAAGTGAGAACTGAGGTTGTCTGGATAGTTACAAGGTGAGAACTCAGGTTGACTTGATAGAAGGAGCAAGCCCATTGGCTGAAGTGGTTCTTCCCAGAAGCCCTTGCATTATCCCACGCCCATTCTCTGGGAGGATAAAGAGGACAGCACTCCAGGAAGAGGAGAAGACTCTGAATTGCATCAGGCTTGACGGGGCTCTCTGCAGGAAGGGAAGTCACTTCTTTGGACAAGAGTTAACAGCAACTGCCTGGAGACAACGGTTCGTTACAGGAAGAAGAATCTGTCTGAGAGATTTGAGTAGACACAGCAGATCTCTTCCCAGAGAGTGATCCGGCAGCTTCTGGAGACAACAGCACGCTACATTTGGCGCCCAACGTGGGGCAAGGACTTTTGCTTATCCTGACAAGAGGAGCTAGACCAGACCTTCGCAGTTGTCAATACTGAGACAAAGGTAAAAGAATTGTCATTCTCAATCTTAGACTACATTAATAGATGTACCATGTCCAAAATAAGGAAGGTAACAATTCTGCTTTATTTCACAACATAGTCAGATCATATCTGGAGATCTGTTCTAGGGAGAGAAAGGAGAAGAAATGTCAAGAGGGACACTGACAAACTAGAGTTTGTGTAATGGAGGACAACTAGGATGAAAAAGAAATTAGAAACCATATAAGAATTACATATCAGTATTAAGTAAAGGAACTTTAGTTAAAGATGATTAAACTGGAGAAAAGATTTAAGAAGCTAATAAATGTCTTCAAATATTTGAGGGATTGTCATAAGGAAAGGGAATTAACTTTTTCTGCACAAATGTAGAGAAGAGAAAACTATAGTCAGTGGAAGCCATAGGAAAAGAAATTAGCAAGATTTTTCCTAAGACTTAGAGCTATTTAAACACATCTACCTCATTATAAGTATGTAAGGAGACTCTAGATTATCATTTGTCAAGGATATTTAAAGAACAGATTCATATATCAAGATGAGAATCAGACTGGATAATCTTTCAGTCTCTTTAAACTCAGATTTTCTAGTCCCATGATACTATGAATAAGACCATACAGGAATGTTTAGAAACAAAAAGAGAGCTATATTGTATTGGCATAATTATATCTTATCCTATAAGTTTCCTTTCTCCAACCCTATTCTTTCCCCCAACCAGAAAAAATGTTTATATTCTTCCTATTAATATACACAACATAGACAGTATAGAACAGATAATAGCTGCAAATAAAGAAAATGACAGTTGACACACTGTAGTCTATAGGAGACACAATTAAAAAAAGACTCCAGTTGAAAAATCCATGGGTTCTAATATCTATATACAAAAGCCCAAAGGCTACAGCCAATATAAACTACATATACTAATTGAAAAAGTACATATGACTTCATATTGAGTTGAAACCCATTACTTAGAATATGACTCCAAATGGATATGATTTAGAAATAGGATAAACACAAAAGTAACAGACCAACATCTGGCAATCTGCTAAAGAAGACAGTATAGAATGAAATCAACTTGCACATATAGAAAGTACATTTATCAATTAAGAGATATTTAGTTACTTTGGATAGAGCAATTTCACCTGAATGTGTACCGCGTCCTATTATTTTATAGCAAGAAACACTCCAAGAAGCACAGGAAACTCTAGAGAATTAAATCCTAAATATAAAAAGGGAAAGTGTTCCAATAAAGGAAAAAAATCAGGTTACCTGAAAATACCAAATTGGATGTGTGATTTTTTTTTTTAAGATTTGTAAAGAAACTAGAAGCAAAAACAGATTAACAGAGGAAAAATATATTCACTTGGTAGGCTCTTTAAGAAAGATGTTAATAATGTTCTGGATGAGTTGAGGTTAGTGACAAATGCTAAGAATAACAAAAATGTATTTTTAAGTTTTATAGGGGAAAAGAGGGTAATGGAAGAAGAAAGACCACTTCTAGGGAAGATAGAATAATAATATCTGACAACATAAATGAAGTAGAATTACTCATTTGTTGTTTCACTTCTATTTTCTCTGTGAATAAGAGCTGACTAGAAAAATAAAATGGCATCCAAAATAAGTAAAATAAGGTCATAGCAAAAGAGTATATCATTGCCCTTCAATGAATTTGCCAAAATAAACCACATCCTTTGGTTCTGAAAAAACTGGTGTATTGATTGCTAAACCACTGTCAATGATTTTTGAAACAATGTGGGAAATAGGATAGTTAAGACAAGATCAGAGAAAGGAACGGAATAGAATCCACACAATATAGTCTGGTGAATTTGAGGTCAAGTCCTTGGAAAATTATAAAAGGAATCATTAAAGAGACGGTTCATGAACATAGAGACTAAAACTAATAGAATGTAAGCTCCTTAAAGGCAGGTAAAGCTTAATTTTTGACTGTTTCACCAGTACTTAGTAATTTGAGTACAGAATCAGTATTTAATAAATGTACATTGAATTCAATTTTTAATATAGAGGAGAAAGCAAAGAGTCCAGAAGCAACATGACATAATTATGAGCAAATCATGTCAGATCAACTATGTTTATATTTTTGAAAGAGTTACTAACTGAATATATCTGTGTTAAAAATATATTTTACCTAAATTTTAGCAAAGAATTTTGAGTTTTGTTGTATCCCCAGGACATGTATCCAATACATAATAGAGAATGTCTGAAGAATTGTCAAAATAAATGTTAACTATTTGTGCCATGTTGACACAAATAATATAGATGGAAGGAAACTAAAAAGCACTGCCAACAATTATGAAGTTTTGGGCAAGAAACTGAAGACTGAAAGGGCATAGAATCTATTTTTTTCTCACTATTATCCATTGAAAGCAAAGAATGCAAGAAAAAAAGTTAATTTGGAAAATGAACAAATCACACAGGATGTTGTGTCTGAGAATGGGATTTGGTTTTCTCAATAGCTTAAAATACAAGAATGACAGATTCTCCACCAGAAACAGAGAATATTTACAAATATTTTACAAAAATTAAAAAAGCACCTACAAATTAGTACCCCAAGTTATATACAACAGAGATTACTTACAGAGAAGGAAGAATAGCATTTGGGACACAAAATTTCATAGAAGATGAAGTCCAAGAAAGAAGTCAATAAAAATCTCAAATCCACATATACTAAAGCTTAGACAATAAGCAAGAAAAATTTGAAATACTAATTCAAGGAAACAAATTTGATCTCATATTCATCACTGAAATATTGTGGGATTAAACCCACAACTAAATCATAAGTGTAAATTGGTATATATTATGTATTAATTACATATAGTAAAGTAAGAAAATGCAAGAACCGGATGGAATAAGTATCACAGAAAGCATTTTTATAAAATTCAAAAGGAAGAAAAAATAAATGACTTTGTCATTGGAATATATTGCAGACCTCATATGCAGAAGGAAGAAATACATAAGGAGTTTTGAAAATAGATCAAAAGGGGGCAACTAGGTAGCACAGTAGACAGAGCACCAGTCAGGAGGACCAGAGTTCAAATGTGGTCTCAGACATTTAACACTACCCAGCTGTGTGACTTTGGGCAAGTCACTTAATCCTGATTGCCTCAGGAAAAAAAAGAAAAAATCACAAGTCTTGCACAGAGGCATAACACAGCAATGAAAGGGGACTTCATTTATTAAAATATCTGTTGGCGCTTACTCTGTGCCAGAAAGAAAGCAACTAACAAAGTCTTGTCTTGACTTGTCTTAGTGATAATTTTACCATGAAAAAGATGGAGTTGTCAAGGATTGAAATTTTATCTTGAATCTGATTCTCTCTATTAAAGAGTTGGTTTTAGAGGTGTAAAAGTTCTCAGTGTAAAAATTCTTGGACAAACTAAAACCCTATTAGAGTTTTTGACAGAGAAGATTAAATTTAATCAGCATTTGACATACTCCTTAAATTTTGAAAAAATATATTACAAAATAATTCAAAGGAAAAATAAGTAGGATACAAAGGAGTAAAATGGTACAGGGCATGTTAGTTAAAGCTAGAAAGGAAATCCTCAAAAAAAGAAGCTTTAAGACACAAAGAGAAACAACTCCAATTACAAAGAAAAGGGGAATTTGTTTGAAAGGATTGATGTGGCTGCACAAGGAACTCCTTTAATTAGTCATTTTTAAAAGAAATGTGTGAAATATGAAAGCAAAGCCATGCAATGAAGGATAATTATAAGAGTGGGGCTCTGTTAAAAACAGTTGAAATTTCCAAGATTATGGGCAGCTCTGATCAAAACAATATTGTCAATTCAAAGCAATTTATGCTTGGCTCATGAAAAGCCTATGCTCACTCTTATCACAACATTTAATTCTATTAAAATTATAATGACCTTTAATGTTATATTTTGTGCAGATGATTTAAACCAGAGGTGCCAAACTCAGGAACAGTGGGTCATAAGTAGCCCACAAAACTCCACAATTCATTGAACCAGATTAAGTATAATTGGAAAAAACCAATAGCACAAATAATTTTAATTTACTTTTTTTTTTTAGTATGCAGGCAGCAGGTAGTCATATCTATTGGAAACCACCAAATTTTAAACAATTATGATGGGAAGAGAATCAAAGACTCTTTAAAATGGAAGAGACTTCAGAGTTTACAGTATCTACTACGCATTACTTGAAACTTCTAATTCTAGGTTCAAAGCAAATTCCTTGAGCAAGTATAGTGAATCTCTAAAAAGGCTAATTGTGTTCAAGTAAATATCATATCATTTTATCTCAACAAATAAATTGAAATCTTGCTAGACTAAAAGAGGTCTCACAGTTTTACACAAAAGAATACTTTCTGGATGGGAATGGTGAGATGAAAGGTCTGTAGTCTTGAAACATTAAGAGAACTAAATTTGTATTTCAGTACAGAAACTAGCTGTAGGTTTTTAAGTAAGTCTCTGTCATCCACATTCACTTCGCACGTTAAATCCACTATTTTGCCTTGATATTTCTACTCTCACAATAGGTCACCTTCCCTCAACTCACCAGCTACTATCTTGGTACAGACCTTTATTATCTCTTGCCTGGACTACTATTTTGATTTTATTTGTTGTTTATTTAAAACTTATCTTCTACATAGCCTGTTTGTACATAGATTTTGGCATGTTATTTTCCCCATATGAGTTTAACTAGGACTTTCTTTGATCTTTTTGTTTATTTGTTTGTTTTTGTTTTTGTATTCCCAGTGTTTAACAGTGCTTGGCACATAATAGGAACTTAATCAGTTTTTATTTACTGATTGACATAATCTCTCTGAGCTTCAGATTTCCAATCCAAAAATGGGTAACATGGTACTACTTGAACTGCCTACCATATCAACTCTCAACTGTCACAAAATGAATTGTCTTATTTAAAATAGTATTTTGTTTTTCTCCAATTACATGAAAATGATTTTTAAAAAATTTGGATGGATTTTTTAAAAGTTTTGAGTTCCAAATTTTATACTTCCCTTCTTCCTGATGATAAGCAGTCTGAAATAGGTGATACATGTGTAATCATGTAAAATATTTCATGTTGTTCATTTTGTACAAGAAAACTCAGATTAAAAAAAGAAAAAGTGAAAAATAATGTGTTTCAGTCCATATGCAGAGAATATCAGTTATTTCTCTTCATCACTACTCCATTGAGATTATCTTGAATTATTGTATTTCTGAGACCAGCTAAATCATTCCCATGCTTCATTACATAATATTGCTGTTGCTATGTAAAATTTTCCCCTATTGGTCACTTCACTTTGCATCAGTTCATGTAAGTCTTTCCAGATTTTTTTGAAACCCTCCCGCTCATCATTTCTCATAGGAAAATAATATTCTATCACAATCATATCCCATAGGTTGTTCAGATATTCCCAAACGATCCTCTTGATTTCCATTTACTAGATACCACAAAAGAATTGCTATTAATATTTTTATACAAAGATGTTCTTTCCTCTTTTAAAAAATCTCATTGGAATAAATAACTAATTTTTAGGCATAGTTCCAAATTGTTCACCAGAATGGTTGGATTGTTTTACAACTCCACCAACAGTGTATTAGTGTCCTTGTTTTCCTACATTCTTTCTAATAATTATCATTTTTAATTGTATTAGCCAATCTGAGAGCTCTAAGTTGGTACCTTAGAGATGTTTTAATTTGTATATCTCTAGTCAATAATGATTAAGAGCATTTTATATGATTATAGATAATTTTGATTTCTTTGTATGAAAACTGTACCAGTCTTTTAAATAAACTATTAAATATTTGTTTTGAAATACAACAGCTTTTGATATTCCTGAAGAAATTCTTCAAGAAGAATCAAAATACTGAGTACATATTCATTATAGCAGTTAAGAGTTCCACTACAACCATGATCACTACACCACAAAGGGTAAAAGTTTGGATATGTACCATACTTCTTTTAATTCTTAGAAAGTAGATGAACTTCTGTTCCCCAGATCTTCCTTCTCCAGGTTGTCATTCTACCTTATCAGTCTAATATAATCAGGACTCCCTACAAAATTAGTACAGCTTTCCCTATATAAGAACAAACCCTTCAACCCAAAAGAAAACAACTTGTAAAGACTAAGATCAAATGCTTTTAATAAGCTTTCAACTCTGCCTCAGAGGAGATGTATTCCAGAAATACACACATACCTCTAGGAATATTCTGTTTTATGCTGCTTTTAAGCATGGATTCAACAGCAAGTGTGAATTTATCAACCCAGTAAGGCTTTAAGCTTATCTATAAATGCATACATTTGTAGAAATACCTTTTTAACTATTTGCATTGTAAAACCCAATTTTATAGTTTCTCCAACCCAAGATGCATTTTCCTCTCCCTTTCAAAATTGTTCACAAATGAATGTAATGATACTACAAAAATACATTATAGTAAACCTGTAACATCAATAGATATTCCCTAAAACATAAGGACATTTAAGACCTAAATAGCACAGCAGTTTGAGGCATTGAGTTTTTGAGAGCTAGATGATAAGTCTTTGTGGTTCACATTTAAGTCAAGTCAACAAACATTTATTAAGTAGAATTTGCCTGTATAGCAAGAAAGCCCCTGTATATACCATATGTATGCCATAATGATATCTAACCTTCACTGCCCTATTAAAGAGGTAATTCCATTCTGCCTATGTCACTTCAAAGTCTACAATCATCCCTTAGTGACTTACTATATCAAGGATCCTAACTAATGATTGTAATTTCCATCCATAAGCTAAATAAATTCTCCCTCCTTGCAATGGTTATGTTCTTGGAAAGTTCCATAGAACCTTCATTTTTATAAATCTAGTAATTGTGAAATAGCTAGAAAACTGGCTAATGAAGGAAAATTTTGATGAGTCCTTTTCTAAAGAAAAAAAATTAAGTGAATAGATATGTCCTAATTGATCTTTTATGTAAGTATGGAATATATATATCTTCAAATACATGTTTCCCTATTGGGAAGGTGCCTCTAGTACAGAGATTATTTTTATTTTTAAAAAATTCATTTATTATTTAATTACTTATTTTAAAACTTTTTATTTTCAAAACATGTGCATGGATAAATTTTCAGCATTAACCCTGGCATAGCCTTGTGTTTCAGATTTTCCCTTTCTTCCTCTCACCACCTCCCCTAGTTGGCAAGAAATTGAGTATATGTTAGACATGTTAAAATATATGTTAACTCCAATATGTGTAAACATATTTATACAATTCTCATGTTGTACAAGAAAAATCAGATCCAAAGGAAAAAAGGAAAGAAAATGAATAACGAAACAAAATGCAAGCAAACAACAACAAAAAGAATGAGAATATTATTTTGTGATCCACATTCAGTTCCCACAATCCTCTCTCTGAGTGTAGATAGAGTCTTTATCACAATATCGTTGAAACTGACATCAATCATCTCATTGTTGGAAAGAGTTATATTCATCAGAATTGATTGGCATATAATACTGATGTTGTCATACACAATTATCTCCTGGTTCTGCTCATTTCACTTCATATCAGCTCATGTAAGTATCTAGACCTCTCTAAAATCACTCTGCTGATCGTTTCTTATAAAAAAATAATATTCCATGACATTCATATACCATAACTTATTCAGCCATTCTTCAACTGATGGTTATCCACTTAATTTCCAGTTCCTTGCCACTAAAAAAGGGCTTCCACAAACATTTTTGCACATATGGGTTCCTTTCCCTCCTTTAAGATCTCTTTGGGATACAAGCCCAGTAGTAACACTGATGCATCAAAGAGTATGCACAGTTTGTTAAATTTTTGAGCATAGTTCCAAATTGCTCTCCAGAATGGTTGGATCCATTCACAGTTCCACCAGCAATGTATTAGTGTCCCAGTTTTCCCTCATCCCCTCCAACATTTGTCATTATCTTTTCCTTTCATCTTAGCAAATCTCAGAGGTGTATAGTAGTATTTCAGAGTTGCCTTAATTTGCATTTCTCTGATCAATAGTGATTTAGAGCATCTTTTCATATGAATAGAAGTGGTTTTAATTTCTTCATCTGAAAATTGTCTGTTCATATCCCATTACCATTTATCAATTGAAGAATGGCTTAAATTCTTAAAAATTTGAGTCAATTCTCTCTATATATTTTTAAATGAGGCCTTTATCACAACTCTTAAATGTAAAAAATGTTTTCCCAATTTATTGCTTCTCTTCTAATCTTGTCTGCATTAGTTTTGTTTATACAAAACATTTTAACTTAATATAATCAACATTATGAGAGTTAATAACCTTCTATTAACAAAAACTACATTTTTGTAGATATTCTATTTCACTTAGATTTTCAAATTTATTGGCATGTAGCTGGGCAAAATAACTCCTAATTATTGCTCTAATTTGTTCTTCATTGCTGGAAAGTTCTCCCTTTTCATTTTTGAGACTAACAATTTGACTTTCTTCTTTCCTTTTTTTCTAATCAAATTGTTATGCCTCATTTTCCCTGTATTTGTTCCCTGAATTGCTCTGCCTCAGTTTCCCTGAATTGTTCTGCCTCAGTCTCCCTAGTGCTGACCCCCGTTCATGTCCATTAGATCTGACACAATTAGGACTTGGTCCCCTGAACACTAGCATTCCAAAGAGTCATTAACTACAGATAGCTTATCTCAGATACCTAGATGGGACCCTCTGCACCAAACTTAGTGGCTCCTGGCCTCTTCCCAACTTATCAGAATTTATCATCCTTCCTTACCCCCAACCTGTTAGAACTGAATTTATGGTCCTTACCTGGAACTTCCTGCTTACCAGTGCTCTACCCCCTTTTGCCTTTGTTTCCCTGATCGGTGAAGCCCTATAAGAATCCCTAAAATCCCTTGCTCCTTGCTGGATACTTTGAGACAAGAATTCAATCCAGTTGGCTAGGGTAAACATAAATCCTGTTTTGCACTCAGTCCAAACTCTCCCTCTAATAAAATATTAAAAACACTCTAATCTCTATCTTGCCTCAATTTCTCCAGCATTATAAAATTAACAAAATGTTTTTTTTTTTCATAAAACCAGCTCTTAGTTTTATTTATTAATTCAATAGTGTTCTTATTTTCAATTTTATTAATGTTCCCTTTTATTTTCAGAATTTCAAATTTGATATTTAATTGAGGGTTTTTAATTTGTTTTTTTCCTAGTTTTTTACTTGTGAGCTCAATTCATTGATCTTTTCTTTCTCTATTTTATGCAAGTAACCATCTAAAGATATAAAACTTCCCCTACTAACCATTTTGGCTGCATCCCACAAATTTTGGTATTTTGTCTCATTATTGTCATTCTCTTGGATGAAGTTATTGATTGTGTCTATGATTTGTTGTTTCACCCATTCATTCTTTAGGATTAGATTATTTAATTTCCAATTCATTTTTGGTCTATTTTCTCCTGGCCTTTTATTACATGTGATTTTTAATGTATCATGATCTGAAAAAATGCATTTATAATTGCTGCCTTTTTACATTTTATTTTAAGGTTTTTATGCCCTAATACATGGTCAATTTTTGTATAGGTTCCATGAACTGCTCAGAAGAAAGTATACTCCTCTCTGTCTCCATTCAATTTTCTCCAAAGATCTATCATACCTAACATTTCTAACATTCTGTTTACCTCCTTAATTTATTTCTTGTTTATTCTGTGGCTCAATTTATTTAGTTCTGATAGATCAAGGTTGAGATCCCCTATTATTATAGTTTTGCTGTCTATTTCTTATTGCATCTCTCTTAACTTCTCCTCTAGGAATTTGGATGTTATATCACTTGGTGTATATATGTTATTCTTTAATAACTTATAGTTTTTTTTTTTCCCCTTATTTCTTTTAATTTGATTTAACTTTGCTTTTACTTGATCTGAGACCAGGATTGCTACTCCTGCTTTTTTTAACTTCACCTGAAATATAATAGATTCTGCTCCAACCCTTTACTTTCACTCTGTATGTATCACTGTGCTTTAAATGTGTCTCCTGTAAATCACATATTATAGGATTCTGACTTTTAATCCAGTCTGCTATCCACTTCTGTTTTATGGGAGAGTTCATCCCATTCACATTCACAGTTAAAATAACTGATTCTGCATTTCCTGCCATCTTATTTACCATAAGTTATGCTTTTCTCTTTCTTTTCCCTTTTACCTCCTCCCCAGTAATTTGCTTTTGATCACCACTTTCCTCAAACAGCCCTCCTCCTTTAGAGCCCTTCCTCCTTTATTACATCTTTCCCCTACTATTTCTGTATTCAGGGATTATTTTTAATCACTTTTCATTTATGTATACAATTTCTAATCAGCACTTGCAAATTATGACTGAAAAGAGTTGAATAGATTTAGCAAAACTGATAACTTCTGCCTTATTTCCCTTAGTAACCAAATCACTATATAGCTGGCAATCTGATTTCCAACTTAAATCAGTGTGTTGTATTTCCCAAACGTCTGTAAAACTTAAAACTGCACTAAAACTTTGAGAATTTCATGTACATTCCTATATAAAAACAACACATCCTCTTTTTCTCCCCTTTGTCCTTTAACATTTCTTGCTGACTCATGCCAAACTTTAATTAACATGTTTTACATTATTCTTATAAGAGAATGACATACATTTTAATTTATTTACCATTGTATTCTCCTATTTAGATCTTTGGCATACATCTTTGTAAAATCTAAGTATGAATCTCCAGAGTTTCTATGTTGCCACATTACTGTTTTAAGGCAACCTCTCCCAAACCTTTTGTTCTCACATCAAAATTATTGTTTTTCTTTGTATTTTCAGAATTTCCCATCCTGGATTTATTTTCCCTGCAGAAGAATAGTCTGAGGGATTCTATCTGTCCTTTCTATACCATCATTGTCCAGTTACAAATTTTTGACCCCAAATTTAGAACAAGACCATATTCAAAAATAATTACTGCTGTTATATAACATTTATACAGCTTATAACTTACTCTCCAAACACACCCTCCAAAAAATCCCAAAATATATACTTTAAGAATTATTACCTTATTTTAGTTTTTGGTGAGGCAATTGGAATTAACTAACTTGCATAGGGTCACAGAAGCATCAATTCTCTAAAAAAAAATACCTACTACTACTACCACTACTATAGTAGAAATGTTTTGTGACTTTTCAAAGAGCAATGTACAGTATGGCTCCCAAGACACCCACAATAATCAGGAAAATACTCTTTCCATGTTCAAGACATTGGAGAGCAACTGCTCTCAACCTTATGCTATTCCATTGCAACCACTAAGTGTTAAATGTCTGAGCTGGATTTGAACTTAGCTCTTCCTGACTGCAGGATCAGTGCTCTACCCAGGCACCATCTAATTGGTCCATCTTCATTTAGTTTTATCTTTATTTCATAAGCTTTCAGAGAAGTTACATCTTCTTCAAGGTTACATCAGGAAATTACAGAATAAGACCATGAACCCAGGTCTTCATATTCTAAATCCCAAGGTCTTTCTACTATGGTCATTTCCCTTGGCATAAAATACCTTTAGATTATTAATAAGTATAATGGGGAACATTCAGCTTTGTCTTTTAAAATTATTTTCAACACATTTCTTTTTGTTCTTATCATAGATAGCTATTATTAGCATTGTTAGCTATTAAAAATGCTTTTCTGTGATTTCCTGCCTAACAAATATCTAGCTATATTTAGTACTATACTTCAATTGATGACAAATTCTTTTCCTTTTCCATCAAGTTTAAAAACTCTATTTTTTTTTTTTTACAAATTCAATTATATATTGTTCACTTTTAAATTTTAGCAGTATAGTCATGTTGATTCCCCTGGGCATTTTTGGTGCTAAGCATTAAGCCATCACATTTGAGCATTTCATTTAGAATACTGGCATCTCAGAGCTGCAGAGCTCATTTTCTCCATGCCTTACCTGAATTCCCTCCTACAAAGTCTCTGAAAAATGCTCCTCCATCTTCCACTTGAAGATATACAATAATTGTCAAGTTAATAAAAAGTTATGCTTAGTGTTACCTTCATGATGGGGACTTCCCAGTTTAGCCCTTTAGGTCCTTTTTCCTTTTAATCATTTGGAAACTTTTCTTGACATCAAAATCTAAATCTACTTCTATGCCACATATTGTTCCACATATTGTTCCAAATTCTGCCTCTTTATAGTAGAATAAATCTGATTGCTCTTAAATATAATATTCTTTCAAATAACTAAAAACAATTATCTTATCTTGGCTAAGCATCTCCAGCTTCTTCAATTAATCCTCATCTTTTTTTGGTCTCTAGTCTGCTCATCACCCTAGTCACTTTTCTCTGAATGTCTCAATTAGTTAATGTCTTTACTCAATTAGAGAGATCTGAATTGAATACAATGCTCCAAATAATGTCTAATCCAGATGGAGTAAGAGAAAATAACATAGTTTCTAGTCAAATATATCAAACATCCTGTGATACTTTAAATAATACTGATAACTGCCCTTATAACTAGCTTATTTAGGTCTCTGCAACTCTCAAATAGTTGTGATTATCATAATAAAAATAGTATTTGCTATAAATTATTTAGGCATTAATAAATAGCACTCTTCAAACAAGAAAGGACTGCTCATCTAGTGAATATAGAAATGAAATTATAATTTCTAACAAATGACTCTAGATGGTTTTAGATCATATAGAAAGACATCTCAGTCAATAGTAATTGATTTTTATTCACAACAGAAAAAGCCACATATTCACTCATATCTTGCTTATGTCTGAGTTTTGTAGCATCATTTCTCTTAAAAGCACCTCTACCACTATCACTACAATACTAGAAGTATTTTGTGACTTTTTTAAGAGTAATACACTGTACGGCTCCCAAGACACCCACAACAATCAGGATAATATTCTTTCTACATTCAGGACATTGGAGAGCAACTGCTCTCAATCCCATGCCATTCTATTGCCACCAACTAAAGTATTTTGCCTCTGGATGGAACTTTAAAGGGGTATTTTTATATGAAAATTGTTGGAAAGAAATGTCACCCAAACAAGATAACTAACAAATTGATCCTATATCTGTTTCTACCAAAATGCTTTTTTAAAAACATCTTTTCCTTCAGCTTTAGAATTCAATTTCAATATAATATTAAACTATTTAAGATAGCACTGCATAATTCAAAGGGAAAGTATGGATACACTGTAGCGGTGAAATTGTATAATGCTATAGCTTAATGTAATAGAAGTCAGTATCATCTGGATCTTTCTAATCATAATTTCAGCAGCTAAAGCACCAGGGACTCCATCAGTATAGACACTATATTTTCACTCAATTACATTATGCATTAAAAAGTAGTGGTTTACAGCATCTATTAGACTTGTTATTACCCTTGTGCCATACTCAATTGACCAGAGGAAGAAAAAAAAAATTCTCTCCTAAGGGAGAAGAGAACGAAAAAGCAAATTCAGTGGAATGCATAATAGGTGCTCCCTGGGAGAATGCTTTAAGGTTTCAGTTCATTTCTTCCCAAAATGAGTATTCCTATTCAATGTATCAAAGTAAACAACATGCCTCATTACCCCTTTCTATTGTTCATACCACATACATATAGGTATAACACTGATTAATGGAAAGGAATTACCACATTCGATGAGTTGAAATAAGTAACTCAGTAGGTTAGGGTTTGTTAGGCTCCCTGAATGAAAAGAAACACAAATAAAACAAATGTGGGAGAGTAATAATTTAATGGCATCATCTACCATGTTGAAGGAGAGGTCTCCTTTTACTCAAACAGCTGGGATAAATGTTCAAGTTTTGAAATAGATAACTACTCTAGAGATTACTATTAGAATGCCAAAGAAAAGGAAGTGAGAGTCATAGAAATGGATTTGACTTATATGTAACTCTGGCTGAGGAACTTAATCCTCCAAAGAGCATCCAGTAACCTTGTCATCTTTTGTGTGGTACACAAACTGAATGCTACATTTTTTTTTCTAATTCAATTTTATTTTATTTTCAGTTTCAAATTCTTTATCTACCCCTATCCCTTTCCCACCCACTGAGAAGGCAAGAACTACAAAACTTATTACAAATTTGAAAACATGCAAAACAAATTTCTGCATTAGCCAGGTTGGGGGGAGGTAAGAAAAAATCAGAAGAAAAAATCTGCTTCAATCTTCATTCTGCATCTATCAGTTCTCTATCTGGAGATTGTATTTTTTATCCTGAGTCTTTTGAATTGTGGTGAATCATTGTGTTTGTAGAGTTACTAAGTCTGTTATACTATAAATTGCTTTCATGTTCTGCTCACTTCACTGCATCAATTCAAATAAATATGAAACCATACTTTTCATCATTTCTTATAGCACAATGATGTTCTATCACATTCATATACCATAATTTATTCATCCATTCACCAATTTATATGTCCCCACAGTTCTTTCCCACCATAATAAAGCAATTATAAATGTTTTATACATATAGATTTATGCTACTCTATAAATATATGTACATATAAACTTACAATAAAATCTATTCTACATGCTATATTATATACTATGAAGATATACTTTACTTTTACTTATTTTTTCTTTTAAATTAAAACTAAAATTTTTCTGAGACTCTTAATATAAACATTTTTCTGAAGTTGTTTCTATGATTCAAAATATTTATTTGAAATTAGTCAAATAATTTAATAAATATTCCCATATTTTGACATTCCAGAGATATAAGGAAAATCTCATTATTACTACAAATATAGAACTGGGATCACATCAAAAGAAAAAAGGAAATTGTGTAATATTTTTCTTGACCCAAAGTACATGATCTATAATTGATAATTGATTTTCTTTCATTATCATAAAGATGATATAGAAATAATATTAATAAAAATTTAAGCAGTTAACTAAATAACCATTTTCTATCATTTTGAAGTCTTGCATACATATATTCCACATAATTTGGAAGAAAGGCTTGCTTTAAATATCTTTCATGGAAATAACATGAAGTGAAAGCCAAAAATATATAGAAGGAAACATTTTATATGCATATATGTGTGTGTATGTGTGTGTGTGGGTGTGGTTGTGTATTTGTATGGAGAGAGAGCACACACATTTTCCAAATAGATCACCTAATTTTATTAAAAATCCAACTATTTCTCCAAGTGATTAAAAAAAAAAAATAATGACAAATGTTTTCAGGCCCCTTTCTTGAGTGTATCTATTAAATAGTGGTAGAGAATTTAATATATGACCTTCCCTAAAATTTTATCATGTTGTATAGGAATGAAACTGTGTCTTCACATAAGGCTAACTACACATTCCAAAAGAATAGCTTTTTCCAGGGAAGGCCAATGACAAAGCTAATAATTAAGCAGAAGCATCAAAACAACCATTTAGAAAAAGCTTACTGATGCATTTTATTCTTGCCTGTATAAGGTGTTAAGAATTACAGAGAATCAGTATTAAAAGGAAAATCAGAGGAAATTTAATATTACTTATTGAAAAGGAATATCTCTGTGGGGGAATAATTCTATCAACAATAGCCAATTCCACTTTGGAATAGATCTAAGTATTAGGAAATTTTCTCTTACTAAATCTTAATCTGCTTCCCTAAAATTTTAATCTGTTCTTAGTTCTGTTTTCTGAGATTGAACAGGGTAAATTTATTCCCTCTTTTGGTTCCTTTAACTGATCTTTATTTGGCATGAACCCCAGTCTAATCATCAATCTAGTGACTGTCCTCTGGATGAACTCATAGAAGATCATAGATTTAGAATTGGAAGAGAGGTCATCAAATCCAATTTCCTTATTTTACAATTGAGGAAACCTAAACTAATGTTTAATGTCCAATGTCTAATATCACCTAGCTACTAAGTAAATGAAGCAGGATTTAAATTCAGGTCTTCTTTAACTCCAAGCCCAGTACCATGTTCACTATGTCAACTAGCCCCCAATCTGAATAATCTGTCTGTCAGGAGAGAAGAAAGGAATCTGAGAATGAAGAATTTGTAGTTTCTGGCCTTGAAAATGAGAATTGGACAAAAGAAAGCCCACCAGACTCTATCATTACAGTGTAGAATCTGAGTTAAGTGTTTCTTTGAAAGAAAGGGTCATTTCATCTCACAAAACACAAAAACTTAATTAAATCCAGACCCATTTGTTTCCTTGTCTTTGTTAGAAACAAAGTTTGTGTATTTTGGAAAAGCAATTGTAATTCTACAGATCATAAAAGGAAATTATGATATTATTGTAAAGGCAATATCTTTTATATCTTATTTCTGACTAAATCTAAAGCAATCCTAAGCAATTATAGTTACTATTTTAAAGTAAGCACTCATCGCATTCCAAAGGCCTCCAGGTACTGGTAGAAGATTAAAAACCATGAAACCATGACAATAACTAAAGAGAAAAACAGTCAAAAAGCATGAAACTATAGTGTTCTAAGTACTGATTAGATAAGAAAAAAACATATATATTACAAGGTTTAGGTGTTAAGTTTCAGTGAATATTTCTTGTAGTCAAAGATACTTTGAAACCCCATATGTCCTTACTTTTGACACATAACTTTTTTCATCTGGGGGAAAAAAACAAAAAAACAAAAAAAACTTGGAATGTGTAGGAATGCTGGAGGTGATCCAGTTCTGTGTAATTGTCCTAAAAGAGAAAGCAGTGTAACCCATGGCCCCTCTGGGCATTGCTCAAAAAAGATTATAGCAGCTTGGGGACAAAAGTACTAGCACACTGACAAAAGATCTTGAAGTGTGGGGCAGTTACCTGGAGAAGAAATGATTCCCAGAGAATAAGCACAGGCTACTATAAAGAAGTACTTTGGGGCAAAGATCTTTATATATGGTATAGTTGCAATTTCACTTGCCTTTTATTAAAGTACTAATTATTTGTCTTTCAGACAGGAGATTACTTAAACTCAAAGAAATAGTTAGAACTAATTCAATAATGGTCTTCAAATATAATGAAGAACAAGAATATAAAGAAGAACATGAAAAAGAAGAAGAGGAAGAGGAAAATTCTATTTATAGATTATAATTAATCGATGAAATAAGCATTTATTATCACCTGTGTACTTAATCACTGTGCTAGGCAAAAAAAAAAAAAAAAAAAAAAAAAAAAAAAAAAAAAAAAAAAAAGGCAAGTCTCTGCTCTCAAGAAGCTTATATTTTACTGGGCAAGAGAGCATCATGTAAGTACCCATAGAATAAATATAAAATAAGCACAAGGTAATTAAATAAATGACATTTAGGGGAAGAGGCAACCACAAATAATAATTGATAGGATTAGAAAAGTTCCCTGTGAAAATGGAGCTTAAACTCAGTCTTAAAGGAAGTGAGGGAGTTTATAAGGCAGAAAGTGAATTCTAAGAATGGGAACTAGAGATTCTAAGCCAGTGGACACAGAATGAGGAATATCACATGTAAGGAAACATTTTGGCCAAATGTGAGGAGGGGAATAATATATGATGAATCTGAAAAGAGAGATTAAGGGCTATAAAAGTCAAAGGATTATATTTGATTCTAGAGACAAAGAGCCAAGTGAGTTTATTGAACAAGACATTAGCAAGATCTTATCTTATTTAAGGAAAATCACTTTGACAGCTATATCAGTCAACAAGCAATTAGTAAGCACCAACTATATACTAGAAAGCTAGGTGTTGCAGTGGATAGAACAGCAGGCTTGGAATTTGAAAGACCTGGGTTAAAATCTGGCCTCAGACATGTAATAGCTATGTGATGCTGGACAAGTCACTCAATCCCATTTGCCTCAGTTTCCTAAGCTGTAAAATGAGCTGGAAAAGGAAATACCCAACAATTTCAATATCTTTACCAAGAAAACCACAACTAGGACCACATAGAGCCAGACATTACTAAAATGACTGAGTTATAGGCATTGTGATCAATACTCCACATTCAAAGAAAGGCAAAAATATAGGTCCTATCCTCAAGAAGATATCTAATGGAGATACATTTTACAAACAACTGTGTACATACAGTATACATGTTGCTGTGTAGATTATGAATGAAGGGAGAAAGGGACAGAAATCAAATAAGAGATAATTGTGATAGACCAAGTAAGACATAAAGATTCTCAGAGCACTTTATAAATAATATTACACCCTATTCTCACAACCCTAAGAGGTAATTCCTATTATAATTTATTTTTTACCATCTATCTATATCTATTTATGCATATATGTATGTGTATGTGCACACATATACATATATAAGGTAAAGTGATTCATCCAGGATCATATAGCTAGTCATCATCTGAAACTGGCTGTGAATTCAGGTCTTCCTGACACCAGGTCCAGCCTCTATATTTACCTTTAATAAGAACTTAATTTAAAATAATGAGTGGTCACAGAAATAAAGAAGAGAAGAAACTAATTGAACAGTACTTTTAGTGGCCTAAAGTTTTGACTAGGAAGAAAAGAGTTAACCTTGTTTTACAACTATATAGTTTCAGTGGCTGTATATAATTATGAGTAATAGAATCCAATAATCACTTGATAATTAAAGTTGAGGATCATTCAAAGAATAATGAAGAACTCATAGTGTTTATGAGTAGGCTATAATGTATAACCAAGCAAGATCTACACAGAAGAAGCAACATGTCATGAATGAATAAATAAAGCATTTATTAAACATTTACTACATGCAAAGCACTATTCCAAGTGCTAGGGATATAAATAGAAAAGCAAGACAATTCCTCCTTTAAAGTATCTCATATTGTAATGGGGGGACCACACGTATGGAAGATTTCAACCTCAAACTAAGTAGAAAAGTCCCATGGTCCTCAGGACACAGCAACAAAGCATATATCAATGCTTCTCTTTTGTTATTATTTCTGAGATCTAAAACAGTTGTTTTGCTGTTGAATTGTTTGACACTTTCTGGGCAGCTGTACCCAGAACACCTGCAGGAGTAGTTAGTTGACCAATTGTGTCTCCATAGCAGTTGTTTTCAAGAACGATGATTCAGAGTACTATGCTCAAAACATCATTATTCCAAAACTTCTTGCATGCAGGGTCCTAAATTGTCTTCATCAGGATCTGAAAGATGGTAATTAATATGATGATGGTGATTTAACTTGCCTGGGACATTCTGCTTTCTCTCTTTCCATCAAAATACTTATTGCTTCAACTGGTCTGAATTGCATGCCCTGTGGATGGAAGTAGTTGGAAGTTGATAGGGATGTCTAATCTCTTATCCGCAGGAGTTGTCCTGATGGCTGCGAGACCTGGACACTACACAGGATTAAAGGCCTATAAGTGTTGTTGGACTCAAAACTTCTGTGCCTATTTGAGGTCTGAAATATACAACCAGAAATGAAGCAAATTTAGACTTGTTCTTAGGAAAATTTTCCTAACTACTAAAGCAAACTAAAACAGGGATAGTTTGCTTATTGTCTGATGTCTTATTCAACTAGATATCAGATGGCCTATTATCAGATGTTTTATAGTGAGGATTTCTTCTTGAATGGATTGGACTGGAGGACCACTGAAATCAAGAAGCATTTATTAATAGCTGACTTATACCAGGCAATATACTAAGTGTTGGAATACAAAGAATTAAAAACAGTCCCTGCCCTCAGAGATCTTAAAATCAAATAGGGGAAGAACATATATAAAACTATGTACAAATAGCACATACAGGATAAATTGGACACTATCTTAGAGTTATGGTTATATTATTAAGGGAAAGTAACATCTTGCAGAAAGTGGATTTTAGTTAAGATTTGAAACAAATCAAAAGATAGACACAAGGAGAGCAAAATTTCTAGACATGGGAGGCAGTCAATAAAAATGTCTAGAGTCAGAAGATGGAATTTCTCATTGATGGAACAGAAATAAAGTGAATTTCACTGGATTATAGAATCTGTTGAGAATAAGACATAAAAAGATTCGAAGTGGGAAAGGGCCTGCTTTTAAAGGACTTTTAAAAATCAAAGGATTTTATATTTGATCCTGGAGGCAAAAGAGGCACTTGTACTTATTAAACAGGAGTATGGTCAGACCTGTACTTAAAGAAGATAGCTAAGCAAAGGACATATTGGAGTGGAAAGAGACTTGAATCATGGAGACCAACCAGAAAGCTATCACAATGTATCTGTATTGTCTGACTTGTCTGCTCTGGACCTCTCATAGGAGAAGGGAGGCTTGTATAAGACATATTGCAAAGGTAAAATTGATTAGATTGGACAACTAATTAAGTAAAGAGGATAAGAGAGTGAGGAGTCAAGGAAGATACCTAGATTGAGCTAGACTAAAAGCAATGACTTTAGCACCGTAGGCAGTAATTTATAAGTTAGGAAGAGTTCAGTTTGGGATGTGTTGAGTTTCAGATATTTATTGGACATCTAGATTAAGGGAATATGTGACTGGAAGTCAGGAAAGATTGTGGTTAGATAAATAAATTTCAAAATTTTCTTCCAACAGTTGGTAATTAAATCTATGGAACCTGATGAAATCATCAACTGAAATACAGAGGAAGAAAAGAATACCCAATATAGTCTTAAAGAGTACACATAGTTAGCAAGACTGAGCTGGAGGAAAATCCAGCAAAGGAGACTGAGAATGGTCAGAAATGTAGAAACCAAGAAAGACAAAAAATACCTACAAAAAAGAGAGTATGAAGAATAAAAGAGAACACTATAGTATGAAAGCTATATCTTTCTCTGGAGAGAGATAAATTCTTTCCAATCCTTAATTTCTGTAGTTCTATCAAAAGAAGGTGTTTCATGTGCTGAAAACTTGTGTACTTCTTTAGCATATTGTACTAAGAGAATTATAGAAAGGTTCCCAGAGAATTAAGGTCTATGAAAAAGATTTATAGGAGAAAGTGAATGAATCATTCTGGATGAGTTGAAATCTACCCCATAGAAGGGAATACCTATATAAGTGAAATCACACATCTATCAAATTGTCAAAATAACAATAAGGAAAGCACACACTACTGACAGCTTCTATTTTCTTTTTAAGTAAAAATACTTAATCTATCATTTCCATAATTTCATACATATTTTCTTTAAAAAATGCTTCAATTCTCTATAGATGTATATCATGATTCAGAGGCAAAGTTAGGTGCAGTTATTACTTGATTTTATAGAGTTTATTTCACATCTCAGATTTTGGAAAACTTTAATTATTGGATGCTTCAACATAATCTTCAACTTCTAATACATTTCAACTGTTGGAATCTTAGCCATTGATGGGGGAGAGGAGAAAAAACATTTCACAAGTCTATAAAAATGCCTGGATAGTATAATGTACCTCTTTAAGGCAAGTCTCATAGATATATAATAAGGACTTATCTGGTATTTGTTGATTGATTAATTGATTGATTGATGTAGGAAAGTAGACTTTGTTAGTAATCAAATAAGTCACTAGCTGTCACTTTGCAGAACATTCAACAATAAAGAAGATAACTCTCTTGTCACATGTCTGACAAGGATAAGTTGTTCTTCCAACACTGCATGAGAAGACAAACTACAATACCTCAGGACAGTCTGTTCACACAGATGCTCCAGATGCTGTCACTTCTGCTCTAACAAAGCAGCTGATCCAACTTGTTTACTACTCTGTTTGGCCTAGTGGGTTTTGAGTGATTCATCATGGGACACACACTGGATCGTTATGAACTCAAATGAGGAGAACCAAATTTGGATTTTACAAGATGGTAATTGGTTTGTCTGTGTAAGGTCACTGACTAATATAGTAACAGCTGTTTTATGATGCCATGGCTTTGGTGATGAAATCCCATTACCTTTCAATATTTTGGGATGCTGGGAATCTCAGATATATGACTAGAAGTCTCAAATGATTACAAGAGGCTTTTAGATTTTCTTAAAATCCCTTGTTCATTTAAAACATCAAAAATATTATAAAATCAAGTCAAGTCATTCATTTACTAGATACTCATTATACGCCAGGAAATGTGCAAAGCATTGGTCATTAAACAAAGTCAAAAATAGTTCCTATCCTGACATAGCTTAAAGTTTAATGGAAATGGCAATAACAAAATACTTGTGTACATACAATTAATGGGGTTACCTAAGTTCTTAGAAGATAGAGTGCTAGAGCTGGAATCATTAAGACTAATTTTCCTGAATTAGAATTTGGCCTCAGATACTTACTAGTTGTGTGACCCCAGGCAAGTCATTTAACCCCATTTACTCCAGTTTCTACATCTATAAAATGATCTGGAGAAGGAAATGGCAAACCACTCTAGTTTATCTGCCAAGGAAATCCCAAGTGGGGTCACAAATAGTCAGACATGATTGAAAATGACTGAAAACAAAAAACCTTTTTGCTCTCATAGAAATTTATCATTTGTTAAGGTTTAAATCTCAATCTGGAACTAAAGAGACAGATTGGCATTATGATAAGATGACTGACCTTGGGAAAAATGAGTATAAATACTCTTTCTGACATATATCAAATTGTGACCCTCTTTTAGTATTTTACCCAATTTTCTATATTATAAATGACTTGCAGATCTGTATTAGTTTGTGGTGCAGACTTTCCACAAGTGAATTTTTCTACACAAATAAAATCATAAATGTAGACTCTTCACTCCCCAAAAAGTTTAGAAACAAGTAGCATCTAGTACATTTGATTTAAATTTTATTTCATTTTAATTTTGTTATCATTTATATGATTGTATGTTGTGTCTGCTTTCCTCACTCTACACTAGTTCCTGCAAGTTGTTCTGTGTCTAATCCTTCCATATAGTCATTCTTTCAGTTATTCATTTCCTGGAATAGTCTCCTGCTTCTGGTCACATTTTTTTAAATTCTATGAATATTTTGGTATATGGAGGAACATTATTTCTGTCACTCATTGAAATGGTTAAAAATATTTAATAACAGTTTTCAAATAATTCCACATTGATCTGCAAAATGGTTGAATCCACTCATAGTTTCAAGAGATATAACTTAATGAATCTCTTTATCCACAGACTCTTCCTATTGAAGATCAATATGAATCTTGGCAAGTCTCTTATGTCTCTCGGTCTGTTTCCTTATTTGTAGAATAAAGGAATATAAATAAAAGAATCATTCTTTTCTCAAATTACCATTTATTTCTAGGCTTAATTTCCCTCCACATTTTATCTTTACTCCCCATCATATACTTTATGATCCAACATCATTTGCCTATTTGCTATTTCTTCTGGTCTTCTTATAGACATGCCATCTATCATATCTATACCTTTGCAAAATATTTACTCACATACCTAGAACATTCTTCCTCCTTATATCTGTTTTTTAGACTCACTGACTTCTTTCAAGATTCACCTCAGGTACTAACTTCTGTAGGAGGTCTTTTTTTTGATCCTTCATCTATCAGTATTTTTCCCTCTGAGATAACCCTCAGCCATTTTGTGTATAACATATATATGTTGTTCAGTCATTTTCAGTTATATCTGACTTTTTGTGACCCAGTTTAGAGTTTCCCTGGCAAAGATATTGGAGTGGTTTGCCACTTCTTTCTTAAATTCAATTGACAAATGAGTAAATTGAGGCAAATTTGGCTTAGTGATTTGGCCTGAATCACAGAGCTAGAAAGTGAGACAAGAACTCAGGGAGATTAATCACCTTGATTCCAGGTCAGGCACTTTACCTATTATATCACCTAGCTGATTATTAAAAAGATGTGTATTTAAAATTATTTTCTAAAAAAGAATGTCAAGAAACCTTGTAATATATAGGGCAAAACCACAAAAGTTAACACAAAAGAAGTTTCCTTATTACCTTATTCAATTTAATACATACTATATGAAAAATAATATATACTTCTCAAAAACAAGCTAAATGTAATAGACAGTCACTTATACAAATATTTTCCTTGTTCTTTGTATATTAAAATGTTCATGTTAAATATAAATATATTGAAGGAAAGGAGAGAGATGGAATTTTAACTAATTAGAATAGATTAGGATCGAAGAAATGCCTAATTTTTTTTTTTTAACAGCAGACAAGGAGCTAGTGGAGATCAATTGAAGAGATTGAATCATTGCTAAAGAAAGATCTTTGAGAAGAAGAAGGCAAAGGGGTTAAAATAACAAGTAAAGGATTCAAATGCCTTAGAGAAGATGAGAGCTTTAACTCCTTTTTCATGAACAGAGGTAAGGAGGAGCAAATATCTGAGGATGCTGAGAAATTTTGAAGAGTGAAGGAGGAAAGCTAAAGGGGTTCACATCCCAGAGGGCCTCAATCTTATCTATGAAATTGAAAGTAGACTATGAGTTTCTATAGCTTAAATAGGTGTTGTTCCTAGCCAATGAGCTGGGCTCAGAATTGATTAGGATGAACAGATCAGGCTGGATCTCATTTGTCAAACCATATGACGCTATCATTCATGCTAAACCTTTAACTCCCACAAAAGTAAAACTTTTTTAAATACTAATATTCTCCTAGTACCACTATCTGAGTGATACTTATGAAACACCATGATCTCAAAAAAATAAAATTACAGAGGACCTAAAGGACAATAACCAACAAGTATTTATTGAATATTATGTGCCAGGAAATAGGGATCCAAAGAAAAGAATCCAATAACCCCTGCCCTCAAGGAGCTTCAATTCTCTTGGGGAGACAAATCAATATATAACTATATGCTCATGAACTATATAAAAATAGAGACGGAACTGACTATAAAGGGACTGGCTAGTGATTGAGTTATTAAAAAAAAAAAGGACAGAAATAAGATTTTTAAGCATTTTTAAATATATAGAAAAAATATAATGAATACTAAAAGGAAAGAGATAAGAATTGCAACATATGCATTAAGTTTATTATAAACTTAAAAGGAAAAACCGCATATGATAGAAATTCTCAATTTCAAGTATAATCTTTTTCTGTATATATGAAAATGTATGTTTTATTTTTCATTTATTAAATTTAGAATAAAATAATAAAATTTAAATGCACATATATGAATGGGAAATAAATTTAAAGTAGCTGAATACAATGTTATTAGTAAAGATAACTAGCAGTTGTAAGGATCAAGAAAGATATAGAAAAAGTGGTACTTAATCTGTATCTTGCAGGAAGCAAGGGAAAATAAAAAGTAAATGTAAATAGACTGCAGTAAATTAACAAAGATGCCATTCACAGAAAAAATGAGGGAGAAAATATATCATCAAATAGTGGCCTTGTCAGACATGGAGGGGGATTGTTCATATAGCAAAAGTACAAGATAACAAATAGAAAGTCGTGTTTCCTTCTTGCCCACAAAATATTAAAAGAAGTAGAGAAAGGTTTCTAGAGGTTTGAATAAATCCCCTATGAATGATCATTGTAAAGCTATGATGTGGGGAGTGTTGCAATCTGCACCAATACAGAAGAAGGTTCACAGTGATGGAAACCTAGAACTGTCTAAGTAAAGCCCAAATTAAAATTCACTTCTCTGTTCAGTGGGTATGTCAATCCAAACCACATCTTCCATGTAGTTCTTTCAACTAACACAGATTTGATTTAGAAGCAGGCCATTTTCTAGGGATTTTTACCCATATTTTAAGGAAGAAATTGCTCTGCAAACAGTATTTTCATTCTGTGTTCTGTTTGTAATGCTGGGAGCATAAATCACGTAAGAAAACACTTTGTTTGTTATTTATTGCTTTTTATTTCCAATGGTCTACTTTTCTGAACTGAGTTGATGAGAAAAGAGTGCTTTGCTTTCAATTGTTCAAATAAATGTGTGTGCATGCCCCAATGAGTTCTAGTCCTACAGTGGTAGGATCATACGTTATTTATTCTCTCTTACTGCTTTAACAGAAAGACACTCACCCTAAGGTCGAAAACATGAGTGCTGGAATGTTAATATCTTGGGGGATCCAAAACCCCTCTTTTAGTCCTCTCCCCATCACCTTTATTTCAATAAACTCTTTTCTTTTGTTTAACCTGGAAAAACACTTACAAAGACAGTTTACTAGAATAAAGTTGGAGAGAGAGAAGACTCCTTTCCATAAGCATCAAAGAAGACCACAAGAAGGTAAATAATGGATTTATATTTGCTTCCCCTGACAGGCTTGAAACAGAAGCTCTACAATGGAGGAATCAGTTCCAAATGTTTTTTTTCCAGTCTAATACACCAGACAATTCTCTGCTAAAGTTTCTTCAAGGCTGCTTAACAGAGTGTAAGCTTGAAAGAGTTTGACAGCAAAGACCTTTACCTCTTTTGATTGTTCAAGATCTAGGTGAGACAAGTGTTCTTCCAAATGTGGGAAAGGTTTTTGTTTTTGTTTTACTAAATTTGCCTTTTTTTCAGACTTAGGATGGAATGTGACAATCAACAAACATTTGTCAGGTGCTACTACTTGAAAGATATTATGATAGGCACTAGGAACGCAAAGGCAGAAATAAAATAGATCCCGCACTCTAGGTGCTAATATTGTAATTGGGGCAAATTGGAGAGTAGACATCACTGTTAAGCATATAATAAATAAAATATATTTGCTCTTTTGTTTTGTTTTTAGCAAGAAAAAGCATAAACATCTGAGGAGGAAAGAAAAACATTAGCCAAGAGCTGATGCTTTTAAGAAACTTAAGGATTCTAAGACATAAAGGTGAAGAGGGAGAACAGTCAGATACAAGGCACAGTGTAAAGGCATAGAAGTGAGCAGTAGAATACTAAGTATTGAAATTAAAATATACCTGAATTTCATTGAAATGTAGGGTACCTATCAGGGAGTCATGAGGGAAAAAATACTGGAAATATAAGTGGCATGGGATTGAGAGGATTTTAAATGCCAGGCTGAGATATTTGTATTTTATTCTACATGTCAAAGGAAACTACTGATTTTCAATTTTGGAATTTGATACTACCAATGTCAAACCTATGCCTGAGGTAGATTATTTTGGAAACTGTGTGGAATGAAGAGAATGAAAACAAGGAAAACAATTAGGAGTTTACTACACTAGATCAGGCAAGAGACAATGAAGTCCTTAAAGAGGGCTGTACATGTATGAGTAAAGAGAAACTGATGATGGGAATTTCTGTCAAAAATATTAGCTATATGACCAGAGGTAAGGCATTTTAACCAATAGTGTCTCTTAGTAACTCACCAGGGGAACTCATATACCAATGAAAGTAAAACACCGATGTGATTTCAAAGAGAGGAAGGGAAGGGGAAAATAACAAACCTATATAAAGCACTTTGTAAACTTTAGGCATCATTTAAGTGCTAGCCGCTAGTATCTTGTTTTTTTATGATGACTTTACAAAGCTTCCCCAAAGCTCTTAGACTCATGATAAAACCAACTTTACCAGTTGCTTTATTCACTTTCCAGAAACTATGGATCATTCTATTTAACTACAACTTCTTTTTGTGTCATTTGATTTATAAAGAGAATATAAGGATCAATATAATCTAGTTCTTTAAATAACATGTTCATCTTTTCATTACTGGATATTTGGAATTCACATTTAAAGTGCCTACAGTTCAATTAATGTTTGTCAATGGAACAAAAATTATGACTCTTGGTACTCACCTTGCACTATCACTGCATTACTAGTGGTTCATATAGGGCTATAGGCCATTTTTGTAAATCTACTGGTAATGATCTTCATACTTAGTTAGGCTACTTTCCAAAGAACAGACATTATTGAAAACACTAAATTTAAAGACTTTCCAATTTTGTGGAGCCTTCCAGAGCTTTTTTGTTCAATTAATATAGCCTTAAAAACTCAAAATCAGACACACATCATAATTAATCTTTGGAGTGGAAGGTAACTGCCCCCATAAAGCCTTGTTTACAAAAAAAACCAAAACAAACAAAAAAAAACCTAGTATTATTCAAGAGGAAAAGGACAAGGTATCTTACAGCAATCACAGTAACATCATCATTTCTAAATATTTATTTTTTCCTACATTAGACAACTAAAGGCCCAAAAGTTCTTCTTCAAATCAAGTTAATAATAATTTTTAAATGCCTACTCTCTTCCAGGCACCATGCTAAGCACTAGGGATTTTAAAATTCATTCAAGGAATACACAGTCTAATGAGAAGAGGACATGCAAACAACTATGTGCAAATAAAATATATACCAGATAAATTGACAGAAAAAGTACTAACACTAAAGAGAAGTGGAAAAGGTTTCATGCAAAAGGTAAAATTTTAACTGGCACTTGAAAGAAACCAGGAGAGTCAAAAATTGGAGAGATTTATTATTATAATTTTATCAATATTTTCTTAAAGGATGATATTCAGAATGATTAGAAAATATCCAAAAACTTCCTTACAAATGTCCTACAAAGAAATACTATGCATAATAGAAGTATTTCTAAATCCCTCCAGACCATTCACAAAACTCAGTAAAATTTAGACATCATAAAAGCTTATGTACAACTTTCTCATTCCACCCCATAGGATTTATTGTATCAAAATTTTGCTGCATTCCATTAGCAAAATACATGCCAAAGTATGTTTCCAGGTAATTGATGTTCTCTGCCTTTGGCCTCATCCTTTTTATTGCACCTGCGGTATGCACTGGTGGCCTAGGAACACATGCCCTATTGATATATACTGCATAATTGTCAATTAAAATTCTATAATTAGCTGGAGACTAAGGCCTCTGGCATTCAGCAGCTGGGTGATTCAAGAGAGTGAGAAAAAGCTACTCTCAGAGATTTTTATTCAGATTCTTTGCTCCCAAATAAAAATAAGTAAAATCTGAAGAAAAATATAATCAGCTAGCCTCAAGAAAAAGCTTCATATGAGACCCACAACAACATAATTACTTATAAGTAATACTGATAGTTACATATAAATAATACTTAGAAATTACTTTACAGCCTTGCATCTCATCATTGACAGTAGCTTTCAAAGTAGAAGGCGAAAAAGGGTCAATGGAAGAAAAAAACTTCAAGTTCATGACATCTCTTTAAATGGATCTGTACAATTGCCTAACAATCACTGGGCTGACAATCCCTTGTGGGAGTAGCAGAGCAAGAAATGAGTCTTTGAAGCATGTCAATTGCAACAACCCATCAATGGGCTAAAAGCCAGTCATGACAGGCATCTGTTCTGTTGAACATGATTGAATCTCACCATTAGTCTACAGAATTAATTATATGGGGACCAGGAGGCTGTTTACAAACCACTTTACTCTTTTTAGTCAGGTGACAGACAAACTAAGATAACTTTAATTTTGTTTTTGTTTTTGTTTTTGTTACAAAGTTTTATTTTCTGGGCAGGGGAAAGAGAGAAATATATTAGGAAATGGAGGCAACAAAAAACTCAAAAAATCAGTAAAAATTAATTAAAATGAAAAATCTAGAAAGGAGAGACTATTCCATCACCTTTTTTCTATCACTGCCACTGACTTCTTGAAAACAATGAGACAATCACTTTCAAGCTAGTCAGTGATGATCATAATTGGTGATTATCCCCTTGAACAGTTCACCAGCCTGTGGCATGGGATATTAGAATTCCAGATGATACGGGGCTCTTCTGCTAAGTAAACATAAGAATAAAGTCTCAAGTAGCATGAGACCAAAAAAGCATGAATCACTGCTCTACAAATGGAACAACCTCAAACACTCCAAATCCTTCTCCTTACTGTTGCTAGAAAGAAGAAGTCCATGAAGTTTCTTTTACCTGGAACTTAAATAACCTAATTATGATGGGCTAATTATGATTATAGAACAGTATTGGCAAGATAAAGAACTCTATATTAAAAATATGAAAATAACTCATAACCAAGAATTGTCCCTGTATGGGACTCCTAAAGGGTTAGGTCTAAGTTACCTAAAAGTGGCATCAATCCAACTCGCTTCTTACTTAGTAAGAAATCATAATTTGTGGGCACAACCAGTATTTATTACTATGTAGTAGATTCAGAATTGGAGGAACCATTTAGTTTTAGCATAAAGAGTCACTAATTGATATTTTTAAAACTTCTAAGAAAATTGCATAGTAGAATTTTTAAAGTTAGATATAAACTAATATTTCACATTTTATACCAATATCAGTTGAAAATGGTAGCTAATCTAATTATAAAAGGTCATATTATAAACAAATTAGAGAAACAAAAGAAAAATTGCTTATCAATTCTATGGATAGGAAAAAATTCATGACTGACCCCATAAGACACAGAGAGGACCACATAAGATAAAGTAAATAATATAGACTATATAAAAGTAAAAAATTGGGAGGTTTTTGCATGAACAAATAAAATAAAGTTAAAATTCAAAGGGAAAAAATAACTGGAAAATAATTTTTACAGCACATTTATCTATTAAAGTCTAATTCCCAAGATTTATTGAAAAAAAACTAAGCCAAACTTTTTAAGAATAAGAGCCATTCCCCAATTGATAAATGGACTAAGGGAGCAAATAATTATCAAGGGAGGAAACAGGCTATTAGTCATATTTATTAAAAAAAAAAAAAAACTGCTCTGGTGAACCACCAGTTGGAAGAGCTTGGGTAAAGAATTTTGGCTCCACATCCATAAGGGCTTCCTGTAAAGGGCTAGAACTGAGCAATGCACTTGGATGATGAAGCACGTGAGACTAATTGCCAATTGGACGGTTCCCTATTAACTTGTTTAAGGTTGACCCTCCCCAGCTGTTCTGTGCTGACTTGATTGGTGGGATAAAGAGGGGGAAGTGACTTGTGTGGGAGGAGTAAGAGAAACTTGGGTGGTGGAACTCACACTCACTTGCACTCGTGACCTGGCGTTGGAGGTGATGGTAAAGATCTAGAATAAAGACATTTAGTGATCCTGACTCCTGCTGATTTCTGGAAAGATAGAGTTCCAGCATTTGGCGTCCAACATGTGGCTGGCACCCTACTTCCACCGAAGTCCTCCTGTGACCAGGAGGTTAGGTGAGTATTCTAATAGAAATAAGGAACTTACCTTGTTAAGGACTAAATCAGCAATCTCTAGTAACTGAGATGGGGCAGATGTTAGGTAAATCCTGGGCCTCAGCTGACCCTGCTCCAACCCCAGCCCCTGCCTCATCTAGCAATGCTATAGAGGATATAATTAAGATAACTGATGAGAAAAGTTTACTTGTTCCCATCCCACAAATGAATAATCTCTTACACTCATTGATTTGCACGTCCCCTTGGTTCTTAAATGAAGAAAAACTACTTATAGATAAATGGAAGCTAGTGGGACTTGAAATGAAAGAATTTTACTCAAAAAATGGGAATTGTCAAATTTTCCCAGAGGTATTTTATCTATACAACTTGATTCTATTAGACTTAAGCTATCGAGAAGAGTTTAGAAGAAGGAAGAGTTCTAAAAAGGCACAGAGAAGGAAGTGTGAGGAACAAAAGATAGAAGATAGGCAAACTCAGGACATTGCCAGAGGGCAAGGGGATTTGAATGAGGAATCTGAGTGTGTAGACTCCATTGGGCCTCAGAGTGTAGACTGATTCAGGGAAATGGGATGAGGGGCCCAGCTCCAGGGCCCCAGGCAAAAAACACTTGGGGCATGATGGCAGCCGATGCCACACCCAGAGAGTGCCTCCAAGTCCAATACCCAGACATGACCAATCAACCAGGAAGCCATCTGAGGGGAGAAAGGGATTACACAATCAGTCAGCCAGGAAGCAACATGATGGGAGAAAGGGACTACAATTAGGGAGAATAGAGTTGTGTGCTGCTGGGACAATTGAGATACCCCCTGGAGAGGTGAAATCTGTTCCTCTCCAACCTATGGATCCCTTGCCTCCAGGCACAGTAGGCTTGACCATTTCACCTCCTGAGAGTACTTACAAGACAGTGTTCATTCATACACTGATGTGGGAAACTGGGGAATGTGTAGATAATATCCCAGTCACTAACACAGGGAGACAATGTGTGACTTATCAACCAGGGGAAGCAGTAGCATCAGGTTTATTGATACAGACTCCTAATAAGCAACCTGGTGACAGTCACCCATGTTCGGACTCCAAGCAGAAAAACCCAGGGATATACTGGATAGCAGCTGTGACAGCTGACCGACCTATGCTCACCATCTATACAAATGGCATACCATTAGAAGGACTGGTGGACACCAACTGGCCTAGTCACTGGCCAAAGAAAAAGGCAGACACCTACATGTCTGGGGTAGGAGGATCAATAGCAGCTGAAGTTAGTGCTACCCCTTTAAGATGGGTATTTGAAGGTGAAACAGGAGTTTTTACTCCTTTTATAGTTGAAAAAATCCCCATCAATCTGTGGGGAAGAGACATTTTACAACAATTAGGGTTAAAAATGAGTACTTCGGTTTTTTAGGCAGGGCTGCTGTTGAAGGCCTGCCAACACTTTCACCTGTTCCTATCCAGTGGAAAACTGATACACCAGTGTGGATAGAACAGTAGCCCTTAGGTAGGGATAAAATTCAGGCCTTACTAGATATAGTACAGGAACAACTTGACCAAGGACACTTACAACCTTCTCTAAGTCCTTGGAATTCCCCAGTATTTGTTGTAAAAAAGAAATCTGGAAAATGGAGAATGTTGACTGATTTAAGAAAGGTAAATGAACAGATGGAAACTATGGGAACTCTTCAACCTGGACTTCCATCTCCTACTCAGTTGCCTAGAGAATGGCCTCTGTGGGTTATAGACATTAAGGATTGTTTCTATTCTATCCCTCTAGATAAGGAGGATATGAAAAGATTTGCTTTTTCAGTGCCCAGCGTTAACTTAGCTGAGCCTTATAAAAGATATGAATGGACAGTTTTGCCACAGGGAATGAAAAACAGCCCTACTATGTGTCAAATGTATGTTGCTGCTGCTCTTAGTCCAGTAAGAAAAGCATTTCCAAAAGTAATGTTATTACATTACATGGATGATATATTGGGATGTGCACCTGAGGAACAAATGTTAGAAGCATGTCTACAAAAAACCATAGAAACACTAAGGAATTATAAATTGCACATAGCTTCAGAAAAGATTCAAAGACATGTTCCTTTTCAATATTTAGGATATGAAGTATATCCTAAGGTGCTTACAGTACAAAAACTCTCCTTAAGAACAGAGAAGCTAAACACCTTAAATGACTTCCAGAAATTGATAGGAGATATCCAATGGATGCGTCCCGTGCTAGGCTTGACTACCTGTCAATTGCAACCATTATATGACATTTTAAGGGGAGACAGTACTTTAAATTCACCACGCCAGCTTACAAAAGAAGCTCAAGAGGCTTTGAGACAAGTTGAACTGGCTTTATCCAATGTGGTTGAAAGAGTCACTCAAAAACCCTTGGAAATATCAGTTTTTGCTACACAAGAGGCCCCCACAGCAGTCCTTCATCAAGGAGACAGTGTGATAGAGTGGGTGAACCTCCCAGCACAACCAGAACAAAGCCTTATTCCTTACCCAGTGCTTGTGGCTAGAATTTTATTAAAGGCCATTAAACGAGCAGTACAATTATCTGGGACAAGACCTGACAAGATATACACCTTTTATACTAATGCACAAGTTAATGTGTGCTGCGAAACCATCCCAGAGTGGCAAATTTTATTAACCATGGCTCCAAATTTTGCACATGGATCTCCATTAAAGATAACCAGACTGCTACATAATTGGCAATGGATTCTTGAAGAAAAGGTTTCTAAAGTTCCTCTTAAAGGACCAACTATCTTTACAGATGCATCCAAACTTAATATTTGTGCTGTGTATTCTCGTGACTTAACTATAAAGAAAGTAATCAGAACTCCTTTTCAGTCCACTCAGCAGAATGAATTGTATGCAATCATTCTAGCTCTTGCTTATTATCCGGGAGACATAAATATAATATCTGATTCGGCCTATTCAGTAGGTGTGGTACAAAGAATTGCCACAGCCCAAATAAAATTTGTAGCCTCCAATATATATCAGCTCTTTAAAGAGCTTCAAGAGCAAGTGAGAAAGCATCCAGGTAAGATTTATATTTTGCATGTCCACTCCCATAGTGGACTTCCAGGTCCTATTTTTGATGGTAATTCAAAGGCAGATAGCCTTCTAACCATGCTGGCCAGTACTCCTTTATTTCAAGAAGCACAAGAGTCTCATTCTAAATATCATCAGGCTGCCAGAGCTTTACGTTTGCAGTTTGGAATAACTAGAGAAGAAGCTAGGAGCATAGTAAAAGCCTGTACAGCTTGCCTTCCTTCCATGCTCCTACACTCCCTCCAGGGAAGAATCCTCGTGGTTTGAGACCTAATGAAATTTGGCAAATGGATGTGACCCATTATAAATCTTTTGGTTGTCTATCTTTTATCCATGTCGTGGTAGACACCTTTTCAGGGTTCACATTTGCAATGCCAGCAGCAAAAGAGACAGCCCGAGTGGTAACTGAATTCCTTATACAAGCATTTGCAATTATGGGTGTTCCACAAGCAATAAAAACAGACAATGGACCTGCATATACATCTAAACATTTTACACACTTTTGTGCACAGTATAAGATTTTACACACCACGGGCATACCCTTTAATCCTCAAGGGCAGGCAATAGTAGAGAGAAGAAACAGCGATATTAAGACACTCCTCCAAAAACAAAAGAAAGGGGTAGCCACGGGTAACCCTAGAGAACTTCTAAATTTAGTTCTCTATACCATTAATTTTTAAATTTTTGACAAAGATGCACTGGCTCCAGCAGACAGGTTTTATAACTCACCGGAAGGGCAGTGTCCAGTGCGAGCAGCTCCACTGTCTTTAGATATTCGCCAAGTGATGTGGAGAGACCCAGAAAGTGGTGAATGGAAGGGACCAGATAGGTTAACTGCTTGGGGGAGAGGGTTTGCTTGTATCTCTACAGATGGAGAAGGAATCAGATGGGTGCCAACGAGCCGTATTCGCCTTGTCCATCGGAGAGAGACAGAGCAGACCCTTGAAATGAAGGAGAAGGCCCAAGAAACATCGGGTGGTTCCGTTGCTGACTGTGCCCACCACTGAAAGAACCTGGCAGTTATGGCGTTTGACCCATGGACATCAAAAACTGTTGGACTTGAAAATCCTCAGGAATCATTGGATTCTCTGAGACATCATAAGACTATTGTAGGACTGAAAGTCCTCAGGAATCATTGGATTCTCTGAGACATCATAAGACTATTGTAGGACTGAAAGTCCTCAGGAATCATTGGATTCTCTGAGGCATCATAAGACTGTTGCTGGACTTCAAAAACTTGTGGGGATCATTGGATTCCCTAACATATAAAAAGACTGATGTGGGATTTCAAAAACTTGTGGGGATCATTGGATTCCCTAACAGTGAAGCAATGGACAATAGATTGGTTTTGGACTATCTCTTGGTTGCTGAAGAAGGGGTATGTGTGTCTGGTGTTTACATACCCTCCTTCTAGGACTTCTGGAAATCTCTTACAATACCATGTTGATTTATATTGTTTGTTATATCACTACTTGCATGTACAATTCCTGTTTGTTACACCACATCGAGTCTGTACTGACTGTGGGGAGAGTCATCACTAATAGCCTCTGTGTTATTGCTATGTGCTTGTGTAATAACTCCCATGCTGATGGGTTTGTGCATACTTGTCTCTAATAAGGCCCTTCAATCCAGAAACCCGCTAGCAAATCCCCACTTCTCTTTGGTGCTTTTCATCTCCCTTCCTGAGATGTCAGGGAGGGTGTGATTATCTCCTTTTTAGTGCTTTCATTTCCCCTCCTGAGAAGTCAGGGGGGGGCGTGATCACCTCCTTTTTGGGGTTCTCATCTCCCTGAAAAGTCAGGGATGGCGCGACCTCCTGTGGTCTAAAACAAAAGAAAGCGGGAGATGTAAAGGGCTAGAACTGAGCAATGCACTTGGATAATGAAGCACGTGAGACTAATTGCCAATTGGACAGTTCCCTATTAACTTGTTTAAGGTTGACCCTCCCCAGCTGTTCTGTGCTGACTTGATTGGTGGGATAAAGAGGGGGAAGTGACTTGTGTGGGAGGAGTAAGAGAAACTTGGGTGGTGGAACTCACACTCACTTGCACTCGTGACCTGGCGTTGGAGGTGATGGTAAAGATCTAGAATAAAGACATTTAGTGATTCTGACTCCTGCTAATTTCTGGAAAGATAGAGTTCCAGCAGCTTCCTGTTGGTTGCTGAAGATCTAAGAGACTCTGAAGTTGACTGGTCTAGCTTTCCTGGCTCAGAGCTGAGGGAATCAAAATTCCTGTGGCACCAGAGAAAAGAGGAACTCTTATGAATGTTACTTCTTTGGAGTAGTTAAAGAGTTCTAATTTGAAGAATCATCTAAATCAGTTTATTTCTGGACTGGAATTCTTACTCCAATATTTCCAAGAAGTTAGCATCTAAGATCAGCTCTCTGAACTCAAGGAAAGCCATCTATCTTTCTCTTCCATATTTACTGCAATAATCCCTGCAGTCCTCTCTGCATTGAAATCTAGGGAGAAAGTACAAGTCAGTTACTTGTTCCACCTGAGAATTGCAAAAAATAACACCAAAAAACAAGTCGGAAAACAAAATTAAAATCTACATCTCCCTTCCATCCAAGGGGTTCATATATACTATAGCCTGCAAAAGTAAAAGCATTTTTTTCTATTGCAAAAGTCCTAGAGGGAAGAGCTTGAAAAGTAGTTACTCATATCCAGAACCAGGATCAGGATCTCTGAGTTTCCCGATAACTGTCCTAAAATCTTAGAGGATCCTGAGGATTCAGCTCTAAACTTCAGAGATTAAAAAAGGCTTAATCTCAGTATGTGGAAGTCAGTGCAAGAATCCAAAGGATTGAGGGAAAAACCCTGCCTGGTCAGTCCACTCACCCAGAAACTTCTTGAAGGACATAGTCTGGCCCTTGCACAAAACCTCAATTCAGAAACTAAACCTGGAGATAACAGTACATGAAAGATAAAAACACCAACCAGTATCATATCTAGAGATCTTCCAAAAGAAGGAGAAAACAAGTCTATAACTGTAAAAAGTGATTCAAATGAAAAAATTGATTTCCAACAAGGACTATGTGAATTCCTAGAAGAAATGAAGGAAGAGATAAAAAAAAAAAAAACCTAGAGAGAACAATTAGAAGTAGATTAAATAACTTAGAAATTAGTAGATCTTACCCAAGAAATGTAATTCTTGCAAATAAGAATAGATCAAACAAAAATCAATTAATAGATAGCAAGAAATATTAGGACAAAATGAAAAGATTGAAAAGGTCAAAGATGAAAATGTAAGATATCTGGTAATAAAAAAAGAAAGAAAGAGAAGGAAGAAAGGAAGAAAAAAACCCTCCAAATAGGGTCATGAAAAGTTGTACAGGATTTAAGATTGATGGATGATATTTTTATCCCCATTTTATAGAAGAGAAAACCAAGGCTAGGAAAAGTTATATAAGTTATAAAGTGTTATATATCTTATGAATACCTAAGACTAGATTTTAATTATGTCTTCCTGACTAGCTCCAATACTCTATCATGGCACCATCTTGCTGGATCTTTAGTCTTCTACAGACTTTCCTTAGCTTTACAAGCTCCTAGATAGAGAGATGTATAGTGAAAAGAATAATGACTTTGGAATCAGAGGCACTGGATACAAATCATCTTATAATGCTTATTACCCAAGTCACCTTGCTCAATTGATTTATCCTTTCATAACCCTTAGTTTTTTCTTCCATTAAATGAAAAGTTTGACGAGATAGCTACCCAGGATCATTTGAGTTCTAGTTTTACTCTCTTCCTATCTGGTAGCATAGCACAAAAACATACATTTCTTCCCAAATTCCAACCTATTACATAATCATCTCAAAATTTCTAAAGAAAATATCATAATATTAGTTCAAAACAAAGGGGGAAAACAATCATGGTTTCTGTCTTAAAAATAAAATTCCTTTGGTTTATAATATTCCTTTGGTGCCTGTGAGAGAGCTCTTTTCTTATTACTGAATTTCAGAACTCAGTAAGTGAGAAATTAAAAAAAAAATCCTTCTCTAGAAAAAAAAAAGATTGCTTTCTATTTTTTCAAGTGAGATAATATTTAGAGAGAGTTTACACAATACCTGTAGTATGGTAGGCACTATATAACTGTTATTCCATTCCCTTCCCCCTTTTTTGGTTTTGCTCTCCAAAGTTCTGTTTCTTCCAAGTTCCAATTTGATATTTAAAATTTGGAAGAAAAGGCTTTGGGGAGATTTACTGATCCTTTCTCATCTCCCTATGTTGCATGAAAAATAAATTTTAACAACCACAAAAAAATCTAGCTAGAAGTAAATGTAAGAGACAGTGACTTAAAGAAAAGATTCAGAGGTCTTTTAATAACATCACTAAATTTCGGTGGTCTACAAAATTAAATTCTTTACTAGCTAATCAGTCTTTCACAACAAATACTATCTCAAGATTAAAGAAGACAATAAGAAAACACAAATGTTAACTAGATAAGATATGGATGAAATCTACATTGCATTTTGTAGACAATAATTCAAGCAAGGTCACTATACAACTAGAGAAATAACCCTCAGTTTCTGTCCAGAGTATAGTGTTCTATTAAACCTAGTTCAGGTAACCCAAATATTTCCCACAAGACTTACCTATGACTAGAAAACTCTTAAATTATACCCCAAAATGGATATGTTCATTCTTTGTCTTAAAACTTTTTAAAGATAAAAGAATATTATTTCAATATACAACCAATCTCTAGAAATGGATATTATAGTTCCATTTAAAATCCTAAAAATGTGAATACACATACCAAAAGTCTAATAAAACATAAAAGTCTAGAGGGTATGTCAACATTAGTCCCCCAATATAATCATTATAAAAAAGCTCATTTTCCAATGCCGAGTTTCACATTAATCCAATTCAATTCAATAATTTAAAAAACACATATGAAATAGGTAACAGAAATTAAACATACAAAGACAACAAAACTTTATCTCTGCCCTCAAGTAGCTTATAGTTTCACAGTAGACATTTTTCTTATTGACTTTCTATCAATAATCATTATGAGAAGGGCTTTAACTAGGAATTTTCAGACCTGGAACAAACCAATGAAGTCTATATCTCATAGACTCATATTGTTCAACTTGCATGGTATCTTAGCAGTCGCTTTTTCCTATCTTCAGATTTTATAAAGAGATAAATAAAGATCAGAGTTACTTTCTAATCAGGAACTAGAACCTAGGTTTCCTGATTCCAAAGCTAATACTGTTATCTTTTGTCAAAATTTGCATCACTCGGGGTTGAGAGGTAGTATCACTAGTTCTTCCAAAATATGACCCTCATTTTCTTTAGTTTTTCCCTCAATAGTGGCCATTAGCTAAGTTACCCCAGTACCCATCAATCCTATGAGAAAATATAAGTAGCTTGCAAGAGCAAACAATGAGGGGCAGGTGCAGGAAATAGGAGGAAGTCCAAGGATGAGGGAAGCAGAGACATTGCCAAGGCTTTGAGAATGACTTTCTCCAATGCCTGTTTCTGCCTAATATTCCTTCCCTGCCATGTCTCTTACAGAAAAATATGTCATGCATAGCAGAGAACACACCTGAGCAAGAAGAAACATTTCATTTCTGCTGGGAGAAGCCTAGCCCCTCCAGGAATTTAGAATTCCTGAAATCCTATTTTTCTTCAACATACTTCCTCCTGTCAAATTTCCAGTCTTATGAAAATAGGAGAAACCAAGGAGAGAAAAACTTGGAGAAAATAAAAGAGTATTCAAGAAACATGAGACCAAGGAGACAGCAGGAAATTATGGGTCTCCAGAAGGTTGGAGAGACTTTGTCTCCTTTCCCCAACTTGAAAAACCACCAGACTATAGATAAGAAGCAAAGGACCATGGACAGGAAGATAAAAGCAGTTCCAGGCCTAAACTGCTTCCTAGACTGCTTCACCCTTAGGATGATAAGATATGCTTTGAGATAGATAAATAGATAGGTAGATAGATTGATAGGCAGACAGTTAAATAGGTAGATGATAGGAGTTAAATTTATGCATAATAGATGAATAAAAAGAGAAGGTGAAAGATAGTGATGATCATGGTAGAAGAGGGGAAGGAAGAGGAGGAGAAGGAAAAGGAAGAGTAAAGAGGAAGAAAAGAAGGATGATGAAGAGGAGGAGGAGGAAATAGCCAAGCCATGCTTAGGAAAGGCTATCACAACTTTCTAAACAGAAGTGATCACCTCTGAAATGGAATCAATCTGATTCTAATTGACCACCAATAGGCCAAGTCCCTTTTGGTCATTATTTAGGTCCTTTTTGACTCAGATTGTATGTAAATAGCAATCATTTCTGCTACAGTCAGAAATCCTGAGAATCTTCCTCTCCTAGATTAATAAATTTATTTATTTATTTAGATTTGGTTGGGGGGAGTAAGTGAAAGAAGAGATTCTTTGTTTCAATTGGTACCTAGTCTTAATCACTGAATGGGTATGCCTCAGAGTCAAACTAACCTGTTGAAGACTTGCTTTAAAAAGCCAATGTCTTCCACTGCATCCTGTCATCTTCTTTCATATCTTGCCACTAGACCCAGATGGCTCTGGAGGAGAAAGTGAGGCAGGTGACCTTGCACAGCTCTTCCTCACTTAAATCCTGAAATTCACTTGCACATCATGGCATCACCTCCCTAATGTCATGGTCTTCTTCAAGAATGAAGGACAAACAACAATCACAACAAACAACTCCTGAAAAGAAACCACCTAATATCATGTTCATTAAGTGACATGACTTCCACCTACTCTAGAGATAACCTATTGATTATTTTTCTTTTTCTTTATTTTTTCTTTATTTTGAACAATGATTATAATAGTCATGTGAACATGGACAAGTCACTCAACTTATCTGAAACTGTTTCATTACTTTAAAAAATGGAGAGAATTATATTTGTGTTATGTACATCAGATTACAAATCCTAAAGTACTATGCTCCATTATTAGTTTTCTTTATTTTACATGGATTTCACAAAGTGGTAATAATCTGTAAATGATGATAATATAAGAACAAAACACTTTATTTTTAAAGCATTAGGCAAAGGTTTAGGTCTGTTATTTAATGTTATTTAAGATTTTAGAAAGTCAAGTAATCAGAGAAGGAACCTCTGAAGCTAAATCCAGTATTTAACACAACAAGAATCTCCAAAACAACATTCTCAGCAAGTGGTTCTCAGTCCTCCCTGGAAACTGTCAAAAAATTAAGAATTTTTTGCCTTACTGAAAAAGTTTTCCCCCTTTTCAAAGAACAAACAAACAAACAAAAACAGTTTAGAAGTTTTCCCTTACATCTGTTTTGATGCAACTTATTCTCTGTCTTATCTCCTGGACCAGAAAGAGAGGAAGAAGGAAAAGGAGGAAGAAAAAGAGGCAGAAAAGAAAGAGGAGAAAAGGGAGGAAGAGAACTAGGAAGCAGGCAGAAAGAATAAAGATGGCATGGTATGAAAATATCTCAGAAGTAAGTTGGAGTCCTAGATCCAGGAAACATTAAGCAGTCTAGAATAGTTTCAGCTTCAGAACCCTAGTAGATAGAGATAATTGCCTGAGTGGATCCCCAAATGATCAATCTTGAATATCCTGGGCAACTCTCATCCACATCCTCCTATAAGTTCACTATAAGGGTTCCATCCATTATACTAAAAGTATTCCTTTATACCCCTTTGAAATAAAAAAAAAAAACACCAATAGGAATACTCCAGCTCTCTACCTGTCATCTCTTGCTCTCTCATGTAACCAGTCCATAGTCTCTTAATGTTATGCAATTCTTTAGTGCTATTTTTAGTCCTGCCTTTTGAGTTTCTCATTATTTTTTTTTTTCTCTATGGTGTTCATTTTTTGAATTTTTTGGAGAATCATATCTTATTGTCATAAGTAGAATTTTATTTTCATGGAAAGTTTTGGGTAAGTACCATTTTCCTAAAAGTACCATTTCCTAAAAGCAATGTGGCCTATTCTCCTACTCCTACAAGAGGAGTCTTTGGATCCAGTTTAACTAGGTATATTTTCTATCCCAGATGGACAAGCTTTCCAGCCAATCTATACTTCTTCCCATTCTAGAAGAGAGCTATCATGTTCTACCTCAAATCTTTGCTTCTCAGCAAATTCTTTGCTAAACATCCCCAGTTACATTTAAGACTCCTATATGCTATTGTTGACATGTGTTAAACTTGTAGTCTACAAAACCATCGGATCTTGATTAGCAACACCTAACCTATTTTGTATTTGTGGAGTTGAATTTTTATACCTAAGAATAAGATGTTACATTTATCTGTGTTAACATCCTTGTAGGGAAATGTATAATAAAATATTCACTATAGCACTTCTTGTTTTATCAAAGAACAAAACATTAGGTAAGAATCCAACATTTAAGGAATGATTACATTGCATTACATGAATGTAAGTATATTACTTTGCACTATAAGAAATCACAAACATGATGAATTAAGAAAACATGAATATATATATATGCTGTGTATGTATGTGAACTCATAAAGAGTGAAGTAATCAGAACAAGGAAAGCTATAGACAATGAAAACAGCAATGTAAATGTGAAGAATTAGTTTCATTAAACAGAACAATACTTAATTATAATTACCAAGCTTGACCCTAAAGAAGAGCTGAGAAAAGGCATTTCCCTCTATTTATTGGGGAGACAGGGACAATGGCTTAGAGTACATATATACTCTCAAACACAGGTTATGTGTTAGTTTGTTGAACATAGCCCTTTTATTATTTTTATTTTCTAAAATTTTGTTATATGAGAATTATTATTGCATGGTAGGGCATAGAAGAATATATTTGGAAATTAATGTGATATAAAAGTGAATCACATCAATAATTTTTAATCTTATTAAAGAGAATCAGGGAAGATTATAAGCAAAATTGCCTCATAAAGCAAGAATCACTAAAGAAAAAATAAGTTTAAAAAGAACTTGTAAAGAGGCCCAAATAAACAAAGTCATGGAAGGAAGAGAAGAAGGAAGGAAGGAAGGAAGGAAGGAAGGAAGGAAGGAAGGAAGGAAGGAAGGAAGGAAGGAAGGAAGGAAGGAAGGAAGGAAGGAAGGAAGGAAGGAAGGAAGGAAGGAAGGAAGAGGGAAGGAAGGAAGGAAGAGGGAAGGAAGGAAGGAAGAGGGAAGGAAGGAGGGAAGGGAGGGAGAGAAGGAAGGAGGAAAAAAGAGAGGGAGGAAAGGAGGGAGGGAGGGAAGGAGAGAGGGAGAAGGAAGGGAGGGAGAAAGAAAGAGAGAGAAATTATCCTTTCTTTAAATTTCTTCTTTTTCTCTATACAGCTTGAAGAAAAAGCAGAGAAAACAATCTTTTTATTGTCCTTAGTTTCTTCACCAGCCTTTCCTCAAAAAGATAGTCAGCTCAGTGCCACAAAGTTGTACCTGGAATTAAGAAGATCTGAATTCAGATGTAGATTCAGATACCTATTGGCTCTTTGGCCTCAGACAAGTCATTTGACCTGTCTGGCTCAGTTTCCTCATCTGTAAATCAGAAAATAGCACCTATATCCCAGGGAAATTATTATAAGGGTAAAATTAAATAACACATAAAACATTTTATAAATTAAAGAGTTTTATAAATATTCACTATTATCACTATTCTTGGCTTTACTATTCCTGATACTAGTCTTACTGGAACATGTCACTTCAATGCAAAAACCAAAGTGTTATTCCCAGAATATTTCTATATAGCAAATCTTGCCAACTATACAAAGAAATTCAAGGCAATTATAGGAGCATATGCTTGACCAAGTTCCCTAATAATACAAATTGAGTAAAATAGTGATTCCATAGAACAAGAGGACAAATAATCTGACCTTTATACATTGTTACCATTGCAGTCTAATATATTGCTATTCAATAAGCAACTAATATAATTAAAATAGCCACAATAAGCCTAGTGATCAAGGTTCCAAATTTGTGAATAAATGATTGGGAAAAAGAACCTCTGGATTTCAATAAATAAAATATTTGGAATTGTGTTAGTAAGAAAAAAAGAAAAGAAAAGAAGTAATTGAACAAATGAATATTATCTGAAAAATGGGTCAGGTTTTGCATATGCTATGAAACCTCATAAGTCATAATTCATATCTCTGTAATAGTTTTAAATTGCTGACAATAAAACATAAGCAAAATGGCTTTTCTGTTTCCAAATGTGAGGCTTTGTGATGTGAATATATAATACTATCTATCCTCCTTTAATCTTTCAGATGCTAATGCTTCAAAGGAGTCCTATAAGTTGAAATGTTCTTTTTTTCTTGTCTTTATGACCATACAGAGAGGCTTGCTCTCTTAGTCTGGGCAATAGTCCACCTTTTCAAAGAAGATGGAAAGGAAGGCTTGTACAATATTATTCTTTTGTGCTGGAAAGATTATCATCTCTACTTCCTTCCCACTCATTTCTTTCTAAATTCCTTACAAATTGTCTTCTGACCCAATTGCTTAGCTGAAATTTCTTTCAAACTTTCCAAAAGATGTGTGATGTCATTTTTATGAGTAATTTTTCCTTTATCACAGATCTCCACTCTGTCACACTTTAATAGATGGCTTTTATGTGTTTTTCTGAATATAAAACAAAATCACCTGGTGGCCAATTTTCTGTTAATGACCTTCTATATATTTTGCCATGCAGAGCCTGATACAATGTGGATTGTCTGTCACTAGAATCATACTCAAAACCTCTCAGCTTAGTAAGAACTATCAGAGCTGTAATCCACTGGGAACAGAGAATTCTAATTTGCTTTCAATCACTGAAGCTGGATTTTAGTGAATGTGGTTAACCTCTTAGGTATTTCAAAGGATAACAACCAGCACCTTAGATAGTTGCCTTTGGAAGCCTTATAGGGAACAAAGACATGATTCAGAGAAGATATAAAGGATTTGCATCACCAGAGGAAGTGCCAAAACCAATAAAATAATGTATTCACCAAGATAAAATACCATTAGAGAGCAATGGTCTAGGAGTCAAGTAGATCCAGGACTTAATCTAGGCTCTGTTACTTATTTTCCTGTGTAACCTTTGAGAAGGCTTTTCATATCAGGGTTTCAATATCCTCTGAAAAATGAAGGCACATTTTAGTCATGCCTTACCTCCTAATTTGCAAAACCATTTTCTCTGTGTTTGATCGTCAGAAATTTTTTGTTGGTCTAAATAAAGTAAGAGATTTCAGGAAAATCTAAAAAACATTTTATATACCTTTGAATTTCTCTAGCATGTATTCAAGTAACTTAGTACTTGGCCCATAGAAAGCACTTAAGAAATATTTATTGATTTAACTTGATCTTTAGAAACTTTCTAATACTTTAAATAAAACAAAGATTTTTTTAAAAATCTGAAAGACTCTTTAAAACTTTTGAGTCTCCCAACTGTATCTGAGTTACTCAGCATCCCAAAATTTAGAGGGATTTCATCAGTAAAGTCATAGCATTGTAAAACAGTTATTACTGTATTAGTCAGTGACCTTACATAGGCAAATCCATTATCATCTTGTAAAATTCAATATTGGTTCTCATTTGAGCATATAAAGATATAGTGGGTATCCCATGATAAATCATTGAAGAATCACCTGGACCAACAGAGGAATAAGCAGGTTGGATAAGTTGTTTTGTTGGTAGCAGAGGCTATGGCATCTGGAGCATCTGTTTGAACAGATTGCCCTACAATAGTTTAGTCAGTTTTTTTTCATTGGGTCTTCAGAAAACAACTTATCTCTGTTTGACATATGACAAGAAGACCATTTTCTTTATTTGGTCTTTATTCTACCAAGTGACAATTAATGACCAACATAGCCAAAAGTCTACTTTCCTACATCAGTATCCTTACCTTGTGGTAGGATGCATTGATTAAATTTTCCCTAAGTTAGAGATGCATTATATTTTTAATGTAGCTTCATAGTTTGGAGTATCAGAATTGTTTTCATAGATGGCTAACAAGATAAAAATTGTAGCATTTTAGGCATTAAAGATTATACTGAAGTGATCCAAATTCTAAAAGATAACATGTAAAGTCAAATAAAGCCCAAATCTAGAAAATCAGGAAACAAGTGAGCAATTTGATTTTTCCATAGACTCCTCATATATATTTGCACAGAATTGAATCATTTTTCAGATAATGTTGACCCTCAAAATGGGTAAAAATGGAGATTCAGTAATGAATTATGAACTTTTATTCTCCATTGTACTGAATTACAAGTTATTGGTTTAACACTAGAGCTTATTGGTATGTATGTTGTTTATAATTTGAATTAACTAATCTGTATACAAATTGTTCCCCCTCTAGGTAGAACTTAAGTTTTTTGAGGGCAAGGACTCTTTTAGTTTCATCTTGGTATCCTTGATATTTAACATAGTACTTTATATGTCGTACACATTTAATAAATGCTCATTTGGTTTAGTTGAATTGAGTCTCATTAAAATTAGATAAAGTTTAGAAGGATTTGAGATATTTATAGGTATAATTGCAAATTTTTCAGAGAAGGAACTTAATAGTTGGGAGACCTTTTCACAAGTAGACTAAGGCAAAAGATCTTAAAGTTTTGCTTGTTCTAGACTCCTTTGGTAATCTGATAAATTCATTTCAATCCAATTCGTTGAGTACTTTCTATGTGCTAAGCACTGTGCTAAGCCTGGGCAAACAAGTAAGGAAAAAATCCTTATCCTTAAGAAGCTTGGAATCCAATGGGGGAATACAAAACACAAAGGAATGATGAAAAAGGGGATAGGGCAACAATGGATGAGGGAGGAGGCAAAGCTAACCAGAACTGTTAATGGAAATGCAGTAATAAAATGGTAAAAACCTATGAACTCCTCAGAATAATATTTATAAATATATAAAACAAAATACATGGGAAACCCATTACATTTGAAACATAGTTATTAAATATTTTTAAATTAATTTTTTTAAAGTTCAAAGACTTCTAATTAAGAACCCCTAGCCTAAGGTCTTTTGGTTGATTGATCAATCAATAGATGTTCTTATCTAATTAAAGCATTAAAATTAAAATGGGATGGTGGTTATAGTCCTACCCTACTAAATGCCAAAAAGAAAATTAATTTAGCAGGAGGATATGAGATTTTCCTAAAATTATGTGAAGAATTCTCTCTATATACCACTTCAGCACACTGTTGAAGACTAGCCATAATACCCACCCACAAGATAGAATTCCTGCCAGATAAGAAAGGGGCTTTGTTAGAAGTTTCTGTGATTTGCAAAAGTCATATTCAGTTCTCAGGAAAAGTTTTTTTTGTTTGTTTGTTTTTTTCCCCAATAAGAATGGGGCAGATTCTCTTCTGACCTATCACAACTTTTAGTTAGAGTAAAATACCTTGTAATTAGTTTTTAAAAAGAGAGAGAACTTTAGCTCTTTTGGATTTTTTCTTTCCCTCAAATTGAATATAAGCAATTGTCAAGGGAGCAGAAAAGACAAGTGATGACATGCAGTTAAAAAGTCTAATCTGATGACATATATATAAAGAAAACTTTATAAATAACTTTGGACATTGTCCATGATCCAAAAGCAAGTCAATGGACAAACTCATTTTAAAAAAAGTCAATGGTACAACAGACCAAAAGAGATCATCAGACTAAACACTAATCTAGCATCTTGAGTAAAAAAAAAAAAAGATTCCATTTAACTAGATAGGACAGTTCTAGCAGCATGTTGTAGGGACAGTTCAATCATCCTGATGCTCAGCAGCAAATAAATGAACCATATTGGCAATCTCTTTTGTCATATTTTTTTTTTGAAAATACAAATAATGTCTCTAGGTTATAGACCTCTTTCCTATAGTTTTCTTTTTAAAATAGAAAATAGATTTTTTTTTTAAAAAAGAGGGCTACATGTTTCTCAGAGGCAGCTACATGGCACAGTGGATAGAGCATCAGACCTGGAGTCAGAGAGACCTGAATTCAAATGTAGTCTCAAATGCTTATTAGCTGGGTGACCCTGAGCAAGTTTCAGTCCAGTTTGCTTCAGTTTCCTCATCTGTAAAATGAGATAGAAAAAAGAATTAGCAAAACTACATCAATACCTTTGCCAAGAAAACCCCAAATGGTATTACATTAAATGTTGGGTCCGACCAACAACAAAAACATTTTTCATATTCATTTCTAACAGCGAATTTTAAAGAAGTACATTGGTATACCAGCAGTATTATCACTTGACTCTATAGCTCTAATTGGTCTTTACTTCCCAGGATAATCTGATCACCTGAAATCTCTTTTATCATGCTGTTTAATTCATCCTTGAATTCTCAACATCCTTAATTCTCAATGTCCTTAATCTTTCCTCCCTTCTGATTGAAGAAACACTAAATTGATGGAGCACTAAATTTTAGTGAAACACTAAACTCTACTCAAAGCTTTCCTTTATAGAGGGCAAGATTCGGGCCTTTCCAGATCTCTTCATCAAACAAGATGTCCCCTAATGTCTTTTCCACCTATACTTCCCCCCTCTCCAACATTCTTTTGTGTGCTGTTCTCCCCCATTAGATTATAAACAGGATCTGACTTTTTAAAAAAAAATTATTTGTGTTCCCAACACTTAGTTCAGGGATTGGCATATTTTATTCAGTCATTTTCAGTTGGTCCAACTCTTAGTGACCCCATTTGTGGTTTTCTTGGCAGAAATACTAAAATACAGCTCATTTTACAGATAAGGAAACTGATTAAATGACTTGCCTAGGGTCACACAACTAATAAGTGTCTGACACCGGATTGGAACTAAGAAAGAAGAATATTTCTGACTCCAGACCCAGCATCCTATCCACTGTGCCAACAAGCTGCCCAATCTGTTGCAGATGGCTCTGGAGGAGAAAGTAAGGCTGGTAACTTTGCACAGCCCTCCCTCACTTCAATCCAAATTCACTTGCATGTTATGGCATGGCTTCCCTGATGTCATGGTCCTTTTGGAGAAGAAAGGACAAACAACAGTAGGCACTTAATAAATACTGAATTGAATTGAAATGATGGCTTGTTGATGTTTTGTTTTGTTTGGCCAAATGATAAATGGTTGCTTAAATAATTCCTGTGTCCCCCTAAATATGGATCCTACTCAACATTTTCCCAGACCAAAACAATTCTAGTATGTTTCTGTCATGCTGTTCTGACACAATACCCTTATATGAATTTTGAAAAAAAAAGTGCCTGTTATTTTTTAAAGAGCTTTAACGGCTTAAAATTATATTAATATTTTGAAGATACTATATATGTATATATATATATATGTATATATATATATATACATATATATATATATATATCATGAAAAGGATGACAAGAATCATATGTAAAATTTCCTTATGAGTGAATTCCCTCCCCAACTTGATCAGCTAAAGGGAAAAAGACTTCTGTTAATACAGGATAACCCATCTTTTGATTTGTTTTCACCATCTGGCTAATTCTTACAGAGAAAAGTAATGGCCAGCTCCTCCTTTCACATGTTTCCCAAAGGACAGAGAAACAAATCAAATTGTGTCAGACTAGCCATTTGACAGCTGTAATGAATTAAATTGCATTCAGCACTTTAGTACATTATGTCCTCCATTAAAAAAAGTATGTAAAATGGGATTTTAAAAGGCATCCTGAAAGTGTATGAAAAGAGGGGCATGAAGTTCTTGTTTCCTACAGGGAAAGGCTAACTTTGCTGTCCCCATAGCTGACTGTCATTTGCTAAAACAGTCTGATTTGTCCACTGAAAACCAAGAAATAATGTCAAATTGAGGAAGGTGTCATTTTGTGCGACTGACTTGGAAGCTATCAGACTATGAAAAATGGCTCTCATTTGTTTAGGCACCTTCATGAACCTGCCCCATCTGTACTGTTTCAATCCTTTTTCTTTAGACTATGTAAATCAATCTCCCTGGCTAGAGGGAGCATCACTGCTCACTGCTGTCACCTACTGGCAATTCACACGTATATATTGGTCAAGGTGGTTTTTCAAGTGTTTTGCTTTTCAAGGGCAGTCAGACTTCAGATTCCTGCTGCAGAAAAGTCTAGATAGTAGTTAAGTTCATTGTTTGTCCTTTCTCTTTATTTAAAAGAAACAGCACGAAGTATTGAAGAAGGCCCTGGACTGAGGAATCAGAAGATCTGCATTCAAAATCTTGGCTCTGCTACTTGCTATCCACAAGAACGTGGGGAAGTTATTTTCTCACAATCTCAGTTTCTTCATGAGGAATTTGGAGATAATAACAAATGCACTACCTGCCTCATGATGTTATTCTGAGGATCCACTGAATATTCTAAGTGTGTCCTAGTGTGTAATTAATATTAAAAACGTATTAATCAATTACAGTTTTAAACTGAAATAAGACTTTTGGGACACCCTGTATGTATGTATGTGTGTATGTGTATATATATATATATATGATGAGTTTATCAAAAGTTTGTCATTCAGCTTAATGTCATATTGAGATAAGCCTTTATTTAGGACTTTAAATGGTTTATATAGAGAGGTGCATTCTATTTGTAATAAATGACCCAATCTAGGAAAAAAAAAGTCATTTTATGTGGGAAAAGTCTAATAACTCTGCGTTGAGATTGAATTATTGAATCTCTGTTATTGGGGATAATGCATTTGGCTTGGAATATAGCCAACCAGAGATATGCCAAAGCCAGCTTGAGCCAGCTGGGAGCTGATAATTAAATTTTCAAAAAAAATTCATACCTTCAAAATCAGCAAACACTACAAATCAGGACTTGATTTATTATTTTCTTGATTGTTTAAACTTAAGAAAGTGATGGAGAAAGTGTTAATGCAAATTAAAAGTGTAGCTTACCTTTTTTTGAGACTGAGCTGTACAACATTTAATTAACTATTCTTTTAATCAACTCTTTGTCAAGATGGACCAAGAAAATGGCATGTATATGTTTATATGCATATACATATGCATACATATATACATGGGCCATGGATTAGATTTGTAAGAATTTATAGGAACCTGATTCAAATCTCATTTCAGCTTCTTACAATATGACCTCAGGAAAGTCACTTAACTTTACTGAAACTCATTTCCCTTAGCTGTAACATGAGACTTTAAGGCTAGATAAACCTTAAAATTTCTCCTTGCTCTAAATCTATGATCCTATGAGACCAAATATCAGCTATCATTATTGAGATATTTTAATGGAAAGCACCTATAGCCACAATCAGTGATGATGGTAATAATATAATAATAGTTAATAGTTATATAATACTTTAAGCTAAGAGAAGAGTTTTACAAGTATCATCTCATTTTATCACTATAATTCTGGGAGGTAGGTGTTATATCCCTTGTTTATAGATGAGGGAACTGAGGCAGACAGAAGTCAAGTGACTTGCCTAAATTTCCCCAGCTATTATACGAAGCCAAATTTGAAGTTAGCTCTTCTTAACTCCAGATCTTGTACATCTATTGGGATACCTAGCTGCCTCAATATTCCTGCTTAGTTGAATAATTAATATGAAACCCATGAGACTACAGAATAAGCTAGTTAATAAGTAGAAAGACAAAATTAGAATTTAATTCTCTAATTTCTGATAAATTCTAATTCAAACTTGAAATGTCATTAGAGTTAAGCTATCTGCTATCACTAATATGTTTGTGTCAAAAAGAATTGATCTTTGACCAACTCTCTGCCCACTTCCAACACAGAAAGCCCAAAATGTAATTATAGAAAGATTAGGGCAAATAAAAAGATATTAACCTCAATGTAAAAATGTGGCCATACCCAAGATCCCTTGAGTAAGTGTGAACAAATTTTCCCTTGATTAAATTTGAAGCAGAACCTTGCTATTGACTTTTTAAAACATTAACCATTGTCCTAAATGGACCTTATAAAACAAATAATTCTATGGTTGGTTGGTTGAAGTCAGCCCAAACCAAAAGCAGTTTTGTAGAGTAGGGAGCCTGGTGCCTAACTGGACCTATTATACTAAAAGACAGTGGACAGAGGAAGAAATTATCTTTCCTCCCCCATCATAATGATCTTTGGCATCTAGCTGCAGAATGATAAAACCAGTAGAAAACACCTTATCCAGCATTTCTAGTAAGTCAGATTGAGAGAGTTCTAGACAGAGTTGAGATACATTCAAACAAGGGTAGAGACACACACTCTCCAGTCAGACAAAACAGAAGAGCAGTCACTTGAGGAAGGAAGTATATGTAGTTTTAGTTATCCTTGGCAACAGGGAAAGCAACTGACCATGGATTCAAGATAAAACTAAATCTATCAGCTGAGCAGTGAGCTTCAGTGAGAAGCAAACATTGAGAGGCAGCTAAGCAACCCTTTCAGAAAAGATGCTACATCTGAGGGGAAAATTGTATAAAGACTGCACAAAGTACATAAAGGCCCTGTAATACCACAGGTCTAAGTGGCCAGGACCACTTGTGTTCCCTTTATTTATGCCTAATTACCATTGAAATCTAACTTTCTGCTCACTCTTTGTGGAAGCTGTATCTATTTGTGAGCAATTGGGCTGAGGTTTATGGAGGAATCTTTTGTAGTTGTTGTAACCCTCATTGTGGAAAACAATGCTTTTACTTAGAGTTAACTGAATGACTATTAATGGGAAACCCACCAGTGGGAACTTGAGAGCTGCAGGTTTATGAGTTCAGGTCCAGGATACCCTATTTTGAGAGTATTCGCATATTGAGGACTCAACTTGAAAACCTGTAAATGATGAGTAGAGATGGCAACTCCCATAATGAATGCTACATATAAAATAAATATAATAATACTGATTTGCTGGCCTGCAATTTCAGATGTATTTAAAAACAAAATGAGTAAAAAACAATGAGAAGTATATGATGCAGGAAGAGGCTAAATATGGTATTTAAAAAGAAAAAAAATGCTTTTGATACATATACTATATTTATTTCTTATCCTATCTAACACTCCCTAATATTTTCAGGGGGAAATACAAAATTATCTTATCTATAAAATTTCTCTATGAACTGCTAATTGTCAGCTGGGATTAATTAAGCCCTATTTGATGACAATGAAAGAAAGAAGCCTCAATCTCTGTTCAGTTGTCTTCAACTATTTCCATGAAGCCTTCTGAAGAACCAGTCTGAAAGGGACTCTACTAATCAAAACTAGGAAAAATTATGTTCCCAGTTGTTAGGATTACAAGGTGATAACTCATGTTGTCTAAGCAATTCTCTAGCTCAGAATTCATACCTTTAGTTCAAACCTTTAAAAGGAGCTTACACCTTTAGACTTCTGAAAAGTTTACATATTTAAAGGAGTTTACACCTTTAAAAGGAGCAAGTTCATTGGTTGAAGTATTTCCCATAAGCCCCTGAGTTCTCACAAGTCCATTCTCTTCGAGTATAAAAGAAGGCAACATTGAGTCTGAAGTCAGTCTAGACTGGGACATTGAGTTGGAATGACAGTAGGGAGTCTAGACTGGGAGAAGAATAAGATTTCCTGGGAGAACTTCAGGGAAGCTTGAGGAGATTCAGAGCCAGGATTCAGGAAGAAGGGGATTCGAGATTCTACCTACGCTCTGGCTGGAGGGTCCAGAAGCCTCCCAAGAAACTTGCTCACAGAGAAAAAGGATTCACAGAGAAAAGAAATCTCCCAGAGAAGGATTACAATTGAGAAACGACAGGACGTTACACCCAGTGTAGCAATCCTAAGGTTTTCTAAGGTTCATCCTTGTCAACTATAGCCATGAAGAGCAATTTATAGTAGTCAAATAATGAATGGGAGGAGGGAATGCACCTTAGGGAGAAATGATGGGAAGAGAGAATCAAAGACACCTTCCAATTTATAGAAATAGAAAAGGCACTGAATTTGGAATTAGGAGACTTGGCTATGAGTCATGGTTTTGTAATAATCAAAGAGAGAAGAGAAATGACCAAGAAGGCAGCTGTTGCCCCTGATGATCCTGATAGGGACATAAGCATCTTTCTCATTCTGAGACTGACTGTAAGCAGCTTGTAAAAAAGAAGAGTGCTCTAGGTTTTGAATTGTTCTTCCTAAGCTGGCTTTTATACAGGGACCTTAAAATGAAAGACTAGCTAGCTTGGAGAAGAGGTTAAGCCAGATGAGAAAGTTGGAACAGTAGAAAGAATAGTGAACTCACAAAAACTGAATTTGAATCCCAGCTCTGCCACTTACTATATGTAACTTTAGTCTCTCTGTGCCTCAATGTCTTGGTCTATATAATGAAAAGAAGAAATGATTTTTAGGGTCCCTTTCAACTGAAGATTTACAATCTTATGACATCTTAGAATTTTTTTCTGTTTATTTACATCCCCCATGTTGTATATAGCTCCAAGAAAGTAACACAGATTAGCTCTTCTCAGCAATATAATGCTCTACAACAATTCCAAGAGACTCATGATGAAAAATGAATGCTATCCACATCCAGAGAGATAGGATTATACATTTTGAATGCCATTAAAAGCGTACTATTTTCACTTTTTTGTTGGCTTTTTCTTTCTCGTGATTTTTCTGTTTTGATTCTTCTTTCATAATATGATTAATATGTAAATATATCTAATATGATTGTACATGTATAATCTATATCAGATTGCTTGCCATCTTGGGGAGGGAAAAGGAAAGGAGAAAGAGAAAAAATGGAAATCAAAATCTTATAAAAGTAAATGTTTAAATGTTAAATGTTATTTTTACATGTAATTGCAAAAGAATAAGATACTATTAAGTGGGGGATGGGTGAGTAGGACTGAACTATAATCATTTTGTGGTCTTAGGCACAGACCCCAACAGTAGCAGCAGCATTTTGGACAATATTTTCTGTGTTCTTTCTTATTCTCTTGGTGTCCCTGTGGGACCCTAACAAGTATTATTTGTGGAATACTAACATCTAGCTCCACAAAAAATAACCACAGAATGTTTAGAGAAGCAAGAAAGATTATCCATTGGAGATCATCTATTCTAGAAAACCAATGAAGAAAGTGAATCCCAGAGAGATTGTCATTTTCCCAGTGTCTCAATGACACTGGTCAATAAGTACCTAGGAAAGGATATTAAGTATGGGGTCAAAGAACCTGAATTCAAATATGGCAACTGTTCATTAATCATGTGATTTGGGGCATTTCACTAAATCCCCCTGGGTCTCAGTTTTCATATTTATAAAATAATGAAGTTAATATGAATGATCTTTAAAATGTCTTCAGTTAAAATATGGAGTTCTGTGATTTAATATAAAGCTCAATTGATCTGGAAGAAGGAAAAACACTAGAGATAATAATTACTTATACCACTTACTTCTCTAGATGGTTATGAGGCTCAAAAGAAGCCTGGGTAATAGTTGTCAACTGAACAGAACTGGCCTCTAAGGTCTGGATGGCCAGAGTTGAACAAAGCAGGCTAGAGACAAGGATGTCAGAAATCAACAGAAGTTTAATTTTAAACCGAGGGAAACAGCTTTCAAACAAGGACATGTGCTGGAACCCTGAGCCCATTGAGGGGGCTGGACAGGGATCCAAAATAGTGTGGGAAGATCTCAATAGTTATACATATGGCTACACAGTGAGCTAAAGCCCTAACAATAAGGGTAACAGCAACAATGTGACTAGTCTGATTCATAGCAGGGTTTCATAATCAGAAACAATTCTAGGATTTTGCTATGGCTGAGATCATCCAGACTGTAAACTCAAAGGATTGTTGTTATGCTAAGCTCAGGGCATAGCCTGCTTGCTGGCCTTAACTCTGGAAAAAACAAGGCGTCTCCCTCTAATCTTGACATAGTTTAAGAAGGGCATTTGTTGATCAGCAGAGATTATCCAGATAAAATGCAATTATGATATAGAAAAACCTTTAGCCATTATCATTCAGTTGAAATAATGGGATTTTTGAAGAGACTTCGGGAATATATGACAATGATTTTCATATACTTGAAGGTCTCTGATGTGGAAGAAGCAATTTGATCCCAAAAATCAGAACAAGGAGATGAAGAGAAACATTTAAACTTGATGTGAAGAAAAGAACTTACCAAAAATTATAGCTATCAAAAAGTGTGAGAGGCTTCCTATGGAGGGGGCAGATTCTTCTCCAGTGGAGACTTTCCAAGAAAGACTGGATAATCACTTCTCAGGGACACACTAGAGATTCTTCTTCAAATAGGGTTTGGACTAAATGTCTACTGTAATTCTACCTTGCACTGAAATTTTGTGATTCTCTGAGACAATGAATGTGAAGCATTTTACAACTTAAAGTGCTATTTGTACTTCAGCTATTTTAATTTACTATTAAAATTATTATTGCAAGAGTAAAACAAATGAACATTATAATCTGGGAGTCTCTTAAAAACCATGACTTTGTTCCTTTTAAAAATTGATATTAACCTGTCATACCAACTATTTTTCATCCAGTGATTTTAGGAACAAACTTACTTCACAAAGGATATTTACCAAAGTTTGAAAGGGGAGTGAAGGTGGGAGTAGACTTGAGTTTGACAGGGTTGTTTGTGATGGATATGCTAATAAAACAGTAGGAAGCCATGCCAGCCTGTGTTCTCCCACTTTTTTTCCCTTTATCTTAAGGCACAGCTGTCAATAGATGACTAACAGCTTCTCCTATGTCAGGGAAAGAATAGTATCCCAGCTGCTCTGGACATTTTGTTTTCCTTCCTCACCTTCCTACAATGTGAGATATAGGGAGCCCAGCCATTCTGTCCCATCCCTCTGCTCTTTGAGGTCCCCAGTTGCTCATTTAATCTTAGCAGCTTTCAATGGGAGGAACTATTCATTTGTATTCTTAAAAAACTAGAGAAGAGACTGGGCTTTGCTTACATACCTAATATTCTCTTTCCAGAAACAGTGAAAGCTGTCTCTGTTTGATGGATTTTCAGAGCTGTCATCTCATGTCACATAAAATGTCTTACAGAGCTTTTAAATCCTAGGACTGAGTTATCTGGAGGGTAGAAAATATCTTCCTAATAGGTTAAACTTCTATGTGGCTAATGCTTGTGAAAGAAATTATATGGAAAAAAAATTGGTTCACAAAAATATCTCCAATAAAAAATTAGGTGAATTTCACCCCTATCCCTCAAGAATGATAATCATGCTTTCTTCTTGCACCAATGGCTACCCTCTCTCTTTTGTGTAATACGTCATAATGGGAAAAAAGAGATGGGACATATAAAAGTAAAAGAGAAAATAACAAAGCAAAGGTGAAAGTAAGTTAATGTGAGAAGCATATACTGAAGTTCCTCTCCAGCTGGTTATAGAGGTAAAGAACCAGATACTCTAAGAAAGACAAAAACAGGGGGAAAAATCCCTATCTATATGAAAATATACATATCAGCTCTTTTTGTGGGAGTAGAGAAGCAGACATAAAGCAGGTAGCCACCTACTGGCAGATGAATGTAGTGGAATATTATTGCTCACTAAAAAAGAATTCAGAGAAATATGAGAAAATTTATATGAAATGACAGAGTGAAATTAAGCAGAATCAGAGTAGCAATTAAAAAAAAAAACAATCCAGTTGGTGGAAGCTCTAAACATTATCATGAATAACAAAAAAAGAATAGTGTGCCTCAGGTCTAAAAATACTAGGAATTAAACAACAAAATTTGATTACATCCCTTCTTTGCATAGACCCTGTACTATCATAGAGGTACAAAAAGGGTGGTTGTTCGTCGTTCTTTTTTCTTTATTCTCAAAGAGGACCATGGCATCAAGGAGGTGAGTGAATTGGATTTAAGTGAAGGAAGACTGTGCAAACTCACTTGCCTAACTTCCTCCTCCAGAGCCATCTGAATCCATAGATCCACAGGCCATAGATCAGGACACAATGAAGGAAAAATGAATATCTTTTTGACAGCTTGCTGGCAAATTATGATATTTATCAAACTCTAAATAAATGGCCTTCAAAACTAAACCAAAAGGAATCTATTTTAACAGATTGTTTAAGTTACAGGAACATCTCCCAAACCCTTGTGAAATAATGGAATTCTGTATGTTGCTAAATCAAAAAGGGTTTCCAGCAGTCAGTATGGTGATAGCACAACTATTACTGTTGACTACACTTTGGCTTATCAGAATTGCTTTGCTACAGGGGCAGCTAGATGGCACAATGGATAGAGTCACTGGATTCAAGAGGACCTGAGTTCAGATCTGAACTCAGACACTTAATACTTACTAGCTGTGTGATCTTGGGCAAGTCACTTACCCCAATTGCCTCACCTATTACACTTGATTTTAAACAATATTTAGTATTCTTCTCCCTCTTCAACCCCAGTATTGCTTATAATTTATTCCCTCTGGAAGATGTAGATCAAGCTTAATCTAAAACATACACTCTCTTTCCCAGTGAATAAACATAATTCCTACTAGCAATAATGAAAGCTACCTATTCATCTCAAGAAGGATATCTAACTATAAATGTTTAAGGACAACAATGTTTTATGTCCTATATGAGAAGAGTCAGTAGACAGAATTTTGATATATTTTAACAAGGTTAAAAATGCAAAATATAATTTGTTTTCCATGTAATGCTGTAATAGTGCCTGTTGTGTTTCTGTCAAGAAACAGCTTGAGATTCACATATTAGCTGGGATAAAAAGGATTCCCAATGTTGTGAATCCACATTCCAAAGACTGAGGAAATAATTGTATTTTAGAAAATCCCTGGGGTTTAGTTAGGTTTACATTTAAATGTTTAGTATGTTTTCTTCTATTTCCTTTTCTTCTTTTTTAGAGGGTAGGGATGATGAGTTTTGCATTTTATGACACTTAGGGCCTAGGTTTTAGCAACAAGCACTGCCTCCAATCTCAGAGGCTTCTCAAAAATCCCTCCCTTTGACTTGTTTTGCTCCTAACTTTCCCTGAGAACCAAAATCAGACTCATTTGCCCCTGGGAGTTTCAGAGTATGGCTCATATTTAGACCTTTACAGATATACATAGAATTGCCTCAGCATATGGGCAAATGTTCAAGGTAACTGCAGATCTGAAGCACTACAATTTCTACTCTACCTCTTAGAAATAATTGAAAAAACAAAACAAACCAACAACAGCATAAAGACCTCATAAAGGATGCAGAAAAGCACTCTGTACTCATGAGGCTCCACATCATCAAAATATTCCTTTCCACCCGAGGCGGGAGGGGGGAATCTCCTTTTACACCCCAAGGAAATGTACAAGCCTCCAACCTCACCCTCCAAGGGTCTGTAACACTCTTTAAAGCAAAATTTTCACATTCTGCTGAACATGGGATTCTACTCCCAGGGACCTACCTATATAAGTTTTCTCATCCTTTAAACTTGTTAAATGACCCAGTCTTGTTTCTGGACACCTGGACAACCTCAGAAACAAAGTCTGAAGCAATCCTTTATTTTTTCTCCTGCTAGATTTGATTAGCATCAGACCCCTCTGGAATTCCATGTCCTCATTTTTAAATTTAGCATGTTGGACCTACAAGGTCTCCTATAGCTCCAAATTTATGATGATTTAAGTGGCTATTTTGTTCAGTAGATAGAACACTAGGTTTGGAGTTAGGGAAAAAACTGATTTCCAATTTAAGGTTTTTTCTAGTTGTATGCTTCTAGATAAGTTATTTAACTTCTGTTTGCCTCAGTTTCCTCAACAGGAGAATGGATTCCCAACTCCCAGGGCTTGGATCAAGGAGAAAATGAGATGATATTTATAAAGTGCTTAGAATAGTGTTTGGCATGTAATAGACACTTCATAATACCTGTTTCCTTCCTTCCTCTACTTCCTCTTTATATCTCTGTTTCTAGACAAATGAGTATGAATATTTTTGCTTACATGTTCAAGGCAAGAATAATAATTATATAATGCCTACTATGTGCCAGACATTATACTAAGAGCTTTATAAAGATATTTCATTTGATCCTCCCATTCTCAGAGATATGTACTACTATTATTCCCATTTTAACAGTTAAGGATTAATTTAAGGGAAAGATTAAATGATTTGCCAAAATTATTCTGCTAGTAAGTGTCATAGCTGAAATGGAACTCATATTTTCTTGCTTCTAGACCCAGTGCTTTATCTACTTTGCCACCTAACCCAGGCCTTCTCCATCTATATTCCCAATAAAAGTGAGGCTGTATTTTCCCCAGTGGGTAACATGACTCCTGAAGCTTGACTGCTGCTTTCACTACACAACATCCCCAAATCAGACTCCTGTATAACCTTCAGCTTTTTCTTCCCAAAGCATTGCCAGACTTTCTTAGAGCCTCTTCCTGCTGTTTTACCCAGACAGCCTGCAATGACTGAGCACTAGCACTGATTAGAATACCAATGCTCCACACAGCCACAATGGCCAGCAAACTCCAAGGCAGCCCTATTTGAGATAAGGCAATATTTAACATCTCCTGAAAACTCAGAAATAATCCTGAGGTAGATTATAGGATTTCTATCATCTTTTGGAATCAAATGACTGTTGCAAGAACTGGGACACTTGCCAAATGCTGATGTGTGAAAAACACAGGGATGGCCGCTTATCACTGTGGCTGCGAGCTGCACAAAACATTAATATAAAGTAATATTGCTGCTGATTAAACATTATTAGTATATTCGGTTAGATACAGGCAGGCGAGCCCAGATTTTAAATATTGGCAACACATTCTAATGTAACATATTTATATTCTGAAATAAATGTGTACAAAAAAAAGAAGAAGTGCATGAAACTGAGGAAGAGATCTCTCTTTAAACAGTCTCAAATTAAGTGTGAGTATTGTGAGAGGTTGTCTGGATTTATCCTGTTTGTTTGTTTTAATGGTTTTAGGGTGGCAAAAAAAAATAAAACAAAGACTGCCCATTCTTTCTTTACATTTTGAAATCCTTGTGATTTGCCAAATGTGATATATACTATGCTGTGATTTAATAAAGGAGCACTCCCTCCTTAAAATGTATATGCTAGGTCTCTTTGTATTTATTGATGGTCACAAAAGAACTTGGAGATGGAGGCTCTCCATTCATCACATTACATCCTGACTCTTGGTGCCTAAGAGAACATTAAAGCAAAGAAACAAAACTTCTTGCTTTTTAAGCAGCAAAGATATTCAAAGGTGTGTGCCCAGGCTGCCTTTGCTGAAGACTTTCAACTCCACAAATATCAATTAATATATATCATGAGTCAGGCACCGGTCAGCATTAAGGATACAAGGAGGAAAGAAAAGGATAAGGAAAAGCACTTATTAAGTACTTACTATATACCAGGCACTGTGTGGAGAACTTTACAAATGTTATCTCATTTGAACCATACAACAACCCTAGGAAGTAGCTGTTACTTGTTATTTTTAATTTACAATTGAAGAAGCAAAGACAGACAGAGGTTAAATGCCTTGACCAATTTCACAGTTAGTGTCCAAGGCCAGATGTGAATTCAGATTTTATTGACTCCAGACTCAGAGATTTATCTATTCCATTTACAATGTAATGAGGGAATATGATTTATATGCAGAATAAATGCAAAGTAAGAAACTAAAAGATTAAATAACCTACTCATAATCACAGGACCTATAAGTGCCTAAGATAAAAATTGAATATTCAAGAAGACAAGAGATGTAGTAGGGATAAAATGGTGGTAGGAAAGGGTTTGGTTAAGATGGCATTGGAGCCTGAGCTTTTTCCCTTCAACAATTTTGTGAACTCATATTAGTTGCATTAATGTTCTTTAGGATATCAAGGTGTCACAATATATAGAGTATTGGAACTGGAATTAGGAATAATGGCATAATATTTGGAAAACCCTTTGCAAACTTTAAAGTGCTATATAAATACTTTGTCATTTTTGTTCAGTTGTGTCTAGCTCTTCTTGATCCTATTTGAGGTTTTCTTGGCAAAAATATTGGAGTACTTTGCGATTTCCTTCTTTAATTATTTTATAAATGAGAAAACTGAAGCAAGCAGAATTAAGTGACTTAGCTAATAGTGTCTGAGGCTAGAATTGAATTCAGAAAAATCAGTCTTCCTGACTTAGACCCAGAACTCTATCCACTCTGCAACCTAGCTTCCCCTTATATAAATTCTAGCTATTATTGTAGTTGTTATTGTCATTGTTATATTAACTTCAACAGCATCATACTACATATCACACACACACACACACACACACACACACACACACACACACACACACACACATATTATGAATAGAGATCAATTGGCCCAGAATAATATAGTATGTTTTTCCATGACTAATCAAGGTTTCTTCAAATTATTTTACCCTATCTTTTTGGTTCTGTTGTAATCATGGCTACTTTACAGAGTTACTTAATGACATCAGTTCCTATTTGCCAAAATATCGGGGTTACAATATTTTGTCAGAACTTCTCCCAGATTGCTTGCTAAGTAGTCTTTCCATTGCATCATGGTATTCCTTTTCTTTGATGATTCACCTTTGGGTTTGGTCTATTAAATAAAGCTTAAATATATGATCTTAACTTTCAAGACTACTCAGGGTCTGGTGCTATACTACTCATTTTCATGTAGAGGCTACAATCCACCATGGACTCCTATTCTCCTATTCTCTCCTATTCTCACCATTCCCTGTCCTATCTCCAAGATTTTATTCATGACATTCCCCAGTTACATAAAAGGAAACAGAGAGGACTAGCACCTCTGGTATGAGAGTTTGAGACCTTTTTTTCAGGACTTCTCATCCACCTTTGATGTCCATCCTTCACATCTGAATCAAAACAGCTGTATCATGCTCAGCTGCCATACCCTGGTAAAACTGTCTCAGCAGATGGACTAGACTAGATTGAGTGTAGCAACAGACCTCAAACCCATCAGTTAAGTTAAGAGAATGTCTACTCCAAGCATGTGAAGGAACCCCTTGGTAGAATGGGTGAATGACAATAACTTGTTCCAAAGGCAGAAGCAGTCACTGTAGAGCCCCCAGAGCTTGGTCAGACATCAAATATTCCTGTGATTGTTGCCACATTTAAATCCAATTCACATGCAAGTCATCACCCCCTGAATATGACTAGTCCTTTTCAAAAACAAAAGGCAAGCAAGGCATAGAAAGTGTATTCCCTCACCACCATAAATATCCCTAGTCCCACTGCATTCTATAGATGCTAAAGTAGCTTTCCTTCATTTCAAATTGGTTGAACCATCTCTATTCTACTGCCTTACCAGATGCATTCCAGTTTGAAAGAACCTTCAATCCCTGCATCTACCAGACTAACTGATGACTGTCTCTCCTAGACCATTATTTCAGGAAAAGCCCCGGCTAACCCAGTTTTCTAGTCATCTCTTCCATGACTTTGCTGGCATGTTTTCTTCACCTTCTCCTCTCCCTCTGTTCTGGAGTCATAAATCAGGATCAAATCTCTGTCATTGTTCCTGGATTGGATGTATCAATCTGCTTTCTTCAGAGAGCATTCCCTCTCCCAGAAACTTTTCCAGTCCAAAGTTTCTGAAGTAGTCTGAGGGCAGGAACTGTCTACTTTTTTGTAATTATATCTCTAGGACTTAGCATAATGGTTAGCGCAAAGTAATCAATTAATAAATGACTCTTCATTCCTTCATTTATCCTATTATTCCCTTCCTAAAAGGTTTAAGATAAAATGCCACTAACAATATGAAGCCTTTCTGACCCCTCCAAGGTAAAAATAGCCTCTCTTTCTTCAAACTTCTTAGGGCACTTTGTTTGGCTTTTTTTTGCCCTTATTACATGGTATCTTGTAAAAAAAAAAAAAAAACAACAAAAACAATAATAATTACTTCTGCTACTTTTATGTAGCACTTTAAGTCAACTAGATGGCTTATTGGATAGAGCTCTGATCCTGAAGTTAGGAAAACCTGAATTCAAATCCAGCCTCAGCACTTATGACCTGTGTGATCCTGGGCAATTCATTAAATATTAAGTTGCCTTAAGCTACTAGACAAGAAAATTGCAAACCCCTTGGAGAGTAAATCGTACCAGTATAGTTATCATTATCTTAGAGAAAAGGAGATTCAAACTTTAAAACATTAAATGACTTGTTCAGGATCACACAACTAATAGATGGTTAAAGTGGAAATTGAATATAGAACTTCTGACTCTTATGTCCAACCACATTTCCATTAGATAATATTGTCTACTTCTTTAATGTATCATATATATCTATATCTATATTATGTGACCATTTCTATCTACCTTATCCTCCAATGTTTGATTGTAAACCCCTTGGGGAGTATAGATTGTACCAACTTTCAGCTTCATTTAGCATACTGTTTTATAGGTAGTGGATTCTTGGCTAATGTTGCTTAAATTAAATTTCACAACAGGGCAGGATATTTTAAAATCAGAAATATGATGGAAAAATCAGGTATTATGATTACTTTACCTAGGAACTATCTGCCATACCAAAGTAGAGGCAGAATGATTTAATGAATCAAGTTGTGAGTTCCAATCTAGACAATATGGATTTAAATCTTGCTTGTGACATTAGCTTTGTGAGCTGGAGCAATTCATTTAACCTCACTAAGTTTTCCTCTGATCTGTAAAAATGGGAATAATAATAGTATGGACCTATGACTTGAGGACTTAACAAAGATAAAATAAGATAATGTATACATAATGAATAGCCTATTCTCACTCAGAGATCTGCTACATCTCTTCTTCAGGGTTCTAGGAGGAACCCAAGATCCTTAAGTCTAATGCTGTCAGATCAAAATCAAGCTGACATTTTTAGATATGTTCTCCAAATTGTTAACTAGGTAGTTATTCCAATTAACTAATTAATCTCAATTAGCAATTATGAAGGGATATTCACTTGCTAAAGCAAGAACAAAGGTATAAACATTACTCCCAAGTATTGAGGATACACTCTTCTCAATTGCACCTCCATTTCTTGAGAGAGGACATTAATTCAGATTCTATATAATACAGGATGCACTAAGTTCACCTGAAAACAGGGCATTACTAGTGCCCTTCTCTTGGATGGTTTGCAAAGATCTTTCCTCCCAGCTAGAGCTAGACCTTCTGGCTACAAAACCTGACACAGACTAGATTTAAGAACCTTTCAAAACTCAAATGATCCTCATTCCTGGGGGCATCAGGCTAAGTTGGCTGCAAAATCCAACAAGGGCTTGACTCCACAAAAAAATACTGTGAAATTCAGCAGGGTTGGGGAGTAAGTTGGGGTGTAATGCTGCCCATTGCTTCCCCAGTTGCAAATCTGGCCTAAGCATAGTATTACAACCAAAGCTCGTTAGAGTAAGAAAAGAGTCCTTTCTTTATTCAATGATTCTCATGAGAGAGAATCACTGTGTGTCCATGGGTGAGACTGAATACTGAATACTGAAGCTTTATACTGTTAGTTAAATTCTTTACTCTTCCAAGAGGTTCAGGTTGCTTGGATTTACAGTCACAGTTACTTACAACTGTTCAGATTTACAATCCAAAGAACAATTAGATCAGATTTACAATCAGAGTTTCAATTGGTCAGATTTACAGTCTTCCTCATTTGCCCATTCCATATGTCAAAAGACTTGTCATTGACCCTAGCCAGTTCAGGCTAGCTTAAATCTAGGCCCTTTTGTCAGGAACTTTGTTGTTTATCCAGTTCCTTGACTCTCACACAGTGATTAGTTGGAGATATCTTAATAAGATACTTCACCCCTCCCTTTAACATGTTTTGACAATATCTGTGGAACCCTAACTTTCATTCTCCTCACAATTCCTAATCCAACCCTTCACCCCCACAACTATGGCTCTCCTGATCTTTTGAAATTTACAGGATCATAATCTCCTATTTCTTTCAGTTAACCCCAAAGAACAAACAAATATGGAGACAAGGAACTAAGGTTCTAGAAAAATACTGGAAGTCTCTCCCTTATATAGTATCTGTCTTCAGCTAATATGAGTTAGGAATAAATCACTGGAGGAGAAGAGATCAAATCAAGAGAAGGAATTAGATCAACTATTGTCCTTTATCACCCTTTGGTCCAGCTTTTCAGCCACCAGTCAATAAGCCTTTTTATCATCACATGGCAAATGAACCAATTACAGAATTACTGTGAACATGCTCAAAAGTTTTACCAAGGCACTTCTACTATACATATTATACTCTCCCAGAAGCAGGCTTTCAAGACTCTTTTAAATGAATAATAAACATAAGTGCCATTCTGTGCATGGTCATAAAGATGAGGCGTTGTGGCCAGTGCATATTGTAACCTTTAAAAAGAGACATGGTTTCTTGGTAATCATTTTATTAATAATGGCAATTATTTCTGATTGGTTAACAATGAGAATGAATATTAAAATTAGAAAAAAATTAAAAACTATTTTTTAAAAGAAGAATTTGAATATTAGAGAGAATGAATCTATCCTAATTAGAGGCCAAGGGATATGGAATTAATTATATCACATATTTAAATTGTCCAGCTTTAGGAAGTCTAATCAAAGACTATACCCCTACCCAAATCTGTGTGAGAACACAATGGCTTTCCACACTTGCATGAGAACTGAACAACATTGAGGAAAAAATCAATTCAATCTTATTATCAGCAATATCCTTCAGAGTCTCTACAACCTACAGGCTTCTGGAAAAAATTCTGGAAAAAATGTTCCAATTCAATAGTTGATTATTAATATGAGAAACAATAATTTCTCTCATTATCACATATGTATGTATGCATACATATATGTAACTATACCCATGTGTCATATATTTATATATACTTATGCATACATTAAAGTATACAGATGCATCATACATATTATATATAGACATATACATATATACATTAAAGTGATACATAAATGCTACTCTTCTAAAATTTCAGTTGTATTCAGGGTTATTTCTGCTTTGTATTATTGTTCAAGGATAAATATAGTAAAGAAATAGTTTATGACTCAAGGAGTTTTTTGTTGTTCCACACTTGCAGTCAAGTCAAGACCACAAAATTCTCCCCTAATACATTAACAGGATGAGACAGGATATCCTTGAGTACTCAAAAGTTATGAGCAGTAAAGTTATTTGCCCGAGGTCACACAAAGTAATCATCCAAATTCAAACCTGGATCGCCTGATTTCTAGCCAACAGTTCTTTTCCATTACTTGATCTTTGCCTGTGGTTTTATTCCATATAACCAGATGTGGAATAATGGGACAGTGATTGGCACATAATAGGTATTTAATTGATATATTAAATTGGTATACTAAATTAAAATGAACATATTCATAGAATAAGGATAGTTAGGTAGAGTAATATATAGAGAATCTGGCAGAAAATCAGGAAGAATTGAGTTTAAATCTAATCTCAGACACTACTAGCTGTATGACCCTGGTCATGTCACTTTACCTCTGTCTGCCTCAGTTTCTTCAACTGTAAAATGGGTATAAAAATAGCACTCACCTCTCAAGATTGTTTTGAGGATCAAATGAGAAAATATTTGGAAAACACTCACTATACTGCCTGGCATATAGTAGGCACTTACAAAATTGTTGTTTCTTTTCCCCTCACCAAGGTGAGCTTCTTAAGAGTAAAAAAAAAAAAAAAAAAAACATATATATATATATTCACTGCACTAAACAGCTCTAGGTTTCTTTTCTAGTTTTTTATTTATGATTCATAAATAAGCATATATACATCTGCCTCACATTTGTTTTGCTTAACAATGGATTCTTTTGCATTTCTAAATTCCTTGTTTTGATTTTTCTTTACCTATTTTGAGGTTTTAGCGCCTACTAACATTTTCTGCTCCCTCTTCATTGTTTTTTTTTTTCTTTCTCATTTTATCTGTTTTGGAAAGGATTGTTTTTAATCTTCAAAAAAAAAAACTTCTAAAAACATTAAAATCTGGTCAGGAAGCTATTAGAATTCCCAGCTCTGCAGGGTCAGTACTCCAACAGAATCAAAGTTAATGCAGCCCCAGGTCATTAAGGGTCATTAGTAAAAAGTCATGGTATTGATTAAACCAGGGTATAAATGCAATCTGTTGGGGGTAGCTTAACTAAGGTCAGAAAGGGTCAAATGCAATAGATAAACAAGATGAGTTAATAAAATCAGCCAAGCTTAGGTTTTCTAGAAAACTCATGGAGATTGAATAAGGGAAAATTATTCCCTTACCAGAGGGTAAGCTGCTTGAGGTCACTGGCAGTTTTTAATTTGCCAACTCTGTCCTGGAGGGAACATTAGTAAACCCTAGAATGCCATATTGATAGTTATTGATTTGATTTGTCTATATATACATTGAATATTGTTATGCCTTGGCAACTGTCAAATGACCTTGAAGAAGTGCCATAAGGGATGTCATGAGGAAATGTGAGACTGAAAAAGAATACAGGCCACCTACTGTGACAAGAGCCAAAGATAACAGATGGGCAGCCCAAGCATTGCAGTGGAACCCACAGAATGTTTAAAAAATACCTAGAAGAAGGACTCCAATACTTTATGCAGATCTTCTGAATGATTTACAGAAAAATGAACAAGGATTATACAGGAAAACATGATCAGTTACAATCTGAACTGGTGGAAGGTATACTCACAATGATGAGATCATAGCATCATTGACATATTGAAGAATTAATAACATATCATGTAAGGTCTTCAGCCCATACTTCTCCTATATAACCATTTCTCCAAAGTAAAAACTTAAAAGGAGTGAGTAGGGAGAAATAACTTTATAAGTGTGAAAGATAGTGTCATTTTCCATACAGCCTAACTAGTCAGAAGTGATTTAAATACTTTGATAGCTATCCTGTTTTCATTAATCTTTTCTTCTCCACAACATTCTTGGTTATTCAAGGAATTTTTAGGACTTCCAACTTGTTGATATCTTTGCATTTGGAAGTAGTAGAGAATGAGAATGAAGGCAAAAGATGAGAGGGAAAAGAGGAAAAAGAAAAGCAAAAATGTGAGTAAGTCACTCTATCTTCTCATTATTCTGCCTTCCATTATTCTATCTTCCATTCTATTGACATCTATAGAATGATATATTACTCTATCCTCTATTATTAATGGCAAATATTGATATAGTGCTTTTAAGTTGGCAAATAAAATTTTATTTATCTTTTTAAATTTTCTTTTTCTATAAAATTTGATATGTATAAGTTATGCCTTCATAAAAATCATAGGCAAAAATGTTGAACAGCACAGGGCCAAAGACAGATCTCTTGACTATTCCATTAGAAATTACATTCCCAATAATACTTGTCCATTGTGACTATTTTAGGATCTTTTCTTTTAAAACGTTTACTTGTATCATGTCTTTATCTCATCCAAAAGAATGATTTTAAAGATTTTGTAAAATGTTTCAAGGTCATCTAATTCTACTATATATATAATATTCACTTGATCTACTAATCTATTTTTTCTTACCAGATCTTTATTCTATCAGTATAGTGAACCAGTAAGATGTTCTCTCTAGAAATGTAGGCCATCCTCTGTCCTGCAATGTATATACTCATATAACTTCCTGGGGGTACTGAGACTTGGGAATCACAGTGACACAACCAGTGTATGACAGAGGCTGAACAGGAATCCAAGTCTTCCCACTACATCCCAATACCTCTCACCAGTCTAATAGCCTCTTACCTTTCTAAAAAAGAAATTTTATAAATCTTATCTGACATTTTCTAGATAAAGGTCCTCAATGATTGATACTATTTCCCTTCCTAAATAGTCATAAAACAGCATTTTATCTCATTTTATCCTCATAACAACATGGGGGTGATAATGAGAAAATGAGGAGGGAAAAAATAGGCTAAGTGATTAAATGGGTAAACTTTTCCCTTCCTTTATAGAGGGCTCTAAACCTGAAGAACTTCCCAAGTAACTCCATTTTCCATCAGCATGTCAGCTTGGTTTGACTACACTGGCCCTAGGTGCTACATGGTACTTCCCACCTCACCTTTCAGCTTCATTTTGTCTATGGCCTTCAATCATTAGATTGTAAGCTCCTTGAGGGCAGAGACTGTCTTTTTTTCTTATTTGTATCTTATCTCCAGTGTTTAGCACCATGTTTGGCACATAGTAGTCACTTAATAAACATTTATTAAATGGAATCACTCAAGGTCACACAGATGGTAAATATCTTGAAGCTAGATTTCAATTCAGGCCCAAAGCTCTATTCACTTCTGATTGGTCCATCTATTCCAAAAAATAGAGATATTTTTATGTTTGGATTTCTTCTAAACTCTGATACATTTGTTTTATTTTCTTTTTTTAGTCCTTTTTATTGTATTACTGAATATAAGATGCTTTATGATATTGTATTGTGCCTTATATCTTTTGGAACCATGCCATAGATTCTCTTTTTAGACTTGAGGGCAATATACTATATTTCAATCTTTGTGTCATAAGCATCTGTGCCAAGTAGGCATTTAAGAAGTGCTTACTGAATTGAATTAATGGTAGTATTCGCCAAAAAAAGCAAACAGTTATTATCTCCAATATTAGGACACATGGTAAGACTGGATAGATCATTAATTCTACTGTAACTGCATCTGGCCAAGCTGTTCCATTAGAGTTTACTAATGTACCAATAGGAAGCAAAGAATGAGAAGAATTTGCATAAAACAGTCATCTAGGTCCATTATCCCTACTTACAGTTTCACATCCTAATTCCCAAAAAGTACAAGTGAAGTAAAAGTGAAAGATGGACAATGAGTAAGAGTTTCCCTTATGTAACTCTGGACCTATAAATGGCCATATACTTGTATATTGTGCCCAGAGCTGTCTATAACCTTAGGGATGCTAGGGACAATGGCATGTGACTGCCACCTTCAAACTCCTCCACCGATATTTAAGCAGCATTCCTAGACTGACAGAATGTAATCCTGTGCTATGCTCACTTTTGACAAAGTAAAGGACAGCAACTTATGTTCACTTATCAAGAAAGGTGAGGAACGTGAAAGCCACTGCATATCTGAGTCACTTATGACTAGCTTTGAAATGGCAATGAGCCAAGCTATCAGAATTGCCTTTCCAACAGTTCACCGAGGATGCTTCTTTCCTCTCTGCCAGAATATTTGGAAAACTGTAAAAACCATTGGCCTGAAAGAGCTCTCAGAGAAAAATGACCACTTGTCTTTTAAGCATCACCTGTTTCCTGCCCTGGCCTGCATCCCAACTAGAGTAGTACTTGTCATTTTTAATGCTTTTTTGCAACAACAATATTTTCCAAGGCATGGGAAAGCTTTGTGTAGTAGGAGGAAAAGAGCCATGATAAACCAGGGTTTGATCAAGCAAATTACCTGATTTCTCTGAGTCTCAGTTTCCTCATCTGTAAAAGGGGATAAGAATAGTTGTGCTCAACAATTCTCAGGTTTGTTGTCAGGAAAGTGCTTTGTCAACTTTAGAATGCCATATTAATGGGTTGTTATTATTATTACTCGGAGTACAAACTGTCACCTAATTTAAGGACATGGATATTGGCCATACACATCATCACTTGGTTTGCCACCATTAAACAGAGATATTTAAGAGCAGGAGCTATATTTTATCCCTCCTTAGTATTTCCAGAGCTAAAGCACAATGTCTAGAACATAGTACTTAATAAATGTTAATTGACTGACTACTTAAATATATAATGTAGAACTTCCATGTTGGTATGCTTCATATACTGATATAAATTAAATATGATAACATCAAAGGTTGTCTTTAGAATCAGTATCTGGTATACATTAGCCATTGATACTTTGAGGATTTGATTACTAATTTGCCATTTCCTTCTCCAGCTCATTTTACATAATAAGAAACAAATATGGTAAAATGCCTTACTCAGGGTCACACAGCTGAGGCCAAATTTGAACTCAGCAAGGAAAGATGAGGTACAGACTTTCACAGGCAGTGATGGCAGCAGTGACACATCATTTCAGTCATATACAGCTCTTTGTGACCCAACTTGGAGTTTTCTTGGCAAAAATACTGGAGTGGCTTGCTATTTCCTTTTCCAACTCGTTTTACAGATAAAGAAACTGAGGCAAACAGGATTAAGTGATTTGCATGGGATCACATAACTCGTTAGTATCTGAGGCCAGATTTGAATTCAGAATTCATCTAAAAAAAAAAGATAAATCTTCCTAACTCCAGGTTTCACTTCTGAAGAAACCTAGATATAAACCATGTTCAGAGATTGCCTAGAATAAATTCTTGGTAGAGGTATAATGATACAAAGGGAAAATGATCTTTTTTAGGTCTATCCTTAAAATTGAACATAATCCAAGTTAGACAAAAAGCTTGAAATAGTAGAATACAGGTTACAACTCTGCTGCACCATAGTTTTCAATCAATTTTCATTGTCCATCCTCAACATATTCTCCCTGTAGGTTAATTTGGTGGTATAGTAGAAAGAAAGTTGAATCTGCAGTCAAAAAAGATTTGAGTTCAAATCCAAATTCAGACAATTATTAGCTGTGTAACTTGGGCAAATTATTTAAAGGTTTTGTTTTTGTTTTCATTTTTTGCATTGATCACCTCATCTATAAAACAGGGATATTAGTATCTATGTCCCAAAGTTGTTGAATAAAATCATCTAACAAACCACTTTGTAATCCTTAAACTATTATATAAATACTAGCTTTCATCATTTGTCATTTTCATTCCTATTTATCATTGCTTTCTTAAGAGCCAAATGACATGAAAAATCTATGGAATGAACTTATGTGGATTCCATGAAATAAGTATCGTTCTTAGAAATCACTTCAGTAAGTACTATCCACTTGAAGTATATGGGAACAAAGTATTTGTTTACAAACTTGATCATATATAGCCTCAAAAAATCTGAATTCTAATACCTCTTACCACCTATGTGGTCTTAGGTTTCAATTTCCTCAAATGTAAAATTATGGGTTTGGATTAAATGGTTAAGCTCCTTTCTTTTCTAGAACTATGACTATATTACATTACAGTGCTGGATCTATGATCTTATGATCTTATGATCTCACTATGGACATAATAATCACCAATGAATACAAGCAAGGCAGTCTGTATTGGAGCTATAGATATGTGGGGGGAAGAAGAGATGCTCTGTATCTTACAGTAGCATAAAAATGGTAATTAGGTAAAATCATTAAACATTTAAATGCCTACTGTCACCGAGAGAGCAAAATAGACCATTGGAGTTTGCTACTCAGTAGTCTTCACTTCCTTCAGAAAACATGGAATGGCACAGCATCCTTTTCATCAGTTCTACCAAGTTCCACCAAGTTGAATAGGAATATAAACAAACTAATGCAAATGCTCATTTGGAAAAGGGATTCCAAACACTAGGATGGAGTAACTGCCTGGTGCTCAAGTTTCTCAGCCACAGAATCATGCAATTGCCATCTCAGGAAAAGATGAAGGTGAAGGATGGCAGAAGACAGAGTTCCTATGACCATTATAAGCTCCTTCCCCGATGATATTTGAAAGAAACCAATTAAGTATTCCTAATAACTTAATATTGCCAGGTGAGGCAAGGATTAATGGAAACCATACTTCTAGCTGAGCTGTGAGCAAGCCAGCATCCCAGTTTTTCTGAGCTATTGTCCTTGTTCCCTCGGGGCTTCACAGCTGTGATTGTCGAGGTCAATTGGCAGTTACCAGTTGTTGGGCATAGCATCCACCAAATGAAGTCAGTTTGTTTATATCCTGCTACAGCAGCCATGTTGAGGCTCAGGGTATTTCTTTGGGGGATTTGTCAATTATATACACCCTGAACTGCAGACAAAGAGAAGTAATAACCCCACTGTAATGTGTTACTCAACCCACTCTAAAAGCATTCATTCCATTCTGGGCACATATGAAAAAGACAGGGAATGGACCTATGATTTTATAGACAAAGAAAATTCCTATAAGGAAATTCCCTCCATCAATACAGGTCAGCATCACAATAGCTTATAAAATTGTCTAAAGCACTGTTAAATTAATTGCCTTTCTCAGGGTCACACAGTCAGTCTATGGCAAAGGAAGGATTTGACTTCAATTCTTCTGCCTCTGAGAACAGCTCTTTCTCCAATACCAAATTTTCCTGAGGAGGTTAAGGTCTGGCACTAATGTCAGGGTTTGGCATCAAATGATGAGGTCAGGGTAGCAAGTCTTCATCAAAATACAAGGTGCAAGGTGCAAGGTACATGTAACAAATTCACAAGAGCTTTCTCCTTGTCAAAAGGTTTTATTTATGAAAAGAAGTTAGACAAAATGAAGAGATGATAGACACGAGGAGTGGTAAATATGAAATAGATTTGGGAGAGCATATAATTAGTGAGGAAAGGGGCTTTACTAATTAACAAAGAAAAAGACAAGTTCTCCAGTGGAACTCACAATTAAGCAGGAGAAAGAGAATACTATGAGATGGAAGGATGCCATTAACTGTCAGACTAAATCTATAAAGGAGTTTAGCACCCTGAAAGAGTTAGTTATAATAAAGAAAAAGACACCATGAGGCATGGTGGGGGGAAGAAGGAAGAAACCACAAGGCAGAATGTCCTGGCAGTCTAACCCAAATGGGATTCAGCAAAGATTACATAGACCAACTTGTGGAGGAAATTTAACCTGGCGCTGAGTGTGACATCATAACTTGGCTTTCTGATTGGATACAGTAAGGTGGGGTTTCCCAAGACCTCCACAGATGTGGGATTGTAAGGCTGAACTCATACCCATCAGTGCCCTTCCCTGCTTGTCTCTGGGAGTATTATTATTCTTATTAGTGCTTCAGGCTTTCTCTGCTAACCCCACCTGATTACCCAGGACCTGATCACTACCACTTATAGTAGGAGAAATATTTAAAATATGGAGACTATCTAGATAAGGAAGACCAATATGTCTAAGGAACTTCAAACCATTCATTCAATATGCATTTATTAAACTCCTAAGGAGAGAGTGGGCATGGTCCTCTTTGAGAACTAAGGACATATAATAATCAACAATCTTTGAGTATAAGTGATGCCCCATTGGGACCAAACTGGCCAGTCAGTTGAGCAATTTTCTTTCTTTCTCCCTCTCCTTCCTTCCTTCCCCTCTCTTTCCTCCCTCCCCTTTCCTTTCCATCCTCCCTCCTTCTCCCCTTTCCCTTCATCTTTTCCCATTTCCCTCCCTTTATTCTCTTCCCCCTTCCTTCCCTTCTCTCTCTCTCTCCCTCTGTCCACATAGGAAACCCTTGCCTGCTCTGCCCAAAGAAATATAAATTTTGATCATTGAAGCCTCCCAAGCTATCTTGGGATTTATGGGGATAACTTTCATAACTGGGTGTTAAATCCAAATAAATCACTCTGGTTAACAATCAATCCTTCGTTTAGTTAATGTTTGGGCTTCCTAGTTTCAAGCAGATTATAAATAGCAATTGTTCTGTTTTGGCCAGAAATCCTGAGGATCTTCCTCTCTCAGATAGGATTTTTCTTTTGAGTAGGTAAAAGAGGACATTCTTTGCTTCATTACTTATCTACCTTTAATCACTGAATGAGTGTTGTCTTAGACAAACTAAGACCAGTTAAAGACCTTAGCCTAAAAAGACCAAAGTTTCTCACTGAATCCAGGGCCATTTCCATTCCTCTTGATCTCTATCTTGCCACTGGGTCTGATGGCTCAGGAGGAGAGAGTGAGGCTGGTGATTTTGCATAGCCCTATCTCATTTAAATCCAATTCACTTGCAAGTCATGACATCAATTTTCCAATGTCATGGCCTTCTTTTTGAGAATGAAGGTCAAATAATTTACTAAACCCCTACCACCTACCTGGAATCGTTGTATTAGGCTTATGGGGATAAAAAGACAAAAAATGAAAATTTCCATCCTCAAAGATCACAGAAAGCATTTTCTTTAGGGAAAAAATATGTAAATATATTCATATGCATATAAATATATGTGAATAACAATGAAGGGGAAGATACTGGCATCTGAGGGAATCTGGAAAGGACTCTGTAGTAGGTGTTGCTTTAGCTGAGCTTTGAATTCTAGGAGGCAGAAATGAGAAGGGGTTCATTTCAGGCATGAAGGGCAGCCTTGGTAAAAGTACATTGATGGAAGATAAAATGTTATTCATGAGGAACTGCAAATAAGTCAGCTTGGTTAGTATATAGAATGTAAAGAGAGGGCGGGGTATAACATTCAATAAGTCAAGAAACTTGAGTGGATTTCAGTCATGTAGTGAAGGACTTTAAATGCCATACAGAGTTTTGTCTTTTATCCTAGAAATAAAAGGGAGTCATTTGACCTATATGAGTGGAAGGATGACATGGACAGACATGTTTAAAGGAATTTGGTGGTTTATAAACCTTATATGAAAGTTAGATTGGAGAAATGGAGAGAATTATCAGAAAGGGATTACAATTATTCAGGTAAGAGATGATCAAGGCTTGAGCTAGGCTGGTGGTATATGAATGGAGAGAAGGGAATAGAGCCAAGAGATTTTGTAGAGGTAGTCAAGGCTTGGAAAAGAACTGGATTCTGATGAGATGGTGTTAAATAAGGATCAGTTGAAGAAAAGAGAAATATTTATCTTGGAGGAGAGATTTAGAAGAGACAAAGATGAAATCCTGGGTAAATGATGGGTTTGGCAGAGAAAGCCTGAAGAACTGATAAGATTACTCCCTAAAGCAAGCAGGGAAGGAGACTAATGGAGATCTCCTCAACCTTACAGTTCTTTGGGAAACCCACCTTATTGTATCCAGTCAGAAAGCAGAGGTTTAATGTCAAATCTTAGAGGTTAAATTTCCCCTATAAATTTTTCCATGGCCTATGCCATCTTTGCTAATTCCTTTTTGGGTTATACTGCCAGGGCATTTTGCCTCATGGTGTCTTTTCTCTCACTCCTCCTCCAAGCCTCATATTGTCTTTCCTCTCACTCCTCCCCCAAGCCTCATGGTGTCTTTCCTCTCATCCCTCCCTCATGGTATCATTGTCCTTATTATAGCTAACTAACTCTTTTAGGGTGCTAAGTTCCTTATAGGAACTAGCCTTTCACTCAATGTTGTACTCCCACTTCATAGCTTATTCTCTTTCTCCTGATTAGTCAAAAGTTCCGCTAGGGAACTTCTCTTTTCTGTTGTTAGTTATTAAAAAACTCTTTTCCCTGTTATGTGTTCTCCCAAATCTATTTCATATTTACTACCCATGGTACCTGTTTTACCTCTTCATTTTGTCTAGAGGTGAGACCTCTTCTCATAAATAAATGTAGCTTTTGGCACAGAGAAAGCCATTTTGAATTCTTCACCTGTGAATTACTACCCAACTCCTAATAAGTGGTCATCTTGTCTCTGGGGAGACTCATTTTATTATTGGACTATTACAATAATGAAGAGACTAATAATGATCCCTAGCATTTATATAGCACCTTAAGGTTTTCAAAACACTTTGCAAACATTCTCATTGGTTTCAGAGAAACCTAAAAAGATTTGTATGAAGTAATATAGATAAGGTAAAAGGGACCAGGAGAACAATTTACAAAATTACAACAATATGGTAAAGACAAATAACTTTGAGAAAATTGGGGATCACTATGTTTCATAATATCTGAGCATGACCATTCCAGAGGACTAATGATGAAATATGCTTCTCATTTCCTGAAAGAAAGGAGAACTCTGAGTATTGAATGTGACATACATTTTTAAATGGTTATTTTTTAACATGGTCAATGCAAAATTTATTTTGATAATACATGTTTGAAACAGAGGTATATTTGTTTTTTTTTTTTTTTTTCAATTGGGTTATGCGAAAGTATTTTTTTTTCTGGTTGAAATAAAATATAATTTTTAAAAATGTTTTAAAACAAAACAATACTATTTTGTCATAACAATCCTGAGATGTCATTATTATTATTCCTATTTGGTAGATAAGGATACTGAAGGATATCCTTCATGTTTTCAGTGAACCCCATCCACATTATCATCTCATGAAATCCTTCTCTTCCTTCAAGGTTCAGCAAAAATGTCCTTCTATGAAGATTTCTTTCATACTGTCTGCAGTTTTCTTAAAAGTCCTCTGCCTAGAGCTTTGATTTGGTTAGAGTAGTTATGTAAATGTCACCACATATCCCTCCCCTTTTAGACTATAAATTGCTTGAGATTATGGAATATCTTGTTTTCATCTTTCTATCCCTAGCATCTAGCATACTGCTTCACAGATAATATTTTTTATAAATATTTGTTGAATTTAACTAGAAGGCAGAAAATTCTGCATAAAAAAGAAGAAAAAAATGTAGGAACTAAGGGGACTTTGTTATCTAGAACTCATGATAACTAAGAAAACAAATGATGTTCTCATGTATATTCAAGGTCACATACAAGGGAACTTTGAAAAGTTCAATAGGAAAAACAAAGACTCTAAGAGGAAAACCATTCAAAAGGGATGAGGGATTCTCAGGAGCCAAATTTCAAAGACACCACACTCTATTATCCTGAGAAGGGGAAAAAGGCAGAACATATCTAAAGAAATTTATATAACTGCATGTGCAATTTTCAAATAATCTTAGATTTTGAAAGAAATTCATAAAATATGGAAACATAAGTATATAATCTAGAAGAGTGCAGCATGAACTTACAAGAATAGTGACCAGAACTGAAAATGAGATCAAGCTTGGAAAAAAAATTAAGGACTAAAAAAAAAAAAAAAAAAAAAAAAGTGTTGCTTGGTCCTTGTTATATGTAGGTCAAGAAATTTAAAGAGAAGATAGACCCTTTATTTTGAGCAGATGGCACAGTATTAAGTATTAGAGAAACAAAAGGAAGGAGAAATGGCTGCTTATTTTACTTCCATTTTATCCACCAAAAACTATTTTCAGATTGTAAAAGGTAGAGCAAAAATGTTTTTAAAAGAAATTGAAAGCAAAGATGAAGTCAGGCAGTTAGTCAATATTCAAACCTCTCTTTACTTTATCCCAAAAACAGTTCTAAGGCCTGGAATGCAAATATAAGCAGAAAAAAGACAATTTCTGCTTTCACTAATAAATAAGTTGTAGCACAAAGAGACTAAAAGTGGAGAGTGGGGTACCCTGGGGAAAGAAGTCCTGAATGAAGCCCAAAAAGGAATGAGACATGGCTGGCCCAGGCACCATTCTAAATCAGAGATTCTAGAAAGAACCATACAATCAAAGGAAAAGACCATGGGGCAGACTATACTTAGAGTGTGAATTCTAGGGTTAGCAAGAGGCTTCAGGATTAAAAATTAAGGGCATAGTAGAAGAATGAAGAGATAGTAAGAGATCAAATCATCTTGTCAAGTATAGGACTTTAGCTAAACAGAAGAAAAAAAAAGAAGAAGAATAGACTTCTAAGTGAGGCTTTCAAAAATCAAATTGGGTTTATCTTGAGATGTAGTGAATTCCCTATAATTGGAACTGTTCAGGCAAAAGCTGGACTCACTAGTTGTTGAAAATGTCATAAAGGGGATTTACGCTTCAGGGAGGGGATTAAAAAAGGTGACCTCAGAGCTACTTTTCAACATTATGATTCTAAAAATGCCACTAAGAACACTCTTTTTTTACATTCACTACACAAAATGGCATTAAAGGAGTTTGTTGTTATTTTTAAAGCTATTGGCAAGTTAATGCTTCATTATTTGTCCCAAATCACTATACATCAGGATGAAGATTTAGGTAAAAATCTAATTAAACATATTGTTTGGGTTCTAACAATTACAATGATCCTAAGGTGACCACATGATGGGGTAGAAGGCATTGTATTTTAAATTGCACTCAAATCCTGGCTCTGCCCACTTACTTCCTATGTGACATTGGGAGAATAATTCAGGATTTCAATTCCTTCCTCCTTAAAAATGGACTTAGAACAGATAATTTCTAAGTTGCTCTCCAAATCTAAATTCATGGTCCAGAAAACTATATGCCCTTTTACATATCTTGCCTTAATAAATGTAAAAGCTGTTGGTTACTAACATTGTCGGTGAAGTGGTGCCACATCCCATTTGTGAATGCAGACATTGCACATTTTGCATCTCCAAGATATATTTATTATTTTTATGGAAAACCTCGCCTATGTAATTTAGTGCTTCATTTTTTATCGACAAAGAGGGAAAACTTCATCTATTTAATTTTTGGATATTTTCAGTATGTAAGTCCTATGAGGAAAAAAAAATGAATGAATCTTCAATGTTGTAAGATTGCCTAGTCCTCTGTGGGCATTTTAAAAATAATTTTTATATATATAGTGTTTTCAAAAAAATACCAATCATTACTTAACAAGAGGGGAATGACATTCCAATACTTTATTAATGCTAGATATTGGTATATGCTCTAGTGCCATCTAGCTGTCTTCAGGCAACATTTCCACTTTGAAACAGCATAGATACATCATGTAAATTTTAAAATATTTTAATATTGTTGATGTTCAGCCATGGAAATCTCATCTTATCACTTCCTTATCCTTCATGTTCTAATATATATCCCCAAACAATGGAAAGAAAATATTTTTTATTATATGATTCCCAACCAAATATCATTTGACAAATGCATCTAATGCATTGTGAATCTGTTAGTTCATAAATAATACAGTTGGTATATAACAATTACTTTTATCTTATTTTTAAAGTGCATATTTAATTGGAGGGGATTCTACTCTAGTATGGAATATCAAGTTAGCTTGCATTGATTCCTTGTTGGGTTGCCCCTACTTTTGCTAATACTTGTGATTCTGTCATAGATGAGTTTGAAATGCATCCAAATCTAAACCAGGTATCTATCTAAGTCCTCATGTACCCATAATATACAAAGCTCATTAGGATATAAATCAAGTGAAACAGATGTCTGATTACATGACCTTTAAGGCCCCTTAAAGCTCTATATTTATGATCCTATCATCTTATGACCTTATGATATAGAAAGTTATCACAAAGATGGAAATAAGAAACATGGAAACTCTAGTAACATCCCCCTGGGAGGAAGAGAACTATTTTGGTTTGGGTTTTTAGATACAAATGATGAGAAATCCCAAGTTACATTATCCCAGATAACTATAGGGACATCACAACAAGGATGAAGTCTGACAGCAGAAATCTGGGCTATTACTTTGCTATCAATCATAGAGAAGATCTTTCACAAATCCTTCTGAACCAACATCTCTTTCTGCTTATTGAAAATGTTCTTTCTGAATCTCATTATGCTTTGGGACATTTTTTTAAAGCTACTGATAGTGCATTCACTGTTTTAAAAAATATGTAAGTAATGAGGTCATGACCTCCTCTGACTGCATCTCTCAGTCTTCTACAATAAACAAGAACTATAGAAGATTCATGCTGAATACTAATGTATTATTAGTATCATCCCATAGAAAAAATTCACTATTTTTCCTAACAGAGAGAGTCAAGAGAAGCTTTTTATTAATGTAGCTTTTCCAGCCCTTTGATTTCCTCAGCATCAAATAAAATCATTCAACCATCTGCATCTCCATTCTTATTTCATGAAACTCCCTTTCTAAAATGTGTATTTTGGCAACAAGCTATTTTCCATGCTGGAAATGTATTTCTTTCTATACCTTTCAGAATCTTTGTTTTCCTTCAAGACTCAGTTCAGACACCATCCATTTTATGAAGCTTTTCCTGATTATTCCATAGTCAATACTCTGCTTTCAATTTTCTTTGCATTGTATTTCTTTTTGTATGTATGTTGTTTCTGTATAGTAGAATGAAAATTACTTGAGGGGCAGGAGTCATTTTTATGTTTTTGTTACTTCAATGCCTAACACATTTACATATAATAAGTACCTCATTGAGGTAAAATTATTTGAATTTATTTCTGTGATGGATTCCTTATCATCTTAGCTGCTTCTATATATTTGAAACTCAGATACAAAGTATCTTCTATGCGTGTGTTAAGAACATAGAATATTTCCTGATGGATACAATAACAGAGATAATTTCATTCAGTGATGCTTACATCAGCTAAAGAAAAAAAACACAAATGTGTATACCAGTCAAACATTTTGCAAAGGTGTCACTCAAGAATGTTCTATGCAGAAGCCAAAAGTAAAAGGAATTTTCCATTGATGATCCCCATCTATGGGGAACACTCTGCTCATTACATCAAGCCTTAAAATACTCTACAGCCTCATCAATGAAAGTCATGACCATTCAAAAGAGATCAGCCTCATTATAGTCAAAAACAAACATCTAAGTATTTGAAGAATTCCTACTATCTAGACTAGTATATGCAGATAGATAGACCCCTTATTGGGTCAGTCTTGTACAGGCATTGAATGGGAATAGTAAGCTGGACCTAGAATTAAATACAAGGAGAAGAGCAGATTGACTTGCATTTGGGAAACTACACAGAGCTTTCAACTATAATTAACTATTTCTTGAACTCTCTCAAAAATATTTTCAAAAGCAATATTATATCAGTGATGGTGAATTTATTCATTCAACAAATACTTAATGAATACTCAAATATGTAGCTCTATGTTATGCATCTTTCTGCTTGCCATTCAATTCTAAATACTACAGACAGATTAGAAATATCTAAAATTCTACTTTCATCCTGTCATGACCCAAATATTTTTTTAAATGGCTCCTATGAGAAGAATTATTTTCTAATTCCTTCCCTCATGCTAGTTTTTTTTTTTTTTTCTTACAAGGAAGCCTTGTTTGAGATTTAGCTGACTCAGAGAACTAAAGGTTCAGACTGTTATTATCACTTCATTCCCTAGAATATTAATCAGCAAACATCTGTTGTTAGGCTATATGTGAGACAATGGAGTAGAAAGGCAAAACATAAAATAATCCCTTCTCTTAAAAAATGTATATTTTCTGGGATAAATCCTATGCACTTATACAGCATATCTTAAAACTCTTGAGCGTAATTTTAAGCTTACCTGTACTAAGATCTTTGGGATATCTTAGATATTATATAATATGAGCACAAAATAAAAAGGATACTAGGAGTTGGAGAGAACAGGTAAGATTTCATGTATATTTGGTGCATAAAGCTATGTCTTCAAAGAAGTATAGAACTCTCAAGCTAAGATGAGAAAGAAGTATATTTCAGGTATAGGGGAAGACCAGGACAGTCACAAATGAAAGCTTAATTCTTTAGTCTTCCATTTAAGGCCTTCCATAACCTGATTCCAGATTATCTTTTCATGAGTCATGTAGCTCATTGCATAAAAATAATGGACCCCATTTCTGACCTTGTTCCTAGAAAGATTATCTTTTTTTTTAATTTTTAAAATTATTTTTATAATGATAACATTTTTTGATAGTACATATGCATAGGTAATTTTTTACAACATTATTCCTTGTACTCCCTTCTGTTCGGAATTTTCCCCTCCTTCCCTCCACCCCCTCCCCTAGAAGGCAGGCTTTCCCATACAAGATTATCCTTTCAATACTAATCTTCCATGACTCACTTAGACAATTGATCCATTCTGGACAGTTCCATTTATTCCCACTTGAAGGTTCTAAACCTTGTGTTTCCTCCCTCTTTTCTATTTTTTCACAGAGCTAATGTGTCTGTCACTTTTGCACTCAGGTTTTCCTACCTTCAAGTCTAGCACTCTGCATACAGCACCATTTAAATGATAAATGATTTTGGCTTTGTCCAAAAATGTATGTCTTCTAAATCTTGAGTCTATCACCTCTCTGTCACAAGAAAGGTAGCAAGCTTCATTATTACTTGCTTCACGCTCTAAAAAGCATACTTAAAGACAATTTCTGGGCTCAAATATAAACCTAAGAGGTAGACCCTTTAAGACTCAGATCATGGGGCAACTAATAGCACCTGCCCTGGAGTCAGGAGAACCTGAGTTCAAATCCAACCTCAAAAATTTAACACTTCCTACCTGTATGAACCTGGGTAAATCATCTTGCCAAAGGGAAAAAAATGGAAAATTATATATCCTGGTTCTAAACTCCTATAATACATATAGGACTTGTATTATGCTCCATATTATAGATGCTCTATAATATGTTCCATATTGTGGATGCTTCATAAGAAGTATATACTGTCCCTCTCTTCCCATCCTTAGTTCTTTCCAGGAACAAGGTCAAAAATGGGTTCCATTATTTTTATGCAACGAGCTACATGACTCAATGGAGTCATATTAACTAATAACATCACAAGAGCCCCATAGAAAGCAAACATTGCAATGAATGAAAACATTAGGACTTGACCAATTGTTGCAGGGGAACCTAGTACTATGACACCTGAGCCATATAAGTAACTCTAGGAGTGAAAAATGGGGCAAAGCACAAAATATTTCAAAGTGCTCTAGGAAGAGCTGTCTGCAACAGAGTTTTGAGCTTGAAGGAGCCCTCCTAGATCATGATGATGATTTCTGCCTTCTACTTGTACAATGTTTTGCCAACTGAGTCATTTTCCTAATCCTGAAATTAGGAAAGCTTTCATCAGGACCATAGAACTTGCCTGGCCATTGTATAATCTTCTCCAAATTTTCTCCTCTTTCTGACTTTCCTATTTCTGTTGAAGAATCATATTCCTCCTAGTCAGGTTTTACCTGTCTCAGGTTTTACCTCTTTCATGCCTCATTTTCACCTTCCAAATTCAATGAGTTGCCAACTCTTGCCAATTCTACTTTCCCAACACCTTTCAAAATCTCTTCTGACATTGCCCTACCTTAGTACAGGATCTCATCACCTCAACCCTGGACTTTTGCAAAGGTCTACTACTTGGCCTCCATACTTTCTCTCTCTCCCCTCCAGTCCATCCTTCACTCACTTGTCAAATTAATCTTCTAAAGGTATAAGTCTGATCAGGTATTGGACCCTCCCCTACCTCCCTCTTAATGAACTCTGTTATCTAAAATTGAGCCTATAAATTTTCCAGTTGGTAAATAATACCACTTGATCAACATTACTGTGTACTTCAGAGGTTAGGAAGTGGGGTAGATATCAGAAGGTCAGCTGCATAGGTAGGGATGACATGTTTCTTTATGTGTCTTCAGTTCCTAACATAACCAATTTGTAAATATCCATGCTGTTCTATATCTTGGCTCAAACTGAAAAATGTTATTCATTCACATGGCTGTATTACTCAACAAAGTCCATGTACAACCAGTCCATGCGGTAACCCACCTACAATGCAGAAAAAAAAAAAAAAAAAAAAAAAAAAAAACAATCCTGATTCAGATGGTGGTGGTAAAGGCTCAGAGATGGGAATCTGAGTGTGAAACAGAAGCAGATCTTCTAAGAACTAAGATCGATAGCATCTGAGAACAAGAACAAGAACCAATGTCTAGATTCAGGCTGTATGGGTTGGATACCAAGATAAACAATGACTGTTGGAACTGAACAGAGTTGTCTCAATCAGCTGGGCTTGGCTTTCAATAGGCCTTTGAACATTTTTAGGATGATTCTTGTGGATATTGGCTCATACTCCTTCCAGATTTCTCCCAGCAAGGTGAATGTCTCCTACCAACATATTACCACTTAATATTATGTCATATCATCAGGGACTGGGTCTTAGTTCACTTTTGTTTGAATCTGGAAGTAATGAGGTTGTGCAGTGAATAGAGTGCTAGATTCAGTAAGACAAGTTTAAATCCAGCTTCAAACACTTAATTAGCTGTGTGATCTTGGATAAAGATGTTTGCCTCCCCTGTAAAATTAAAATAAAAATGCCATCTACCTCCCAAGGTTGTTGTGAAGATCAAATGAGAAAATACTGGTAAAGCACTTAGCATATAGCCAGCACAGAAGAAGGTACTTAGTAAATGTTTGTCTCCTTCCTGTTGCTTGCCTTCCTTCCCTCCCCAGGACTTAGTACAGGGCTCTGCACATAGAAGGCAATTAATAAATTTGTTTCAGAGTTTAAATTAAAATTGTTTGTAACATTTATTTGGCATTTTATTCTACCCTACAAAGTAGTATAACTGATTTAAAGCTGAAAGAAATCTTAGAGATTCATTCAAAACCTTTCATTTTACAGATAAAGAAACCATGGGGCAGAGTATCTGAATGAATGATAAAGTCAGTATTATACAGCTACTGAATGAAATCAATAGAAGTTCTACATTCCTTTTTTTTTAGGTTACATATGTACAATCATATTAAACATATGTTAATGTTAATCATATTGTAAAAAAAAAAAAAGAATCAGAACGAAAAGGAAAAAAAACATGAGAAAGAAAAGAAAAAAAGGAAAATGACATACTCTGATCTGCATTCAGGCTCCATAGTTTTGGGGGTTTTTTTCTGTGAATGTGGAGAGCATTTTTCAATATGAATCTTTTGTAATTGTCTTAGATCATTTTATTTTTGAAAAGAGAAAAGTCTATCAAAGTTGATCATTGCTGTTACTATGTACAACATAGTATTTCTGCTGACTTCACTCAGCATCACTTCATATCAGTCTTTCCAGGTTTTTCTGAATTCTAACTGCTCATCACTTCTTATAATACAATCATATTTCATTACATTTATATACTACATTTTGTTCAGACATTTTCTAATTCATGAGCCTTCCCTCAATTTCAAGTTTTTGCCACTACAAAAAGAGTTACTATATTTTTATACATATAGATCCATTTCCCTTTATTATGATCTCTTTGGAATAAAGACTTAAGAGCAGTATTTTTGTATAAAAGAGTATACACAGCCATCTAGTCCTTTAGGCCTAGTTCCAAATTGCTGTCCAGAATGGTTGGATAAATTCACAGTCCCACCAACAATACATTAGTTGAACAGAAGTCTTCTTGATCAAGTCCAGTGACCTATGTGATCAGTACCAGAAGTAGCCATAATTACACCTAAAGCAAATTCATTTGGAAGGTAGGACAAAGGACAGTGTGGAAAATCAAGAGGTCCATCCCCCAGAGAGAACAGTTTTTTCTTAAGGTGCAGAAGACCTAAAGCCCAGAAGGGGACCACTATAGTAACAAGACTCTCAGGATAAGAATTCAAAGATGGTTGCACTAAATTCCACTGGAGGACTAAAAATAAAGAGATGGTAGTTTCCGCAGAGGAACTAAAACCCCCTAAGGAAGATGTCCCTCTTCCACACTCCTCAGATGACAATACCCTTAATAAATTTATGTTTTCCTATGCTAGTTTATGACTTGGCAAATATTTATGCTTTTACTATACATCTGTATTATTGATTTCTTCAGAGGTAGGACTACCTCATAGTTCTTTATATCACAATACAACCAAGTGAAAAAAAACATGAATATAGAGGCATCTCAATAAATATCCATTGCTTTGATTGAATTTGAGGTAGAAGATAGAAGGCAGAATAACCTTTTATCATGGCCAGCATACTAGAGTTCCAAAGAAGTAAATTTTGAAATTATCTTTTCCAATCTTATCAAATATAATTCTGTGATGAATAAATTGCTCCTCTATTCTTTTCTTTGGAGAGAATTTCTACTATTGGATTCAACTTTTTCCCCCATTCTTCCAGTTATTTCTGATCTATGGATCACTGCCACAGAATAGTGGGGATGAGGCCAGAGAAGCTTAGGCAAGTTTCAGAAAGGAAATTACTTAGTAGGTCCCACAACACAATCTAGCTTGTATTCCCAGATAGACTATGGATGCTGATAGAGGAAGAGTTGTCTAAACAAATAGTTCTTCTCTTTTAATTCACAAGACTGTTTGTTATAAGGCTATTTTATTTCTTTGTCTGTAGAGAATAACTATATGAATAATTCCTTGCTGGGAAAGGGCAGGAAGTAAAAGGAGTTTAAAGTTAGTGGGGACTAAGAAAAGAAAATGTATAAACCTCCATTTTGATGGTTATGTGATCCTGCCTTTCCTAATTCAACATTTTTAACATCTACTCCTTTTCCAGCCTCCTTTTCTTCTTAAGATCAACTGTCTCCTTCACTTTCCTCCTTTCTTTCCTTCACATATATGAATTCAACTAAAAATTATTTTCTTAGTCCCTCAACAAACACTTTTCCTAGTCCATCCAAAAGAAGTACCCTACTTGTAGAAACTTGTGTGAATCTAGAAAACCAATATTGAAGGGAAAAATAAATTCCTTAAGACCAAATGTATGTATTCAACTGTGGGGAGAAGAAGAGTATAATTCATTAGGCTAAACTGATGATGTTGATAATATACTCATTCTCACTCTCCTCCCAAAACATGGACTTTTCAGATTCTCCCTCTGCTTTCAAAGAGGCAAGTTGAAAGAAAGCTTGCTAAACACAAAACAAAGTCTTTCTGCCTTTTTTATTATCATTTCACCTGGGTAGCTAATTTGGTAATGTGATTTCTTCCAGTCTGGAAATATTTTGAAAACTGAATTATCCTGATAAAACTAGCTCAGTTTTCTCTACAAAAACAAAGTTTTGATCACTGCCATCATCTCACAAACTCAGCTAAGACAAAAGTCTTCATTCTATCTGGAAACAGAGGAGCTGAGAATCACATCTCACAACATGCAGGCAAATAGCTCTCTTTTCACAGGTACACTAAACCTTTTTTGTATTGCAGAAGTATTATACACAGCTTAGGACTACTGAATTTTCTAAACTGTTAAACTGCTGGAGAAATTACTACCTTCCTTCCCATTCATCCACCCACCCACCCCCAAAATTGCAATTCTTAAATCTAGCATTGATTCTCAGAGAGAAAATGGTATCAGTAACAAAGGCTGCTATACTGTAATAATAGAAATGTAGCAAAGAATGAGGGAAACATTTACCAGCCTTCAATGTCCATTATCTACTATCTTTGATCTCAAGAAGACTAAGACTTTTTTTGTTTTCCTTATTTGTCAGCATCCTCCATGACAAATGACCAATGACAGGATTGTCACCCAAGCTGAAAGAGGATAAGCTTTATTTAAGGCTACATAAAGTTAAGACACAGGCCTGAACCTTAACCAAACTTCCACATGGTACATACGATTTGTATCTTAACTCTAAGGGAATTCTGAAGCCAAGCTAATAACAGAATGTTATGAAATTTTCAAAATGTTATTTTTCAATATAAAGTGAAGAAGATGCAGTTTTCCCTCAAGCAATGGGAGGTAGGAAAAATAATTGTAGGTTATAGAAAGGATTAACCACAGTTCCACCTATCTACAGTAAACCAAAAGAGTTAAGGGTGACAAAAACTCCATGGAGAGAAACCAGATAGGAAACAGAATGGAAACTGCTCACTCTGGAGAAGTCAGGGTGCTGAGTCTCTGAAAGTGGGAAAAGATATAAAATATGAAATGCAAAATTTATAAAAACAAAAGATATATATTTTTTAAATTAAGGCATGAAGAGAAGATAAAAGCAAAAACAGATAATGGGGGGGTATGGCTAAAAATGGTATTATGTATTTCAAGTAATGTTAGATATACTTGAGCTCAGAATGGAATAAAGCTGAAAATAAAACAAGTAACTGTTTTGAAAGGAACCGGATCAATGAAAGTATAGAATGCAAAAAATAATTTTGTGATGATCAAAAGTAGAGTCATTATATGTTTGTTTTGTTTCTCTTTTTCAAGGAAAAAAAAAAGATCTTTGATTTGGATAGAACAAAACCAGATAATAGTGATCTAAAATACAAGATACTATGGAGATAGTAATCTATCACTTACTATAGCTTACCTTTATAAGCAGGCCCAGACAAAATAACTGGCAGATTATTACTGATCCATTGTCAGTGATCTTTGAACCTGGAGAAAGAAAAAGATATAAAATTGGAGAAGAAATGTTTTCGCATTTTTTTTTAAAAGCAAGATAATAGAATCTATAAACTATAGGTTAAGGAGTTTGACTTTAATTTCTTGTACTATTCTAAAAAGGATTATCAAATGGAGAGTTAGTAAACCTTTAAAAAAAGAAGCAGTCATTAAAAAAAAAAGAACCAGCATAACTGTATCAAAAAATAGATCATGTCTTACACTCCAACAGGAAAATGAAATAAAGCAAAACATGCTTAGCAGCTTAGCTTATCCAAATTCTCCTGAAGTAAAGTTAGATTCCCAGAAGAGCTTTCATGGGCTGAAAGCCACCATTATTTTGTATTAATACCAAAAAAATGCATGATAATTCCAAAAGACCTGAACATTTGGGGGGGGGAATTGTTTACAAAGTATGCACTACTAATATTACCATTCCAAATAACCAGTGATAGAAATGGAAATCATTTACTCTAGAAATCTCTGAAAATATGAGGTTTAAATTTTTTATACCCAATGTCTCATTCATGTAGAGCTGAAAGATAAGGCTAAGAGGTCTAAGAACTTGGCACCCACCAATACTACTTTTATCACTATTTCAGCCATAAGTCACCTACAATGGCATTGTTCACAAACTGAATACATTCTGAGATTTATTCTATGAAAATGCAACATTTTATTTCAGACTTAGTTACTGCTTTCATTTCATTTACCAAAGAAATTTCCTTTTTCCCTAATACTTTTTTAAATAAAAAAGCATGGACAGCAAATTCATAACAATGACTACCAGTGCTATATTTGAAGTTAGAATACCTATGATAGAATTTTGACTCTGATGTAAGTTAGGTACATGTTCATTGGGGAATCCTTTAAGCTATTAAAAGTCTGATTGCCTTAAAAGAGAAATGAAGATAATATTAATCAATAAGCTTAAATACCATTTCTAATGCTAACAAGTCCAAATCCCATCTGCAAACATTTGCCAAGTAATTCTGGGTGGGTGACCTAATATTTCTTAATCTATAAAATTGAAAGATTAGACTAGATGACCTCTTAGATTTTTTTCAGCTCTACTTCTATGATCTTATAATAATCATACACATATTTTTCACATAGGAAACTATGACAAAAGTATGAGATTTGGAAAGAAAGGACCTGGTTTCAAATCTTAACTCTGTTATTCACTACTGTTTTGTCACTAAGCAAAGTATTAATCTTTCTTGGCTATAATTTCTTCATATAGATAATGAAGTTATGTAATTAAGTTTTTTTTTTTCAGTCATATCTGACTGTGATCCCATTTGGAATTTTCTTTTTCTTTTTTTTCTTTCTTTTTTTATTTTCTTGGCAAAGATATTAGAGTAGTTTCACATTCCCTTCTTCAACTCATTTTACAGATAAAATTGAGCAAAAGAGACATGGGAATAATACTAATTATCTAAGATTAGATTTGAATTCAGATCTTTCTAATTTCAGGCTCAATGCTCTAGGTACTGTGTCACTCAGCTCACTAGGTATTGGAGTGGTTGGGCTAAATCATCTTTAAAGTTATTTTTCAACTTTGCAGTTATAATACCATAGCCTTAAGGAGCTATAAAAATATAATGTTATTACTAGCAAATTAAAGTGGACAATAATCACAAAATGTTGATAGAATTCTACTGGAATAGCTTAATTACAATAAAATCTGATATAGATCCAAGAATCCAGAGCATATAAACAAGGGAGTAATTTACCATTGACTAAGTCTCAGAAGGAAATTAATTTGGTAGGCAAAAGCTTTGTAGAAAACATTTAATATTTGAGCCCACTTGCCCTAGGGATTGAAGTTGTCTAGAAGAAAGTGTGTCCTGGGGATATTTGAGGAAAATGTTCTCAACTTCTGTTCTTATTATATCTTCTTAGTGATGTTTTTAAAAAGCTATTCGATGATAACAAGTTAAATGAAATGGGGACAATAATTGATAGTGTTTCATGTGAAAAAGACTAGAAAGGGTCTTGAACCGATAATATTGGACAAAGACAGCACCAAACCCATAGAATTGCCTTTAAAACACAAAAGGGAAAATATTACCTTGCTAGGGGACACATTTCATCTGTGAGAATAGAGATTATTGTAAGAATTCTCAGACTTTGTATTCCTAGTCAATATGTATTACACATAAACTGTATGTCTATCATCCTAATACATTCACACACACACACACACACACACACACACACACATACACACAAACATACATACACACATGTGTGGGAAATAAAAGCTTCTTGAAAGCAGGAATTATTTTGGTTTTGTATTTGAATCTCCAGCACTTATTACCATGTCTTGTACTTAATAGGCTTTGGGGTTTTTAAATCATTAAATTGAATCAAATTAAAGTGAGGTCTGTTTTGTCTGATGTGAGTTTCCTGCTTCCCTCAATTTTTTTAAAGTAGAAAATGCATGAATTCTGCCCTTGAAATTTCTGTTTGTATCCATTTTTTATGGTTAGCCTCTGCTTGAAGGCTCACTTAACTCCCTGTTGTCACTACATCAATCCTAAACTGAACCAGAGACATTATCAAATGATGGTGCTGTCTCTGAGGAAAACTGATTAGAGGTCACAACTACAAAAGTACCATTAGCCCATCTCATGGAATTAAATTAAGCAAATTGTGAGCTATGGTAGCATGATGAATATCAAGATGATATTTAACTTTCACAAGACTTCACCTTTGCCTTCTGATAGTAATTTAGGGTAGGTTTCTCTTTGCACTGTTTTTAACTTCTAGATTCAAAGTCTCTGATGGTGAGGTATTTCCTTGAAAGACTTCATATATTCTTTAAATAAGTTGAAGATAAGAGAATTTTATGACATCTATAGAATCAAAACTGTGGCTCTCCCAAAGGGCAGTTAAGGGGTGAATGGTGGACACAGTCTATAAAGTATTATAAATAAAGAATTTACACCCAAGATATGGTATAAAAAGATCATCAGAAAGATTTATAGCTGGGGAAAATATATGTGAACAAATCTTGGAGCAAAAGTGGAGGAATTGTATTGGTAGCCAGTGTGGAGAATTGTAGAAAGATCTTACACATGTTGAGCAGTTTCCTATTGAAACATGTACACAATAATAAGCAAGTGGATAGAGTCCTTGACCTGGACTCAGAAAGAACTGAGCTAAAATCCAACTTCAGACACTTATATCGTATAACCTTGGCAAAATCATTCAACTTCTGGTTACTTCAGTTTCTTCAGCTGTAAAATGAAAATAATAAAAGCTCCTACCTCTCAGAGTTGTTAAAAGGTTGTTCATCAAATAAGATAATAATTATAAAGAGTTTAGCATATTACTTGGCACATGGAAAGCCCTATATAAACGTCAACTATTTTTATTTTTTATAATAGCATTATAGCAGAAGATATATGTGATAGGGTGGAAAATAATACTAAATGGAGAGTAAAAAGACCAAAATTCAGATCCAAGTTTGACTTTTTCTTTGTATAACTTTGGGCAAGTCACTTAACTATTGCCATCGATACATCTATTATCAGACAAATCTATGTAATAACAAGGGTATTACTATCTTTGCTTGTTAAAAGTATATGATTTAGCTAGAGTCACACAGCTAGCATTTATGGTCAGAATTATGATTGGAGCCCAGAACTTTATCAATAATGCCATATTGCTCTGGAATATATGTGTGTGTATATAAATATATGTATATATGTATATGTGTATATGTTCATGTACTTATATATTACTATATACATATAATTTCAGACACCTTGAAATATTTAAAAAGACATAAATTTACTCTATTCACATGAACCCTTGAGACCTATTTACTAGCACCATTTAGGCTTTACCTACAACAAATTATAGATAGATAGATAGATAGATAGATAGATAGATAGATAGATAGATATAAAGATATATATATATATATCTCAGTTATGCTACATAAATGAAGTTGGTTGAGGACAACAATATGTGCCACATTTTGTACTTTTATTCCAGTTATTTCAGACAGTTTGTGTGCTTTGAACTGCCTAAATAATAATTTCAGTCTTTTACTTCAGTCATCTGAATCATGTCTGATTTTTGTGACCTAATTTGGGATTTTCTTGGCAAAAATATCAGAGGGGTTTTCCATTTCCTTTTCCAGTTCACTTTGCCAAGGAGAAAAATTGAGGCAAACATGGGTAATGGCCTTGCCCAAGGTCACACAAGAAGTACTTAAGATCATATTTAAACTCAGGTCTCTCTCTGCATTCCAGCTTTCTATCCACTGTATCATCTAGCTGCTCTTTTGTGAAGGTAGTAGGAGCCATATTTTATTTTTTCCAATATATGTATATATATATGTACATATATATATATACATATATATACAGTTATCTTTCTGACAAGAGAAATTAGATCAATAAGGAAGAAAAAGAAAAACTGAGAAAGAAAACAAAATGCAAGCAAATAATAACAGAGAGAGTGAGAATGTAATGTTGTGGTTCACACTCAGTTCCCATGGTTCTCTCTCTGGGTGTAGATGGCTCTCTTCATCACTGAATAGGAGCCATATTTTAATACTTCGATATAGAAAAGAGATATCCATAGTTCACTACAGGCTATTATCAAACTAGAGAAGGGTAAAAATTCTCTGAATTTCACAAAAGGAAAGATAATGCAAATTACAAGCTAGTTCATTTGGTTGTGATTCCTGAAAAATTTCCAGAATGTCCGATGGAGATTTATCATTTCTACATTTAACTTAAATAAATTGAACATAGAATGCTTGAGGGAAAAGATAGAAAAATAACAATTATAATAATATGAATGCCAATTTTCCCTCTCAAAAAACCTGATATGGGAGACATGAGACTTTAGTTCCCACATGCCTTTAACAATGAGAGAATCCTACCTTGTTAAGCTTAATTCTAAAATCTCCTTTTCATTCTACTGGCAGATAGGCTGTTTTGCTCAAGCCAATATAACTCATGAAAGAGACAAACTTACTTGGCCTTTCTAGATTTCTCTGACTTCCTTTTGTCCACTCTTACTAGAACCAGGAAAAAGAAACAAGTTGTAATGCTGTGATAATCCTTTGTTTATGTTAAGAGTATTATGCCTAGCTACCAGTTTTCTTCACAGCTAAATAATTTACCTATTTCTGATATGTCCTATTTAAGTAGAAGACTTAGTTTCCATATTTTTCCTACTCAATAGTTTCACAGAATGCTATGGAAAATTGAAGATACATTCAATTTTTTTTTTTCTTTAGCAACCATTTCAGCTCCATCAACTCTCTGATAAGGAATGCCATTTTTAAAAGAGTCCCAACAAACATTTATTCATCTCCTGTCTTGTAGGTACTCTACTAATCACTGGAGATAAAAATACAAAAGTGAAATAATCCTTAGTCTCAAGAAGATGACATATTATAGTTATTTAAAGATACTATTATATTTTATTATTACTGTAAATTATTTTCAAGAGTCATTTTGATTATACATAATGTTCATTTATCCTACTAACTCCAGGACCTAACTTCTACATTTTATTCTACTTCATTATATTATGAAAGAAATGGGCAGAAAATGGCCAGGATGGAGATAAAGATGCTTGTTCCTAGGAGATTCAGAGTTTAATGGCTTACTTCCGTAGCACACATGCATGCTAATGGCCCAGTATGGAAACTAGAGAAAAAGGAGAAATAGGATAAAATAGAAAACAGAAAGATGACTGAATTCACAAGAGTTAATGGCATCACCAGTTGAGAGACTAAAGAAAAGAGAAAAGGACACCACAGACCTTTGGCCATAAACCTAATCAGAAAGCTTAGCAGTGATGATGACCCAGAAAAAAAGACTGAGAAGGGGAAGTCAGAAAGGCAAGAATAAAGTCAATAAAGAATAGTATCGTAAAAGCCAAAAAAGGAGAAAGTACTCTAGGAAATAAAGTAGTCAACTTTTTTCAGTTTAAAAAATGAGACAAGGTCCTTAGTTTTGACAGTTAGGGAATTATGAGAATAATGAGAAGGAAAGAGAATGTTTGAAACAGTTACTGTGACAAGTGGGATGGAGAATCAACAATAGAGAATAGAAAAATTGCATTATTGCAATATAGACCCAAGGACCCAGCTAGTCTAATCACATGGTTTCCTTTAACTCCATTTAGTACCATGAGCAAGAATGAAATAGTAAGATGGTACTAGTAAGGTATATGATTGTTAATTTTAAAATATTTCACTAACAGATCAAAATTAGGATGTAAAGAAAGTGTTCATAGAGTAGGGGTGATGCCTTGGAAAGAGAGGAGAGGTCACTTTCAAAAATAAAGACTATGCTTGGCAATAGAAAGCCATAGGGGAAGATGGGATAATAGAAGATCATGATAAGAAAAAATAATTTATTCTTTTATGACACAGACATGGTACTAATACTTAAACAAGGTAGGACAAAAACAGAGAAAGAAAATTATACATCAATTTCCCTAATGAATATTTTTTTTTTCTGAGGCTGGGGTTAAGTGACTTGCCAGGGTCACACAGTTAGGAAGTGTTAAGTGTCTGAGACCAGATTTGAACTTGGGTTCTCCTGAATTCAAGGCTGGTGCTCTATCCACTGCACCACCGAGCTGCCCCTCCTAATGAATATTGATGCAAAAATCTTAAATAAAATATTAGCAAAGAGATTACAGAAAATCATCCCCTATAAAATACACCATGACCAAATAGGATTTGTGCCAGGAATGAAGGGCTGGTTCAATATTAGGAAAACTATTAGCATAATTGACTATATCAATAACCAAATTAACAAAAAAATATGATTATCACAATAGATGCAAAAAAAATTTGATAAACTCTAATAACCATTCCTTTTAAAACACTAGGGAGTATAGAAATAAATGGACTTTTTCTTAAAATAGTAGCATCTATTTAAAACCATCACTAAGCATCATATGTAGTGGGTATACTCTGAAACCATTCCCAATAAGATCAGAGGTGAAACAAGGTTACTAAGAAATAGATCAGTGGAATAGGTTAGGTTCATAGGTCAAAATAGTCAATAACTATAACTATCTAGAGTTTGACAAACCCAAAGACCCCAGCTTTTAGGATAAGAATTCACAATTTGACAAAAATTGCTGGGAAAATTGGAAACTAGTCTGGCAGAAACTAGGCATTGACCCACATTTAACACCATATACCAAGATAAGATCAAAATAGGTTCATGATCTAGACATAAAGAATGATATTGTAAATAAATTAGAAGAACATAGGATAGTTTACCTCTCCAACCTGTGACCAAAGAAGAACTAGATTATATTAAGTTAAAAAGGTTTTGTACAAACAAAACTAATCCAGACAAGATTAGAAGGGAAGCAATAAACTGGGAAAACATTTTTACATTAAAAGGTTCTGACAAAAGCCTCATTTAAAATATATAGAGAGAATTGACTCAAATTTATAAGATATCAAGCCATTCTCCAATTGATAGTCAAAGGATATGAACAGACAATTTTCTGATGAACAAATTGGAGATATTTCTAGTCATATGAAAAAGTGCTTCAAACAACTATTGATCAGAGAAATGCAAATTAAGACAACTCTGAGATACCACTACACACCTCTCAGATTGGCTAAGATGCAGCCTGATAACTTTTTGAGCATAGTTATCAAACTGTGTATACTCTTTAACCCAGCAGTGTTTTACTGAGCTTATAGCCTAAAGAGATCTTAAAGGAGGGAAAGGGACTCACATGTATGAAAAAATGTTTGTGGCAGCCTTTTTGTAGTGACAAGAAACTAGAAATAATGTGGATGCCCATCAATTGAAGAATGGCTGAATAAATTATGGTATATGAATGTTATGTAATATTATTGTTCTATAGGAAACAACCAGGAGGATGATTTCAGAGAGTACTGGAAAGACTTATATGAACTGATGCTAAGTGAAATGAGCAGAACCAAGATATCATTATACAAGGCAACAACAAGACTATATGATGATCAATTCTGATGGACATGACTCTCTTCAACAATGAGATGATGCAAACTAGTGCCAATTGTTCAGTGATGAAAAGAGTCATCTACAGCCAAAGAGAGGACTGTGGGAGCTGAGTGTGGACCACAACATAGCATTCTCACTCTTTCTGTTGTTTGCTTGTATTTTTGTTTTCCTTCTCAGGTTTTTTTTTCTTTCTAGATCTGTTTTTTTTTTTTTTTTTGTGCAGCAAGATAACTGTAAATATATATATATATATATATATATATATATATATATATATATACATATATTGAATTTAACATATATTTTAACATATTTAACATGTATTGGACTACCTTCCATCTGTGGGAGGGGGTTTGGGGAAGGAGGGGAAAATTTGGAACAAAAGATTTTGCAAGGGTCAATGTTGAAAAAATTATCTATGCATATGTTTTGTAAAAAAAAAAAAGCTATAATAAAATAAATAAAAAAGTAATTTAGGAGTTCTTGAACATGAAAGTGAAACATGTATAAGTAATAGCAAATTCAAGGGTATTGAATCATGTCTGAAAAGAATGCATCTTTTTTAATGTCAAGCTGATATAAAGCTAGGAGAGATAGCTAACACAATGAATGATAGTATCAGAATCTAAAAATAATTGCACAGAGTGGAAAATTAAGCTGAGTCTAACAATATGAAATTTAATAAGGATATATTCAAATCTTACATTTGGATTTAAGAATTCAGTTTCACAAGTACAACATGCAAAAGGCATAGGTGGACAGCAAATGGGAGGGAAAGATCTATAAGTTTTAGTGGACTGAAAATTCAATAAGAAGTCCATATTGATATATGACAGCCAAGAAAATCTTGAATTGCATTAAGAGAAACAAACTTTCTAGGAGTAAAAAGGTGGTAGTTCAGCTCTTTGTATTAGACCACATTTCGGAAGTATCATGTTCAGTTCTTTGTACATTTTAGGAATGATATGAGAAGACTGAGAACAGGACCACTAGAATGAGGAAGAGCCATTAGTCCATGTTATTTGAGGGTACACTAAAGGAAATGAAAATGTTTAGTTAGAATAATAAAAAACTCAGAAGAAAGATAATAGCTATCTCAAAATAGGTAAAAGACTATCAAGTAAAATAAAAAAGACTCAGTTGGATTGTTTTGGTTTAAGGGTTTTGTTTTGGGGTGTTTTTTTTTTTGTTATTGTTGTTAATTTTTGTTTGTTTTTCAGCCATACCAGTTAAAACTACAAACAATGGATGAATGTTGCAAAAAGATAAAGTTAAGTTTAATGTTAGGGGAAAAAAAACTAATAATAGAGATATCTAAAGTCTAATGAGTTTCTTTGAGAAGGAGTAGGTTTTCCCTCATTGAACTATCTTCCAAAAATAGGCTGAATGGTGTGGGTGTGGGTACATGAGGGTTTGGGTGTGTGTCATGCATGCATGCACACAGTGATTTTTTTTTTTCTGGGATATGAATTGGACTAAATGTTTACTGAAGGCTACTCCAACTCATAAATTATGTGATTCTCAGAATGACATATTGTTAAGAAACATTATGGGCAAGGACTTTTCCTAAAAGAGAATACAACCAGGAAGCACTCCCAACAATATGAAAAATTCATGGACTATTATCACTTATTCATATGATCTTTTAGTGAAATAATAATTTATAAAAATGTTGAGAGAAATTATCCAGTGAAAAATTCAAAAAATTATCGACTGTTTTGTTGATTTAATGCTAGAGTATTCATTTGAACAAAATCCTAATGTCCCTTTCACATGTCTTATCAGCTAAAGTAAAAGTATGTGTAATCTTTGCTGGGGTGTAAAATTAAAAAAAGAGCCAAGAATTGATCTATAGCTCTGATCTACAGCAAGCAAAGGGATCTGATACATTATATATTGCAAACCAAAAAAGACAATGAACATCCATTCAAAATGTTTCCATTTTAGACTCTTAGATCTATCCTGTAGACTATACCTCAGCAGTCTTCACTTTATAGGACAATAAAACTCATCTGAGAAATAAACATTTTTACATCATTTTCCAACAGACAGTTTGGTAAACTTTTTGGATGGAGAGTGGGAAGTGGGGTCACATCCTCTAAGATAACCCAAAGTCTACACAGTCTAGAGGACAAATTAATGCAGCTTTAGATTTATGATTTGATTTCATTTTCATTTTTACTGTTTTCTATTGTGATAATGTCTCTGATGAAAGCAAAAGTAGGAAATCAATGAAATCTAATGGGATGGAAACACTAAAATACATATTTATTTAATGCCGAGAATTGGAATCAAAATGGCAGAGTAGAGGCAGCAATAAAGTCAAACTCTCCTAACATTCCCCTCAAAATACATTTAAAATAATATTTCACATGACTCTCTCCAACAATGAGATGATTCAAATCAGTTCCAATTGTTCAGTGATGAAGAAAGCCATCTGCACCAAGAAAGAGGTATGTGGGAACTGAGTGTGGACCACAATATAGTTCTGTTGTTGTTTGCTTGCATTTTGTTTTCTTTCTCAGTTTTTTTTCCTTCTTGATCTGATTTTTCTTGTGCAGCAAAATGACTATATAAATATGTAAACATATATTGTATTTAACATATATTTAACATGTATTAGACTACTTGCCATTTGAGGAAGGTGTGGGAAGGAGGGGATAATTTGGAACAGAAGATTTTGCAAAGGTCAATTTTGAAAAATTACCTATGCATATGTTTTTTAAGTAAAAAAAAAAACTTTAATAAAATAAAATAATGTCCCAAATATAAATCTAGAACCAAGCAAAGGTCAAAATTATACATTTTCCAGTTTAAGACAGTTTAGGAAGTCAGCAGGAAATGTCTGTAATACTAGGGTTGGAACTGGCCTAGAGTACCACAGCATCACCAGTACTTGTAGGCTTTGGAAGTAATCACAACAGAAGCAGTAGCAACTTTGGGAGCTCTTAGTCCAGAGATAACTGGTGGAAAAAAAAAAAGATTGCAAGGTTCCTTTGCTGCTATTAGATGCAAGATCTAGTGCTACTTGCCAATTCTATTGTTCATACAGGATGGGGTGGGAGTTCCAGGGTAGAGAGGAATAGTTGTGCTCCCTTGAATAGAGGCACAGGGTCAAGGATCAAGAGGAACACTTCTGCTTATAGCTACCTTTCCTGGGTAAAGACAAGAACAGAGATCAGGAAAGCAAGGGACCATTCATCGCCCTAGAACACACCACTTTGGAACTATACAAAACTAGCAGATCACCAGAACTAGCTCTGAAACAATAAACAAAAACTTGAAGTTTGGGATAGGACCTATCCACCCCCAATGAGCAGAACCCAACTTAAACATAAAGTTAAAATTTAAAAACTAGACTAAGAAGTGAGGAAATAGTCAAAAGAGAATTTGATCATAAAAGCTACTACAATATTAGGGAAGACCAAGACACAAACTCAAATGTGAAAATAATTACAAGCAAATACCTCAAAGAAAATGCTAAGTGGGAGCAAATCTAACATTAATTCCTCAGAGAGTTAAAGAGAAAGCTAAAAGTAATATATGAAAAATAAGGAAAAGAAACGAATGATATTTAAAAACATGATGAAAAGAGAATTAGCAGCTTGTTAAAAGAGCCCAGAGAAAATAACATTTTTAAAGCAGAATAGACTAAATGGTAAACTAGGCATGAAAATTCACTAAAGAGGAGAAGATTCTGGGAAAATGGTGGAATAGGTTGGGAAATTTCAAGCTTTTCCAATTCCTCCACAAATAGGACAAATTTGTGCCTCAGAGCAAATATAGACTGATGAAAAAAAATCAAGAAGATTTGGGGCAGAATAGGGGTCTTTAGATATCCAAGAAGATATGAAGAGATTCCCCGGGTTGGGAATTAACTTGTCTGAAGTGCAAATACCTTCCACACTGTTTGTTGAGTCAGGATCTGAGTCCTGGAGGACTAAGTGAACCTCAGCTTATTGGGAACTCAGTTGTGCTCCTTGGTCAAGAAGGAAGCAGCTCACCTGGTGCATGCAGAAGCAGAGGGGCAGGGATGCTGCTGGCTGTAGGCACTTCCAGGATGGAGCTCTTGGTTTGCAATTCCTAGCCAGAGTGGAGAGCTAAAAGGAAGCTTGAGCTACTATCCTCCCATCCTACAATTAGAGTTGTTTACACTAATACTTCTTATTTTTAAAAATGACTCTGCAAAGAAGAAAGAACTTCACCATTGAAACATATTATGGGAACAGGAAAGATCAGGGTTCCTCTTCAGAGGAAGACACTTTGTAAAAAAAAAAAAAAAAAAACAGCAGCTATTCCAAAAAGTAATGTTAAATGAGTATTTATAGAACAAAAAAAATTAAAAATCATATGAGAGACAATGAAGAAAAATTAAAATAAATGAATGAATAACATCCAAGAAAAACAAGATTATAAAAAAAAAGTTTAACCAGCTGGAAAAGGAGGTATAGAATCTCTCTTTTTTTTTTTTGGAGGCAATTGGGGTTAAGTGACTTGCCCAGGGTCACACAGCCAGGAAGTGTTAAGTGTCTGAGACCAGATTTGAACTCAGGTCGTCCTGACTTTAGGGCTGGTGCTCTATCCACTGCACCACCTGGCTGCCCCGGAGGTATAGAATCTCAAAGATGAAAATAATTCTTTTAAAATTAGAACTGAGCAAGGGAAAGCCAGTGAAGCTATGAGAGACCAAGAAATAACAAAATAGATTATAAAGAATAAGGAAATAGAACAGAATGTGAAACATCTTATAAGAAAAATGGCAGATTAGAGAACAGATCAACAAGAGAAAATATAAGCATAATTGGACTGCCCAAAAGTTGTGACCAAAAAGAGAACTTTGAAACAATAATGGAAGAAATAATCTAAGAAAGTTGTCCTAAAGTGATAGAGCATGAGGAAAAAGTAGAAATAGAAAAAAAAAGTCCAATCACCACCTCAAAGAGATCCTTTGTGGAAAAAACACAGGAATATTATTGCCATATTTTGAAAACTCCAGATCAAAGACAAAATTTTGCAAGAAACAAGAAAATAACAATTCAAATACTCTGGAACTACAATTAGAATGGTACAGGACTTATCAGCAGCTACAGTAAAAGAAATTTTATTTTCTGGAAATCATATCTACCTACAATAAAAATAACTAAGCCTGTGAACAAAAATATCATATCCAGTAAAATTATCTATAATTTTGAATGAGAAAAAGTGGACAAATAACAAACTTGCAGCTTTTCAGGACTTTCTATCAACCAAATCCAAACTTAACAGAAAATTTAACCTATAAAAGCCAATATCAAAGGTCAATTTTAAGAAACTCAACATGCTCAAGCTATTTCAACATAGACAAATTATTTTTTTACATGGGAAATGCATACTATATGTTTAAGATTCACATCAACAATAGGGTACCTCAAAAGAAAGATTTGCAGAGTTAAGGCAAAAATAATAATCATGTTATACAAATAAGGTGCAGAGGAAGAATAGACATAGAGGTATTAGAGAGGGGAGGATGTGAAAACCTACTCATATCAGGAAAGGATTCAATAGGCAACACTACATATATGCCATGAAGGGTATAGCACCCTCCAAAGTCTATAAAGAAATAAGGAGAGTGAGATGGGCAGATAAAGAAGCAAAAGTTGAAGAGGACAAGGGAGGGATCCTTGGTTTGGGAGAGGTTGAGTAATAGCAAGGCAAATTATGGAGCAGAATTTAATTAAAGATAAGAAAGCAGGAATAGGAAAGAAAGGTCTCTGTGTCTATGTGTATATATATATATATATACGTATACAAAAATGTCTTTTCTTAACTGTAGCTTGCTTGGGGATAGAGGTAGAAAGGGTAAAAAATAAAGTAAATAAGATACACAGCAGAGAACAATTTATAAGAAATAAAGAAAAAATGGACATTTATGACTATGATTTCTTCTAATTAATATTTATGCTTTTTTGATCTGGTAATTTGTTGTATTATATTTTGAATTCTCCCTGATATTCTACTGGACACATGACAATGTTCTCTTTTGTTTTGCTTTATTTTGTTTTGTATTCCTTTTCTGTTTTTCTTACTCCATTTTTTTTTCAAATAATTTTTTTTAAATTATCTAAAGAAAATAACTGAAAAAGCAGAATTGGCACAATGGGTAAAAAAGCTCACAGAAGAAAATCATTCTTAAAAATTAGAATCGCGCAAGAAGCTATTCTACTACTTTCACAAAACTTTAAAAACCATTAAAACAAAGTCAAAAGATTTAAAAATAGAAGGAAATATGAAATATCTCATTGGAAAAAAAATTAATGACATAGAAATAGATTAAAAGGAGATAATTTAAGAATTATCAGACTATCTTAAATCTATGATCAGAAAACCCCTAAATATCATATTTCAAGAAATTATAAAGAAAAACTGCCCCAATACTTGAGATCTAAAGGATAAAAAAAAAAGAAAAAAAATCTACCAATCATCTCCTCAAAGAGATCCCCAAAATGAAAACTTCCAGGAATATTATAACCAAATTCCAGCTTCCCTGGTCAAGAAGAAAATATTGAAAGCAGTTAGAAAGGGGAAAAAAATCAAAAATCATAAATCCACAGTCAGGATCAAATAAGATAGTATCTTCCATATTAAAAAAAAAAAAAAAAAAAGCAGAGAGCTTATTATATGGTATTCTGGAAGGCAAAGGAAATAAGATTACAATCAAGAATAATCTGCCCAGAAAAACTAAGTATAATCCTTCAGGGGAAAAAATGATATTTAATGAGATAGAGGATTTTCAATCCTTCCTGATGAAAAAATACAGTTAAGTAAAAAATTTAACACAAGACTCAAGAGAAATATAAAAAGGTAAACATGAAAGAGAAAAACATAAGGGATTTAGTAAGACTAAATTATTTGCATTCCAGCATGGCAAAATGATACATGTAACTCAAGAACTTTATTATTATCAGGGCACTTAGAAAGAATCTGTACAGACAAAAAACATGGGTGTAAGACAATTATGTTGAGACTTTCTCCAAAAAGGGAGGGTGAATAGTGAAAGAAAGATGTCTTGAAAGAAGGGGGTGGGAGAGGAAGAATGGGGAAAGTTAATTCACATAAAAGAAAAATAGAAGGAAGAATTTTTGTGGAGTGGAACTTGGGAGATGGTGGAAAGCAATGTTTGAACCTTTCATTAGAATTGATTCAAAGAGGAAAGGAAAAAAAAATACACACACACACACACACAGATACCACACATATAAACACACACACTCACTCAACCAGGTATAGAAATAGATCATGCCCAACATTGAAGTAGAAGGGAAAGGGATTAAGAGATGAGGTAGGTGATAAAAGGGAGGACAAACTAAGGAAGGTAGTGCTCAGAAGCAAAGCAACTTTTGAGGAGAAATTGGATAAAAAAACAAAGTAAAAGCTGGAGCTAATCTGATGGAAGGAATGTACAGTTACTTATCATTACTGTGAATGTGAATTAGATGAACTCACTTACAAATAAAAGCAGATAACAGAATGGATTAGAAACTGGAATCCAACAATATGTTGTTTACAATACAGATGCGGAATGCTTTTGATTCCAAAGTGACAGAGCTAAATCCAGCCAAGCTCTGGGAGCATACATTTGGTTAGTCTGTCCATTGGGATGTAGCGATATTTATTGTTGCTTATGGGCTTTATTCATTTGTTGTGTATTTCATCCAAATGTTCAAAAAATAGTTGTTATGTATCTTCTATGAAAAACAAACTGCTACAAAACTAAGGAAGATATGACATAAGTATGAGTTGTTGAGTTAATCTGGAGATCTGACTAATACATATAATGTAAACTACATACTTCATTCAATTCAACAAGCCTACTCTTTTACTGTCACTGGACTAGGTATTGGGTATGTACCTCCCACACACACACAAAAGTTATGTCTCTTGCCTTTCATTGGAGCTAAATTATGTTGGAAGAGCTTCATTCTAGAATATAAGTAAAAACTAAATTGTATAGATTGCACTACAAATTGACCATAGACATTCAGAAAAGAGGAAGATCAATGAGAGTTAGAGTAAATAAGACTAGAGGTGTGACAAGCTGGTTCCTGAAAGATGCAGATAGAAATATTTAAGTCAGACTATTTACTGGATTTTTTAAAAAGACTACCCAATTCATTGATGCATGGGACTTCCAATTAGAAAATTTTCTACCATTGCAAAGTAATATATAGATGTAACTCTTTTCAACAACGAGATGATTCAGGCTGTTCCAATGGTCTTGTGATGAAGAGAGCCATCTGCAACCAGGGAGAGGACTATGGGAATTGAGTATGGATCACAACATAGTATTTCCAGCCTTTTGTTGTTGTTTGTATGCATTTTGTTTTCTTTCTCATTTTTTTTCCTTTTTTATCTCTTTTTTCTTTTGCAACGTTATATTTGTGGAAATATGTATAGAAGAATTCTACATATTTAACATGTGTTGGATTACTTGCCATCTAGGAGAGAGAGTGAAGGGAAGAGAGGGAAAAATTTAGAACACAAGGTTTTGCAAAGATGAATGCTGAAAATTATCCATGCATATGTTTTGGAAAAAAAAAGTTTAATAAAACAGAAGAAATTAAATGGCTTACCCAGAACCATAGGGCCCTTTATGTCAATTGACTCTGAAGTCTACTCCTTTATCCCTTATGCCATGTGGTTTCTCATTTATAGAATATGCTCCAATATAAGTCATTGTTGAATTGTATATCATTAATTCATCAACAATAAAGCTAGTTATTTTCTTAAAGTAAACTGGGAATTGTAAAGGCTGAATTTATATTACACGTCTACCAAGTTTGTACTTATCAGAGTTGGATTAAGAATAATTCTGCACATTGGAGTTGAGAAGGACATAGAAACATAAGACCATGTATTTCAATCAATCAGCTTTAAGCACCTACTTTGTAGCAGGAAATGTGCTAATATTTGGGCATATAACTTAAATGACCTCTACTTGCATAGAGCTTACAATCTAATGGAGAAGACAGACACATATGTAATACATATTATCTATATATCAATATATATAGCATCAATATAAAATTAATAAATCCAAAGTAGTTATATCCAGTGAAGTTTTGAAAGGAAGACTTTAGACACTGGTGGAATTAGGAAAAGCTACATCTTTAAAGAAGAGAAGGATTCTATAAAGTAGAAGTAATGAGGAGACAGCCATTTATGGATGTGTATAGGTAGGAGATAATAATTATAGCCATCATTTATACCACACTTTAAAGATGGTAAAGAGCTTAACAAATATTATGACATGTGTTCCTCATGATAATTCTGGGAGGTAGGTACTATTATTATCATTCCTATTTTACAGATGAGAAAACTGAGCCAAGCAGAGATTAAGTGATTTGACAAGGGCATACAGCTAGTAAGTGTCTTAGGAGATATTCAAACTTAGGTTTTTCCTACTCCAGGTTCTGAATTTTATGTACTAAACCAAGTAACTGAAGGTGGGATGTTGTATATAAGAAATAGAGAAATGGTCAGTTAGGTGAAATTGCAGACTGCAGACATGGTAAGCAATTCCAGTGAGATTGAAAAGACAAGCAAGGATTATGTTCTGAAGGGAATTTAAAGCTAAACAGAGAAATTGATATTTTCTCGTAGAAGCATTAGGGAAGCCACTAAAGCTGACAGAGTAGGGGAATCACATGGTCAGTAGTGTAATAGAGGAAAATAACTAGAATCTTGCAATACAATGGACTACAGTGATGAAATATTTGAAAAATAGAGACCAATGAGCAGACTAGTGCAATAAACTAGTTGAAAAGTAATAAAGTCTTAAGCTAAGAAGTGTTTTCTTTTTGCAGACTTTGAACTAAATACAAATGATATCTTTCATTTCCACTTTGAACCCTACACTTCCTTTGATTCACTGCCATTCACCTAGGAGAGAAGGAAGTCAGCATCATTTCTTGGTACCTATGATATTTTTAAAAAATGCATCCTCTCGCAGATACCACCTTCTCATGCCCCAGACTCATCATCCAGCAGTACTTCCCAGGATTTAAGTTGGCTCAGACCCTAGAAACAACTAACTTTCTCTTCCGAGGTTCAGTAGCAAGAAACATTTTTATGGACTATAATGGAACAGCTGGCAGTAGGTCTGAGAATATAGTGTGAGACTTAAAATGCTGCAGTTATCAGTCAGTCACACTCCAGAGCAGGTCATGCATAATAAACAGCTGCTTTATTAGCTTGATGGAGTGTGCAGCAAATATGAAATGATAGCGTGCAGCTACAGCCCACAAGCTGAGGAGTCGCTGGAAAATATGCAGTTATGGGCCAAATAATGGACGCCATTCACAATAACACCAGAGATCAATTCCAACCAGTACACATTAGTTATCAGGAAATCTCTGAGGGATGACAAAGAGAAGAAGCTATTCAACCACCACATGGGGGATACCCCACATCCAGGGCCTTTGGTTTGGTAACAAACTCTGTTTTCACAATCACTAGGAAGCTAATAAATAAACATGGAACATGAATAAAGATGAATTTTGGAGAGGTGATTTTTCATGATGAATTAGGCAGGATAATTGGTGATTTGTTACCAGACTGGTACCTAGAATTCTGTTCTTGTCCTTTTGTGAAAAAAAGACTTAAGCATTGTTTCTTATATAACCCAGGAAGTAGCAGCAGGTTTGATAAAACCTAAAAGGTGTTAAGAGACTAGAAGGTTGATCAAACGACAGCAGCAAATGTTAGCCTAAAACCTAAGGATTGGCATCCCAGCCATCAGGCTGTTTCTTGAATAAATAGCTAACTTATTAAAAATTCATCCTATGTACTGACATGAAGCATTTATGAAATGGTAATCCCCACAGGAAAAAAAAAAGTCCAGAAAAAGGACAGTCATGCATATGTAAAGTTTTTTTTTTCCTAATTCTATCTCCTGCTACTAACTGAAGCTTTCTATTTTAGATACCAATATTTGATATATATATATATATTCATTTGTTCCATCTCAGTGAGACTTTCTGATTTATAATCTGTCAAAGAATAATACAACAACCTATTTTAATGAATTAATTCAAGATTATATGATCATTAGTTTATATCTACACATAGCCACAAAAAAAAAAAAACTAAAGTGAAGAATTGAATGATTCAAGGGGAAAGAAAGAAGGAAGGAAGGAAGGAAGGAAGGAAGGAAGGAAGGAAGGAAGGAAGGAAGGAAGGAAGGAAGGAAGGAAGGAAGGAAGGAAGGAAGGAAGGAAGGAAGGAAGGAGGGAAGAGGGAGGGAGGGAGGGAGGATGGGAGGGAGGGAAAGAGGATGGGAGGGAGGGAATATGGGAGGGAAGGAAGGAAGGAAGGAAGGAAGGAAGGAAGGAAGGAAGGAAGGAAGGAAGGAAGGAAGGAAGGAAGGAGGGAAGAGGGAGGGAGGGAGGGAGGATGGAAGGGAGGGAAAGAAGATGGGAGGGAGGGAGTATGGGAGGGAAGGAAGGAAGGAAGGAAGGAAGGAAGGAAGGAAGGAAGGAAGGAAGGAAGGAAGGAAGGAAGGAAGGAAGGAAGGAAGGAAGGAAGGAAGGAAGGAAGGAAGGAAGGAAGGAGGGAGAAGAGGGAGGGAGAGGAGAGAGGTAAGGGAGAGAGGGAAAGAAAAAAAGAAAGGAAAGTCAAAAAGAAAAGAGAATTTACCCCATGCCAATTACAGTTCTCACAAAATTCAATTTTCCTATGAAATCATATCTAAGTGGACTTTTACTCCATTCTGATATCTACTGTATTTAGACTCTCCCATCAGCACTTTGGACTAATACCTGATGCCTTCAATAAATATACCTGGTGGTACAAAAAACTGGTATTCTCATTTTGGTTGGAAGAAACTAATACTAAAGTCTAGAAAGGACTATAGGCCTTTACCTATCTGAGGGGAAGCAAAAAGAACGGGGAAAGAATACAAGTATTATTCAAAAACAAATAAAGAACCCCTTCTCTCTTTAAAAAAATTATAGACATATATCCTTTTACCAAAATGCCTGGGCCCCAAATGACAACATCTACTGAGAACTAGTGTGATTCCAGAAGAAATATGATAGGTAATTGCAACACAGATTTCTAGGACTAATTAAATTAAATTTTTGCCCAATAAATCCCAGATATCTGTGGATTTAGTACATGCTATTTTATAATAGTCCTAATCTTGGTGGGCAGAGGGGAGAAGAAAGAACAAATTTCTAAAAGAAGTCTAAAAAAAAGTAAGGAAAGGGGAACTTGATTTTGTTACTTTTTCCCAGATATCAAAATAATGGGGACTTAATCCTTAAGATTGTAGGCTAGGAGTTAGAAGGTCTTATAAAGGTTATATGGTCCACTTGACAGAGCAGGAAACATGCATAGAGATGTTAAGACAGCTTGTCCAAGGTTATACATAAAGCAAGTGGCCAATATGATTTGAATCCAGTGCAAGTACACTACCTTACTACGCACTCTCATTTCTCAATTTTCATCTATATTTCCCCATTGTACCATGTGAATAGAAAACATTCCTCTTCAATGAGGGTCTCATTATTCAAAGCAGTGACCGTCAGCTTCACTTTTTTGTTGTTTTGAAATTTCACATATAAATATTTACTTTATTTTGACAATTTCTGGGAAAAAAAAGAAAAGAATATTCATTTAAGTGCCTGTCATGTCCCAGCCTGTGCTAAGTACTAGTATTCAAAAAGACATAAAGGACAGTCCCTGACCTCAGGGAGCTTACCATCAAGTAAGAGAATCAACATGCATGCAAATATGTATATACACAGGATAAATAGGTAATTAGCAGAATGGAGGTCCTTGGATTAAGAGGATTGGGGAAGGCTTCCATAAAAGATGGACGCTTCTGTCCCTAAGATTCCTCCTATTGATTCATGAATTTCTGAGTCAGGCACAAAGTTCAATCTTGGCAACAATATGTGAATGTAAATTCCTGTCAGACTATATGGTCTTTGACAGTAGTGATTGTTTCATTCTCTGCATTTGTATCCTCAGCACCCAGCACAGTAACTGTCTTTTTATAGGCTCTTAATAAATCTTTATTGATTCTTTCATTGAACAATCTGAGCAAGACACATATTTAGTTTCTCCTTGCTCAGAGATGCTGGATACCTTTATGTCATCTACAAAAATGTGATTTCCCAGATAATTTACCCGAAGTTGATATATTTAGAATCATAGCTCAGGCACCCCAATAATATGTCTACCTTTACCAGTAAGCAAAAGGATACCAGCCAAAGATACATTAGTTCAACATGAAAGGCATTTAATGAAATATGTCTTTTCATGCACAAAGGAAAAACTCTCTCACAAACTGTTATACTACCAATGCAAAAGAGATCATACAGAGCATATATTAATTTTTAATTTTTAGAACAAATTAAAGGATATTAGGGTGTGAATAGGAGACATGTATGAATGGGCTCATAATAGGAACTTCTATGGGCAAGGATCCTCTTCCTGTGGTTATGTCACTTATGTCAGTAATGTGTATGGTTAAGGCACACATGTAGACATCATGCATCAGGACTGCATCTGTCCAGGGCATATTTTTAGAGAGCACATGCATAGTCACAAGTACGGCTGGGGTTCATGTATCATCAGAGCCACTCAAACCCTCTACTGCTCCTTCACTTCTACTACCTTCCTGAGATGTCATATACTTATCACTGCAGATCCCTGCTAAATGCTATCTCTCTCTTTTGTTGGGCATCATATCCAACCTCTTTAATGTCATTTCTCCTTAATTTTCACTCATCATATGGTTTAAAAAAACTCTTCCCATTAGCTTCTCCTGGATTTTAGTTTTTCAGTGCCATCAGCAGCTTTGAACTCCCATTTGCTGCAGTACAAAGTCTAGAAAGTCTCTCCTTGACCACTACTGGACAAATATTTTTAGTGCAAAGAGTAGCCAAAAAAGTCAAAAGAATGCCCACTGATTAAAGATTTCAGGCTAAGATTAAATATATTCTTTTTATTGTCCTTTGTCTGGTTCTGACTTGAGATCCATGGTATTAGACAATTTTGACTTAAGGTTAGAAAATGCCTTATACCTTCTATTATAATCTTGATTTGGTGCCTATGATTCACTGATTTTACTCCACAATACACCCACAAAAACTACATTGACCTTGTGGCTAAATACACTTTACTCTCAAGATCTTTTTTGGTTGAAAATGAAATCAAGGCAAGAATAAATGTTTAAGTGACATGCTTGAGCTATATGTTTTGATTCATTATGCATGTCTGCCAACAACAAAGTTTTAGTTTAGTTTTGTTTTTTTATAATTTTTTCTGACAATATAAAACACTGCTGTTCTCTCTGAACTTAGTACTCACTGTGATAGCATGAACATGTTTTTCAGGAATAATTTTCTAAACCAAATTTAAGTTTAAAAAAGCTAAGAGGTAATCAGAATCAAGATGATAAGCATAGTATCATAGAACATTAACTACAACAGTGAATGCATCTTTTCCATCTCCTCTGAATAGTGAAAATTATCAAAATAACAGTTCAGATGCACAGAAGCTATCATTCCTTTGTGAGTATTCTTGGTGGAAATAACTGAGCTTTGCCCCCACATACTCTCTTCAATAGTGAAATTCAGCTTACCCAATCACTACAATTTGTGGCTTCTAAAATCTCCTCTCTGGATATATCAACTATCATTTGGTACTATTGTCTCAGCAAATCAAACACTGAAATGTGATGAAATGAATATTTCTGAGGCCCAGTAACTATAGTACCAAGCACATCACCTATGAAAAAAAAAGGCATTCTCAAAGAGCAGTACCCTCTGAAATAAGGAGAAAACATCATTATGTCCACTTATCAGATGAAGATCTAGAGAATAAATACATGTAAAAAGAAAGGAGAGGCTGAATGGCTCCATCTGCATCCAAGGCTATAACTATATGCCTTTTCTCTTTAATAATAAAAGCTTAAATTCAGCCTGAAAATCAGACCTGTGTATTTTAATTGAGATCTTGCTTTCAATTGAGGGCAACCAGGTACTACAGTGGATAGAGTGCTGAGCCTGGAATCAGGAAGACTCATCTTCAAGGGTTCAAATCTGGCTTCAGACACTAGTTGCTATGTGACTGGGTAGGCCATTTAATGCTTTTTTCCTCAGTTTCCTCATCTGTAAAATGAGCTGGAGAAGGAAATGGCAAACTGCTCTAGTATCTTTGCCAAGAAAACTTCACATGGGGTCACAGAGTCACAGCTGAAAAACAACTGAACTGAAAATTTATCTCAATATCCCATATTACCTAGTGGTTGGATATTTACACCAGTCCAATTCACATAAAGAATTGGACTGGTGTAAATATCCACTGACTCAGTTCAGTTCCACGTAGGCCTGAAAATATATAGAAAAATATTTTATTAAATACTATTCATAATTTCAACTCATAATTAATAAATCAATTAATTGATAAATGTTTATTAAGTGACCACTAGGTGCCAGTCACTCCACTATGGGGATACCAAAAGGGGCAAAAACCAATCCCTGCCCTCAAAGAGCTTACAATCTATTGTGTGAGACAACATGCAACCAAATATGTACAAAGTACATAGGATCAATAGGAAGTTATTAATAGAGAAAAGGCAATGGAACTAGAAGAGATTAGAAAAGGCTTCCTATAAACAGTGGGCTTTTAGTTGGAAGTTACAGGAAACTGGGATCATCATTAGTTGGAACTGAAGAGGGAGAGTGTTCTAGTTATGGGAAAAAGAGAAAATGGCTGGAACTGAGATGGAGTGTCTTGCTCATGGAACAGCCAGGAGGCCAGTGTCACTGGGTCAAAGAATACTTGTAAGGAGTAAGATGTAAGGAGACTGAAAAAGTTGGAGGAAGCTAGATCATGAATGACTTTGAATGTCAAAGAGAGTAATTTGTATTTGCTCCTGGAAGTAGTAAGATGTTATTGGAGTTTAGCAGGCACTTAAATGTTTATTGATTGATCAAATTACAAAGAACTTTATGTGCACAAAATTTGTTCATTGGTATTATTTTATTTTATGTTCCATCATCTTCTGAATTAAGTAGTTAAATATTATTATCTCCATTTTATAGATGAGGAACTTGAGGTTCAGAGAGGCTTTCATTTGCTCAAGGTCACACAATGAGGAAGCAAGAACAGTCAGGAAACAGTCTGGCTTGGCTTTAAGCCTGACCTGCTTCCCCCTATATTGTGTAGCACATGAAGCTTTGCAACAATGCCATATGTGTGCAGTTTCTCTTTGGCAAAAACAGAAATACAAAGATAAATAACACTACCTAAAGATCAGCAGAAGAGAGGGCTTATGCCTATGGAGGCAGTTTAATCACTTGCAAGTACTTTATCATTCAATATAACAACACAGACCCTTAAAAAGCCTCCTCCGACACTCTCATTTGTTGTGTGATAGAGTGCTAACTCCATAGGAATTTAATATCCCCATGCAATCAAACTTTGTGGCACACAGACTGCCTCGACAATCTGTAAACAGAAAATTCAAGCAATCAGCCAGTGTGTGCTGACCAAGGAAAGAGACACTACTGGGAGGTGGGCCACAAAAACCAACTATAAAATGTTGCCTTTCTTCTATGAGAAGCACTATAGTGTGATGGAACCTATACTAGAGCCAAAGCCAGGAGAGCTCATGTCCAAAAGCTACCGCTCACACTTACCAAGCATATGACCGTAGCAGTGTCATTCAGTACAAATTCAGCTCCTGCCTCACAAACTTAATAGCTGTGTGAGCTTAACTTTTGCTTCAGTTTTATTTTTGTTTGTCCGTTTTCTCATCTGTAAAATGGAAATAATAATGGAACTTACCTCCTAAAATGCTGTCGATTCAAATGGGATATTTGTAAAGCTATGGTGCCTGACACATAATAAGTGTTATATAAATGTTTGTATTTTTATATATAGCATTATATATTTATATAAATATATTTTTACCTCTCTCAGGCTCAAATTCCTCATCTGTAAAATGGGTATAATAATAATGGTATGTGGTATAGGTCTCTATTCACTGTAGCAATTATTTATATAGTAGCTATGAATCTGCATACATATATATGTATTGCATATATACATGTGTGTATAAATGTATATGTATATATGTATGTAACATTGTAAGTTTTGATAATTCTACTTTTATACAGTTGGTTTCCTTTGTAATCCTATTTATTTTATGTTATGGAATTAAAAGTATTTTTCAAAAAAGGAACTTATGATACAATAAAAGTTAAGAATCACTGATTTAAGATGAGATATAAATTCCTGTTTAATTTTTAAAGTCCCATACAACCTGGCCACAATCTATTTTATCATTGTCATTAGATATTGCTTTCCCTCTTGTACTTAATCCAGCCATACCATGGCCTTCTTCTAATTTCTCACATGGAGCTACATCCACTGGCTATTCCCAATGCCTGGAGCACATTGACCCTTCATTTCCACTTTAAAGAATTCTTCTTTCAAGGAAGGAACAACCTTCAAGTATGGACTTCAAGAGCTATCTTTTACAAGAAGCTTTTTTCATCCCTTCACTTCTTACTGCTCTCTCTCCCTAATATGCCTACCTATTTTACCTATATTCTTATCACATTTATTCTGAATATACGTACAATATTTACTTATAGAGATAATAAATTCCTTAAGAATATGAACTTTCTTTTTTATTTGTATTCTCAGTATCAAACAAAATGCCTGTCACATGGCAGATATTTCACAAAAAATATTCCCTGATTTTTATTCATAAATTCTCCATATTTCTCCTTTCCATCCTTGTTTCAGCACAAGAAGCCAAGGTTCTATTCTTATGTGCAATTATATAAATAAATTTGTGAAACTCACATTTGTGAAAATGTGAATTGATAAGTAAATTAACTAATTTTTATTAATGACTTGTTAAGGACCTATTTTGTGTTAAATTGGAGATGAGCAGGTGATGGTGAAATGCATAGAGCACCAAGATGGCACTGGAATCAGGAAGACTTATCTCTTGAGTTCAAATTTGGCCTCAGACATTTACTAGCCATGTTACTTAACACAGTTTGCCTCATTTCCTTAACTGTAAAATGAGCTGGAGAAGGAAAACTCTAGTATCTTTGCTGGAAAACAAAAACAACAACAACAACAACAATAACAAATGAGGTCAAAATTATTAAATACAACTGATATTATTAAACAACAACAAAAGTATTGGTAATTCAAAGACAAAAAAAAAGAAATAGTCTTTTTCCTTAAGAAGCTTATATCCTAATAGGAAAGACAACCTGCATGTATCCAATTTCAAGGTATCTCTCATTAAGACCTTGTTGTTGAGCTCGAGGCCTGGAATTTGGTACCAGGTCCTGTACCATACCAAGACATGTATTTAGATCAGGTTGAGTCCTATGAAGAGCTTGATTATAGTCAAGAAGATGTCTCCTTTCTCACATTCCTTAACTCATTAAGCCTTACTCCATCACTCTGGAGAAAAGTTCCTTAAAGCTTAGGTTATGGTTCATATTTAAGTCTCTCCAAAAATGGAGAAGCATACTCCAAGAACAGTATGATCCAGGTGGGGAACAGTTAGTTTATTACTAAAAGAAATACTAAACAGAGAACATTTGCATACACAATAACTGAACAAATTAAACAGAATTCAGTACCTAACCTTATGACTATTATTACTATATGCTGAGAAATTGATATTTAACTTCATCAGAATTAAAGCAGTTTATAATAACTACTAATTAAGCATTTATATTTCACCTTGACCCAGCACTAGCATTACATGATAAAACAGTCAAGCTTGAGCTCTTCTTACCATTGCCCTCTATTTCTGAGAGTACTAAAAACTTCGTTGGATATTGTCTTTATTCAGCCCTTAAATCTACTCACTTTTGACCTCCAACAGCACCTCCAGATGGAAGTTTTGAACTTACAAGATTGCCTTCAATTTAGTGCATGCCCACTGGGAATGGACACTGTTTTTGACATTCTTGGTATTTTCAATACTTAGCATAGTGCTTGGGGCCTAGTATGTGTTTCATAAATGCTTGATTAATTAATCAGTAAAGAACCACAGAAAAAAGGAAAAAGGAGCCAGAGATGCAAGCACAAATTCACCTTGTGTACTACTGCCACAATATCAGGAGAGAGAAAGATTTCTCCTCTGTCATCCTTCATTGGAATGTCATAGAAATTTTCAGGCAAATAAAAACTAGTCAGAATAAAAACTAGACTACACTAACTTAGCATCCAATACAAAAAGACCCAAAAGAAGAATGTTATTGGAGTCCCAAAAGTTTCTAGGAGAAGTCTGGGATTATGATCCCTGGGATAATCCCAAAACTCCAAATCAGCAATAGATAGATAAATAGATTGATAGACAGATAGGAAGAAAGGAGAGAAGGAAGGAAGGAAGGAAGGAAGGAAGGAAGGAAGGAAGGAAGGAAGGAAGGAAGGAAGGAAGGAAGGAAGGAAGGAAGGAAGGAAGGAAGGAAGGAAGGAAGGAAGGAAGGAAGGAAGGAACAGAGGAAGAGCTAGCATATGAGTGATTTCAAAAAGGTCTTGAATGAACCGAATAGGTTTTTAATCTAAGTAAGATAATTGATTTTGACTCAATAAATCATGGTTCTACCCCATGAATACCATGAGTAAATAGATGATAAATTGATAATAGGTATCTAGAAAGATAAATTAATAAATAAATAGGAGGGAGAGGGAGAAAGAGAAAGAAAGAGAGACAGAGAGACAGACAGAAACAGAGAGATGGGAAGAGGGGGGAGAGCATGCTTTGGGATTAAGAGAAATAGAAAAGACTTGAATTAGAATGTGGCATTTGAACTAAGACATATTAGAATCAAAGAAGTGGGAGAGGCAGTGTTGAAGAGAGAGAGGATTCCAGGCACTCAAGAGAGTCAGTGGAAAGGCATCTATATGTATATCATTTTGTGCTCAGAGCACCAAGTAGGACAGTGTAGCTTAGCTGTACAATTCATAGAGAATAGAAAAAAAGACTGAAAAGATAGAAAGTAGTCCGATTATAAAGAGCTTTAAATGTCAAACAGAATAAATTTTCAACTTTATCTCTGCCATTAGCACAATGACTTGTACAGAACAGGCTCTTAAGCACTTGCTGAATACATGAATGGATGACTTGAATTCCTTGATAACAATTCTGTGCTTATTTACCATCTTTTTTCTCTTGATTTCTATACCCTTCAACCATATTTGTTCTATGCCTCTCAACCCAAAGATCATTCTCCTTGGTAAAAAAAAAAATGGGGCAAAATACAAATTAAATGGAGTCATCTTTTCCCTGTTGAATGTTAGCTTTCTTATTCATTCCCGACTAATGGTTCTATCTTGTTTTTTTTTTTCCCTTGCCTCAATTTCTCCAGAAATACCATCTTTGTTTATTATGGCATTCATTGCTAATTTGAGCTTTCAGATCCCTGATGCTACTCATAGAACTATCTTTTGTATTCATAATGTTTTCCTCTATCTTCTAAATATATATTTTTTCAAACTGAATTCCCTCTGTAATCATCAGTCATTTTAGGCAAATTCTTCCTCATCAGAATTCTTTATGTTCATGTCTTATTGTTCTTGTTCTTGAGTTCTTATCAACCTCATAAGCTACTTCCCATGTAGAAGATTAGATCATGGTATTAAATTAATTTTTTTCCTCACTTCTCACTCTTGTTTTCCCTGGCTTCCTTCAAGCCTCAGCTAAAACCCCATCTTCTAAAAGGAGGCTTTCTCAGTTATCCTTAATGTTAGGTTTTTGCTCTAAGATTATCTCCATTTTATTCTGTCTCCATCTTGTTTATGTGTTGTCCCTCCTCTCCTCACTTCAACTTCAGTCGTATCTTATTACATTGTGAGCTCCTTGAAGACAAGGATTCTGCCTTTCTTTGTATCCCCAGCACTTGGTATGGAGCCTGGAAAATAGTAGGCACTTTACAATGACTATTGATTTGACTTGACTTTCATTAAACAATTTGAAATCTACTTTTCCAAAATCTGAGGTTCACATCAGACTATACACAGCTTTCCTCTCCTTATCTATCAAGAAATATAATATTGCACAGTTATTTATTCAGAAGTTTCCCATTATTTCTACACCAGCAATTTTGACTCTTATTGCAAAGAAAAATTGATGATTGCCAGCATGAAATTTTTTTTCTTAAGGATCATTTTAGTAGCATGGCAACTTCATTTATCTAATTCATTGCCATAATAATCAACTAAGAAGCACCTCCCACTATAATATTAATGCTGTATCCTACAGAATACATTAGGCACACTCCTGAGCTTGAAGCTCTAGGTACACCGAGAGCAGGTTTTAATAGTACTCTGTTCCCCAAGGATTACATTTCTATATTGTCTGCTCACTAGGAGCAGAGATTCTGTTGAGCCAGGAAAGTTGTTATTTATTCTGTATACCCAGTGGAATATGGTTCATGTGGCTCCCTGATGGTATTGACCTTAGAAGGAATAATGACAGCCTGATGTACCAGTGACATAGGATGAATACTGTCCCACAGACATCACTATGTTTCTTGAGGGTAATGGACTGAATAGCGGTCCCATTCAAAGTACATTAAAATATCCTCTACTCAAAATCCTAGCTATAGGCTTCCTCTAATCTTTTTTTTTTATCAAACCAACCAGAAAATGCACTTGTTCACAGCAAAAAAAATATGCTTAATTAAATACATAGTAAAAATGCATGACAACAAAATCTCTCCCACCCACTTTCCTAAACACACAGGGACAGACTCTCCACGGATTTATATAACAACAATGGAGAACACATGGCCAGGAAATACATTATAAGAGAGGGTGACATACAGAAGTAAGTCAGCTCACCATCATTTATGTCTTTATGATACATCAGGTTTCCCTCAAAGACAGGACTCTGAGTTAGTTCACCAAGTTCTAAGTTGTTGGGTTGAGTTGAGCATCCTTGCTGAGTTGTTTTCTCCTTTGCACTGTCCTTTGCTAATGCTCAATAGCTGGGCTATTTGATGCTGTTTGTGCTGTTCTCTGTGTCAACTACTGGTCTTCCACTCAATTTCAATAGTGGATGGATGGATGCATGGATGGACTGACAGACAAATAGACAGATTAATAAATAGATATTTTCTCTAATCCCATAAGAGAGGAATCTCAGATCTTTTAAAATGTAGTCTCAAGAACTAAGTTGTTTAGTGATTTTATTAATGTCTCACTCTTTACAATCCCACTTGGGGTTTTCTTGGCAAAGATATTGGAATGCTTTGCCATTTCCTTCTCTAACTCATTTTACATATGAAGAAACTGAGGCAAACAGGATTAAGTAATTTGCCCAGGGTCACACAGTAAATTTCTGAGTACAGATTTGCTGACTCTTGGTGATGAGCACAGCATTATATCCACTGCACCATCTAGCTGCCTTGAGCTTCACCTAGCTCCTTAACATGTAAAAATCCTTTCAACTATTAGTGCTCTATGCAAATCACCTCAAGAAAAGTACTTAAAGGTCCAGGTGAAGCCCAGCTTCCTAATCAACAACGAGGTCAATGGCCTCCCTAAGTTTAAGACCTAAACATTCTGAGGCTCTACCCCAAATCCCCCCCATTCCTTATACTTCCAGGTGAAAGTGTAGGATGGGGAGAGTGGAAGAATGGGGAGACCAACCAGTATCACATGGTAAATGCAGTTCTATTAATTGACCAAAAACCTGCGAGAGGTCTATGCTTCCAATTTACCACTTTGCACAGCTAATATTTATTAACTTTCATCTGAATCCTCATTCCACAATTTTCCCATGACTTCTCCATTTCGATTCTATCTCTCACCTTTCCACCTCTTTTGAAAGTAATTTCACACTTCTAATGTTTGGTACTTTCAATTTAAAGAGAAGGGGTGAAATAGTCAGAGGAGATGATGGTGAAGAGAGATGGGAACAATTCTATTTTCTTTCTTCTTGTCATTGACTTACAAATCTTTTGTGCTGCTTGCCAAGCAAGTGAGATGTGACTCATTGATTTTTGTAATTTCTGCTGTAAGCCAGGGATGACTGGACTTATTGACAAGAGTGATTCAAGAGCTGCCCATAACACAACCAGGTTGTAGGTAACCTGCAGATCTCCAGTACCAGTTGAATCCCATTTCCAAATGTAATTAGTTTCTTAGTTCAATTTAAAAGTGGAGTTTTGAAAGCTAAACTGTGCATATAAACAAATATCTGTTTAGCTAAAGAATGCAAGGAAATCCAAATATTTTTTCACTCCAACATCTTACTTGCTCTCTTCTATATAGCCTTTGGGTAACTCTCAAATTGCAACTGTTTTGAGTTAGTTTTCTATTTCTCTAACGCTAAAGTATCAATAAAATTTTACATGTTGAATAATGAATAAGCAATGTTATTCCCCAGGCATGTGTGGGATCCGAGCAAGAGCTGGTGCTCAATCCTACAGTCTTGCTTTGAATCAAAAGCTTCCCAACAGGGTGATGCTAAAATATTTACTGTTTGAAGGGGAAGTTGCCTGGATAGTCCCTGAAATATTATTGTTTAGATTTAGCAATGATTCCTCTTCCTGGAGCATAGGTCTAAATGATCACCTTGTAGTTGGGGATTTTTAAAAATTATACTATAAATGCTAGTCTGTTTAAATGAAAGACATTCCAATCTGCTTCCATGTGAAGAGCAAAGTAAAAATTCAGATAAAGAGTTCAGGGTCCAGGTCATATTTTGAGTTACTAGAGATAAGTGCCATAACAAGGCTATTTTGAAGAACACTTTTTTTCTAAACCTTAGTACACTGTAGGAGACATGGAATTTAGAACCACAAAGGGTTTTAGAAGTTGCCCAGTCTAATCACTTTACACATGGGGAAACTGAGGCACAAAATAGTTTAAGTGATCCACCTGAAGTGACATGAGTTATTGTTTCAGAACTAGGATTTGAACTCAATTTGCCTGCCTTGTATGCATATGTAAGTTATTATTATCATCATCAGAGTGTTCTGATCCAATATTATAAATTGAGTACAGAGGCTGTCTTAACTTTCCACCCTGAAAACAGACATAGTAAATATATTTAGGATTATTACTTTTATTTCCAGCATAATAAAACCAGCATAGACTTAACTTTCTACCTTCAAGAGATATCAGATAAGTATGAGACAACATGTAAAACCCCAAGTAAAGAAATGGTAGACCAGGCCTACTCAGGTGAGGTCTTCTTTAAACCAAAAATTATATGCAAGTGAAGCATTAAAGTGATGCAGGAGTATTCTACAAAGATGTTTTCTACTTGAGAAATCCTATCCCCTTTATCTCAAATAATTAGCCAAGATATTTGTAGAAAAGGGAATCAGATTCTGAAAATCAGATTGAATCCTGATAAACACTTGCCAAGAAAAGAATTCATCATCAATGGAATTCATAATAAGTGCCTACTCTATGCAACCCTCCAAGATTCTTCTCAGATCCTTCACTGTGATATTCCAGTATCACTGGCTTTTACTAGAGCTATCCAAGCAGAATTCAAGATTGATCTATCAAATTCTATTGTTCTCAGAGGGATTCAAACCTGATCCTGGCAATAGACCGAATCTGCTACACCAGAACCAAATTAACTAGTGATGTAGAATAATTACCAGTAGTTTGGGGAGAAGAAGGTGCCAAATATTACATTGCCTTCAGACTGTCTACAACACTGATAACTTTTGACATTTGAAATGGGAGGTATTCATCTAATGACCAATGAATTGATGTATTATTGAAAGAACTGAATCACATCAATATTTTCATTTTCATATTCACCAAAATCAGAATATAAGAGGTAGTTATAATTAAATGGATTGATATGTTCCAACTCATACATACAAAAATATTTATAGCAGCTCTATTTATGGAGGCAAAGTAATACAAATTAAGCCAAAAATATGAACAAGTTATGGGATATGAACATAATGGAATATAATTGCACGTAAAAAATGGTGAAAAAAACACTTTCAAAGAAATCTCATAGAACTCAATGAACTAAATCAAAAGAAGAATTTATAGAATGATAACATTGTTAATACAAGAAATCTTAAAAGGCTTAAGAACTCTGAACAATCCAATGATCAACCATGATTTCAAAGGACCAAAAATGAAAAATGCCAATAAGATTATGATAAATTGAAGATGCTGAATGAAACATATCTATTTTTGACATGGCTAATATGTTTTGTTTGACGTAGTATATATGTTACAAGAGATCTGGGATTTTTTCCAAGTTGTAGACAAAGGACATAGAAAAAGAAAAATATAAATATTTGTGAATTGAAAAAAAAATGAAAATTTTAAATTAATGAAAAGGTGAAAGAATAAGGTCAAAAGGACATATTCTATGAAACAAGATTCCATAAAGGATGAATAAAAACCACTCAGCTACAGAAAACCTTCCCAGAAGCAATCAGGAGATGCCCCATTGAAAATGTACTCAGTGTAAAATTGGATATTGGAATTGTAAAATTACTGTGAAGGTGCTATGGGAGATGTGAGAAATGTGGGTCAACCTGAAAGTTGAATAAAGCAGAAACTGAAATTTGAGGATTTTTTTTTGTGTCCCCACTTTCATCAAAGAAAGTGGATTTTCTGATTTTAGACACCAGTGAAAGTTAGACACAAAATTCTCCAAAGAGAAAAAGGAGATTCATCATGCTCATAAATGATAATAGAATAGACAAATCATTAGATTCTTTTGATATTCAGTATGATACAATATAAATCATTTTGGATTTGAACCCAGAGAACATGGTTCCATTGATGGTTCTGTCCCTTAATAACTAACTTCTCTGACCCTCAATTACCTCACCTGTAAAGCTAGAGAGAAAGGGGGTGAATTTGAATAGAATTAGTCACAAAGGTTCTTTTCAGGTCTAAATTTGTATTGAATATGTATTTCACAAGATAACTTTTGCTTTGTGATTTGATTACTTGAGTGGATCTTTCCTCTGAGTAGCAAGTGCCACACATTGTTCCCACTTATTAGATTAGGTATACTTTTAATGGAAGTATTCTTTCCATTCTATATTTACTTATAAATACAGAATATTTTCCTGTAAGGAGAAGTCAATGTTCTTTTTTGTAAGGAAGGGCAACTTAAACTCATACATACCACTGAGACTTGGAGAGATGAAACCTATCACTGAAATATGTATTAGGAAAACTATTAGTATAATTGACCATATTAATAATCAAATTAATAAAAACCATATGATCATCTCAATAGATGCAGAAAAAGCATCTGATAACATCCAACATCCATTCCTACTAAAAACGCTTGAGAGTATAGGAATAAATGGACTATTCCTTAGAATAGTCAGGAGCATATATTTAAGACCGTCAGTAAGCATAATATGTAATGGAAATAAACTGGAACCTTTCCCAGTAAGATCAGGAGTGAAACAAGGTTGTCCCCTATCACCATTACTATTCAATATTGTATTAGAAATGCTAGCCTCGGCAGTAAGAGTTGAGAAAGAGTTTAAAGGAATAAGAGTAGGTAATGAGGAAATTAAACTGTCAATCTTTGCAGATGATGTGATGGTATACTTAGAAAATCCCAGAGATTCTAATAAAAAGTTATTAGAAATAATTCACAACTTTAGCAAAGTTGCTGGGTACAAAATAAATCCACATAAATCCTCAGCATTTTTATACATCACCAATAAATTGCAACAGCAAGAAATACAAAGAGAAATTCCATTCCAAACAAATGTCGAGAGCATAAAATATTTGGGAATCCATCTGCCAAAGAAAAGTCAGGAATTATATGAACAAAATTACAAGGTACTTGCCACAAAAATAAAATCAGATTTAAATAATTGGAAAGACATCCAGTGCTCTTGGATAGGCCGAGCGAATATAATAAAGATGACAATACTCCCCAAACTAATCTATTTATTTAGTGCTATACCAATCAGACTCCCAAGAAACTATTTTAGTGACCTAGAAAAAATAACAACAAAGTTCATATGGGAGAATAAAAGGTCAAGAATTTCAAGGGAATTAATGAAAAAAAAGTTAGATGAAAGTGGTCTAGGTATATCTGATCTAAAGCTATATTATATAGCAGCAGTCACCAAAACCATTTGGTATTGGCTAAGAAATAGACCGGTCGATTAGTGGAACAGATTAGATACAAAGGACAAAAAAGGGTACAACTATAGCAATCTAGTGTTTGATAAACCCAAAGATACTAACATTAGGGATAAAAATTCATTATTTGAAAAAACTGTTGGGAAAACTGGAAATTAGTATGCCAGAAATTAGATAAGGACCCACACTTAACACCATATACCAAGATAAGATCAAAATGGGTCCATGACTTAGGCATAAAGAATGAGATAATAAATAGATTAGAGGAACAGAGAATAGTCTACCTCTCAGACCTGTGGAGGAGGAAGGAATTTATGACTAGAGGAGAACTAGAGATCATTATTGATCACAAAATAGAAGATTTTGATTACATCAAACTAAAAATTTTCTGTACAAACAATACTAATGCAAACAAGATTAGAAGGGAAGTAACAAACTGGGAAAATATTTTTACAGGAAATTTTAAAGGTTCTGATAAAGGTCTCATTTCCAAAATATATAGAGAATTGATCCTAATTTATAAGAAATCAAACCATTCTCTAATTGATAAATGGTCAAAGGATCTGAACAGACAATTCTCAGATAATGAAATTGAAACTATATCCATTCATATGAAAGAGTGTTCCAAATCACTACTGATCAGAGAAATGCGAATTACGACAACTCTGACATACCACTACACACCTGTCAGATTGGCTAAGATTAGAGGAATGAATAATGATGAATGTTGGAGGGTATATGGGAAATTGGGACACTTATGTATTGTTGGTGGAGTTGTGAAAGAATCCAGCCATTCTGAAGAGCAATTTGGAACTATGCCCAAAAAGTTATCAAACTGTGCATACCCTTTGATCCAGTATTGCTGCTATTGGGCTTATATCCGAAATAAATACTAAAGAGGGGAAAGGGACCTGTGTGTGCCAAAATGTTTGTAGCAGCTCTTTTCCTAGTGGCTAAAAACTGGAAGATGAATGGATGTCCATCAATTGGAGAATGGTTGGGTAAATTATGGTATATGAAGGTTATGGAATATTATTGCTCTGTAAGAAATGACCAGCAGGATGAATTCAGAAAGGCTTGGCTAGACTTGCATGAACTGATGATGAGTGAAATGAGCAGAACCAGAAGATCACTGTACACTTCAACAACAATACTGTATGAAGATGTATTCTGATGGAAGTGGATATCTTCAACATAAAGAAGATATAACTCACTTCCAGCTGATCAATGATGGAAACAACTACATCCAGAGAAGGAACATTGGGAATTGAATGTAAAATATTAGCACTACTGTCTATCTACCCAGGTTACTTATACCTTTAGAATCCAATACTTAACGTGCAACAAGAAAATTGGATTTACACACATATATTGTATCTAGGTTATACTGTAACACATGTAAAATGTGTGGGATTGCTTGTCATCTAGGGGAGGGAGTAGAGGGAGGGAGGGGAAAATTTGGAAAAATGAATACAAGGCATAGTGCTATAAAAAATTACTCATGCTTATATACTGACAAAAAATTATAAATATAAAATTAATTAAAAAATATGTGAGAGCCTTTTTTAAAAGAAACATCACTTGCAAAGTTGGAGGGAAGGACTGACAGTAACACAATTGCATATTCATGAATTAATGATTGGATGAGAAAGTATTTATTAAGTAGTTACTATCACTGGGAAAATCACTGAGATACAAATAGAAAAAAAGGAGATTGTTCTTTCATGATGGAGATTATTGTGGTAAAAGTCACATCGAGGAGAAAGAAAGCAGAAGTGACTGGAATATATTATAGTCCACCTTGATAGAAAATTGTGATGTCTTGAGAAGTTTAGGGAACAAATCACAAGCGTAAAATAGAGGCATGATATAATATTGATGGGAAACCCATTTATCCAAATATGTTCTGGAGTTCTTTTTCTTTCAAAGCCAGAAAAGCGAATTGCTTCCTGATTTGCCTTAGTAATAATTTCATCCTTTCAAAGATAGAGAAAATAATAAGGGGAATGTCTATTATGGATCTTATTGCATCAAAAGTGTTGACAACCTCGAAGAAAGATGAAAAATCTCTTCCAGGGCATGTGACAGAGAAAATCTCAGCATTGTCTGATATGCATTCTACATTTTGATGAGTTATTAATGGGTTGATGTCAACATAGCAGATCTTCTGTGCAGTACCCTGGGGATCTATGTGTGAACTTATGTTGTTTAACATTTTTCTTAATGACTTGGATAAGAGTATAGATGTTATGTTCATAAAATTTACAGGTGACATGAAGCTAAGAGGGATAGTTAATACAATGAATAACAAATTTTGAAGGGCTGGAATACTATGCTAAATCCAATGAGATGAAATTTAATTGGGGATTTAATCTTGAATGGGGAGCAAAAAAATCAACTTCACAAATGTAAGATGAAAAAAGCATGGGTGGATAACAGTTCATCTAAAAAAGTCTAAGAGCTTTCACAAACCACAAGCCCTACATGTCAGTAGTGAGATGTGGTTGCCAAAAAGGTTAAAATGATGTTGAACTGCATTAAGAGAGATAATGTTGTTGTTAATGTTCAGTCATATGTGACTTTTTATGACTCCATTTGGGTTTTTGTTTTTTTTTTGACAAAGGTGCTGGTTTACCATTTTCTTCTCCAGCTCATTTTATAGATGAGGAAACAAAGTTAAGTGACTTGTCCAAGGTCACACAACTAGTAATTATCTAAGCCCAAATTTGAACCCATGTTTTCTTGACTCCAGGCTCAATGCTTTGTCTACTATGTCACTTCACATTGTTTTTTGTCCTTCATTTTTAAAGATCATTGACATGACTGGGAATGTCTCAACTTGTGCATGAATTAGATTTAAATGAGGTAGAATTACCCAAAGTTCTCAGTAGCACTTTTCTGTTTCTTCCATAGTAATTGAAATCCAATGGCAAGACAAAAGTCAAGATGACTGGCTATGGACTGGCTATGGAATTGTCATAGGACAATCTTGGAATCATCAATGCTTGATCAAATTCTAAGCCTTTTACCATGACTTCTTCAGTTGTTGGAACAAATTGTTCTTGTATGCCCATTCTACCAGGGGAAACCTTCACATCATTGCAGGTAGACAAGGTTTAAGGTTTAAGGTTTAAGACTTGTCAGTTACCCTCAAGATGGTTTAGCTCATCAGCTGAGATGGTTTCCTGGAGTATGGCTACTGTTTATGCTACAGCTTCTTGGAGCCATACATGATAATCAAATGCAAGGTACACCAAAAATGGATGAAAATGGATGAGCATCCCTGGAAGGAACTAAGCCACCCCTTATGCCAAGGAGACTAATCCTCCTGGAATATTCTATACACTCCACCTTATAGAAATATGGAAATGATAATACTCCCACTATACTCTGTTGTAAAGGGCTAGAACTGAGCAATGAACTTGAATAATGAAGCACATGAGACTAATTGCCAATTGGACAGTTCCCTATTAACTTGTTTGAAAGTTGACCCTCCCCAGCTGTTCTGTGCTGACTTGATTGGTGGGACAAAGAGGGGGAGTGACGTGTGTGGGAGGAGTAGGAGGAGGAAGAGGAAGTGAGACGCAGCTGACTCAGTCTCTCCTGGCGTTTGAGGGAGGAAAGTGTGTGTGAGGTAGCTAGGCCTAACCCCCTGAACTTGACTGTAAAAGATCAAGAATAAAGACTTTTAGTGATCCTGACTCCAGCTGATTTCTGGAAAGACAGTGTTCCAGCACTCTGTTCTTATTAGACTACATCTAGAGTATTTTGTTAAGTTCTAGAGCCTATAGTTTGAGAAGAAATTTGAGAATGGGGAGACTGTCCAGAGTAGGGCAGCCAAAATGGTGAAGGGCTTTGAGTTCTTGACATATGAATATCATTTGAAAGAACTATATAAACCAGAAGTAAAATACGCAGAGAGTATATAAATATCTAAAGGACTATCATGTGGAGAAGGATTATAAATTTTCTCTTTAGTCTAAGACATCAAAACCAAAATAGACTTTGATGTCAGAAAAAAACTTTCTAATAATTAGAACTATCCAAAAGCAGTACAGGTCTCCTGAAGATATGGTTATTCCTTCTTAGTGGTCTTTAAGTATACAGATTCTGGATCAATATTTTCTGGATAAGTTGTAATTAAAATCCTTTTATGTATAGATTAGTCTAGATGACTTAATCAGCATCACATAGCTGGTATAAGAGTTTATTCACTTCATATTTATCACATATGTATGTATACACATATTTATGATCTTATCTCATCTATTTGAATGTAAGCTCTTTGAGAAAACAGAGATTGTTTAATTTACTATATTTGTATCTTCAGCACCAAGGACAGTGACTGCAATCTGGAAGGTACTTAATAAATATTAATTGATTGATGGATTGATGGATATCAGAAGTAGAGTTGAAGCAATATTTTTTCTGAATTCTACAACCAGTTCTCTCTCTGTGGCTTATGGCTAGTCATTACTGCCTCATGCCTTGCTCAGAATAAGAATAAATACTTGAGGAAATGAAATAAAGCAAAGTAATTCAAAGTGAATGTCTGTTGTCTTTATATTGTTTTCATATTGTTTTTTTAAATAGATCTTTAAAGGCTTTGGATGAAAAATTCAATCCCCTCTCTCTTCTAACATTTCTAAACTGTTCTCTAGACAATAGGCATAGATACTCTATTCTCTACCAGGATTCACTAATATCAAAATCAGACTCAAAGACTTTTTGGCTTTATGGAACATCCCAGAGCTTGCACTCCATTGGAATAGCTTTAAAGGACTGAAGATTATATCCATATCCCAATGAGATGAGTCATCAAAGTGGGCTTGAATGGACTCGTTATTATCAGCTTCTTTCTTATCTTAATTATCAATCTTCTGTATGGATTTTCCTGGCTTGTCTTATTGCTGTCATAGTAATCACTGATGAAATCACAAAGTGTCACAGAGTACAAAATGTATGCCAGTTAAACAGGACTCAGAACCAAAAAAATACTCCTACACAATACTCCTCTCCATTGCTATTACATTGTGTTCTTTTTTCTTTCCAAACTCTTCTCAAGACTCATCTTCTCTAGAAACTTTGTAAGATGTTAGCAAAAAAGGATGTCAGAAAAATATCTTTGACCAAAAAAACCACTTGATATCCTAGAATCTTGTGTTTGATTCTGGGCATCACAATTCCTGAAAGAGTGATGGAATTTAGAGACAAATTATTAGAGTAAAGATAATAAAGATAATAACTAACATAATACCTAGTATGTGTCAGGTACTTTATAAAAATTATCTTATTTGATCCTCATAATAACCCTGATATATAGGTACTATGATTATTCCCATTTTACAGCTGAGGAAATTGAGGAAAAATTCATTAAGTAACTTTCACATAGTCACATAGGTATTAAACATCTGAGATGGGATTTGAATTCATGATGAAATCATCTTGACTCTATGCTCAGCACTTTTATCCACTATATCACCAATCTGTTTCTAAGGGAAGGTCAATCTGAAAGGATCAAAAGTTGAGAACTTAAAGCAAGGATTCTTAATCTTGGATCTATGAATTTGCTTTCTCAATATTTTGATAATTGTATTTCAATATTATTGGTTGTTTATAATTCTATGTTTTTCATGATTTAAACATTATTCTGAGGCATCCATAAACTGAACAAGCCTGATGAAAGAGTCTAAAAATAATCAGGATGACAAGGAGATAAGATATCAGCTAGTCATTTTACAAAAGAGAAGACTGAGGCCTCTTAAAAGAAATTAAATTACTTGCCTAAGGTCACACAGGTAACAAATTACGGGCCTAACATTACAGGCTAGATTTTGAACTCATCTCCTATTCTCCTAATTCAATCTTCTTCCCAGTCCTTTATATGATCCAATTCTATAAAAGTATGAATGAGTTCATGAAGAAAGGTGTAGTCCCCAAATCTTGGTAGATTAGACTAAAAAGTATTTCTTTGGAGTTGGAGAAAAAGTAAACCAAGGGCTTATGAAAGGAAACTCCTAAGTAGAGAATGCAACAAATTAGTGAAACTCATTAACACCAAGATCTGGCTTAGACTTAAAATATAAATAGCTTCAAGGGAAGTCTTCAGAGCATTTCTAAACTACAGAGCCATAATAGATTATTAAGGAAAACCTGGTTGATTAAGGACACACTGCTAACCTTTGAGTCTGAGAAACATTGACATTACATAACCTGCTCCAAGTGATAAGCCAGTTATAGAGGTAGCAATAATCCACATTTCTAACTTCTCAATTTGATATTCTTCTCACTATAAGACCACCATGTACCTTGATTTGTTTCCCTTACTTTCTGCAAGCCTCAGATCAAATTCCACTTTTTACAAAAAGTTTTTCTCTGTCATTCCTATCTACTAGTGCATTTTCCCTTTCAAATTATCTTCCATATACTCTATATTTATCTTTTGGCTAACCTATTTATTTCCATGTTGTCTTCTCCATTTGAATGTTCTTCCTTAATGGCAAAAACTTTCCCCCCTTTCTTTGTATGCCCAGCACTTAGTACAGTGCACAATATATAGTAAACACTTAAATGCTTCTTGGTTGATTGTCTCCCATGACTTCATGAGCTCCCAGAGAACAAAAAAGAGTCTTCTAGTTCCATTGTAAAATTACAAAGCTCATAATAGCTGAATCTGAGTAAAGTCAATAGTCTTCAAATCTGAGCTCCAAGCAACACTTTTATTCATATAATTCTGTTTCCTCTGAATCTAACTCAAGGGATTTAAACCATCCCCTATTAGAAGAAAGTACCCTTAATGTAATATAATAATTGACTTTTATAGAAATTTCAAAAGCTTAGAAAGCATTTTAAAGTGTTATCTATCTCATTTGATCCTCCCCTCTATGCTTTAGAGAGATGATACAGGTATTATTTTCTCCATTTGTACAGATGAAGATGATGAAATACATCTTAAAGGCCATTCCTGAAGGTCACTCCTTATTCCTCATGACATTGATGCAATGCTGACTGCAAACCTATATTCTGGAATATCAGAATGTCAAGGAAGGCTCCCATTCCTTTCTACCTTGAAGGCATCAAGATTTCATTTGTTGAAAGCCCCAAATCTGGAATATCATGATGCTGAACCTTTCAAACTAACAGGATCATAAACTATACTCCCCTCACTAATCTTCATGAGCACAGGAGTCACTGACCTTCCTCAAGAGCAGAGGCAGAAAGCTGAAACTGATAGATCTTTTTAATTCCTCTGCACTCAATCAAAGAGCTTCCTCTTCAGAAGTGGTTAAGTGGACTGGAACCATTTATAGAAGGCTCACTCATGCTCCACAATCCTTTAAAGTTATTTCCATTCTAAACAATTATAACTTTTCCAAAGCAGAAAACAAGCTCCTCAGTGACTCTATGCAAAGAGATACTAATAAAGGCATTCTGAAATGTGTCAAGTTCTTATTACAAAACAAAAACAACAAGAGAACATCTATGTACTAATAATGAACTTTTACAAAAGACAAAGTAATTAATTTTAGTATTCATTGGATATTATGTACACTGTGTTGAAAGAATAGGAGTAAAACTACCAGCACATTTATATAAGATGTTAAGTTTGCTGACATTTTCTTCCCACAATCTTTGGATTTACTGATGAAAATATTACAGAGAAAATTAATCTGAATGAATAGGGGAAATATATTGCATTTCAAAGTGGATTACATGTATTCCCTATTAGGCAGAATTTACAGAAGAGAAAATTTCAGAGGAATACAGATTTAGAAGTAGAGGGAAACTTGTGGATCATCAATTCCTACTTTTTCATTTCATAGGGAAGCAGCATGGCACAATAGAACAAACTGTAATCAGAGATCTGGGTGTGACCGTAGAGCTTATTCAGAGATCAAAGACAACAGAATCATCCCCTGCATCCCTAGCCATTGTTAGTTTTCTTAACTTTTACTTTGCCACTAGACTTCAAGAGGGAGGCTATAAGAAAGGATAAACAAGGTGATTTCAGAAAAACCTGGAAAGAGTTATATGAACTCATAGAAAATGAAGTGAATATAACAGAAAGAATTTTGTACACAGTAACAGAGTATAGTTAAGTTAATTATAGTTAAAATTGATAAGATGATCAGTTGTGAAAGGCTTAGTTTTACTATGATTATCAAGACAATGATCCAAAATGATTCCAAAGAATCTATGATGAAAAATGCTACCCACCTCCAGAGGACTAATGAACTCTGAATGCAGATCGAAGCATGCTTTTTTGTTTAACTTTCTTTTCTTGATAGTTTTTTGTTTGTTTTTCTTTTACAACATAGCTACTTTGGAAATATGCTCTACAAGCCTTCACATGAATAATCAAAAATTAAATTTCTTGCCTTCTCAAAAAGAGGAAGAGGCAAGAATTAGGGAGAGAATTTGGAGTTTAAAACTTTTTAAAATGACAATTAAAATTTACATGTAATTGGGAAATATTTAATGAAATAAAAATAATTTTTAAAAGAACCTAAAAAAAGAAGCCAAATATATTTCATTTGGTTTTCACAACAATCCTTGAATGTGGGTGCTATTATTACTCCCATTTTTCAGATGAGGAAACTAAAACAGACAGAGATTAAGTGTCAGGATCATATAGTTCATAAGTCTCTAAAGTAACATTTTAATTTGAAGGACCTCTAGACTTCAGGTCCAAGCACATATGAAGTAAATATAAAAGTATTTAGGAGAAAAGCACTTACACTTGAGAAAATTAATATGGGTCTTTTTGTATCTAAACTGAAATTTGAAGAAATGTAGGAATTACAAGACATGAGAAGGGAAAGAATCTAAGGCATAAGGGATGGCTCTAAAGGTATATAAGTAGGAGATGGAATGTCATCTCTGGGGGTCATCAAATGGGCCAATTTAGATGACATAAAGAGAGATCATGAGGGAGATAATACTCAAATACTCAAATGGATTTGTGATATCACCCATGTTCTATTCAAAACCCAACTAGTCCACAAGGAACCTCCTTGAGGAGAAAAGCTCATTTAAGGGCAAGAACTGTCTTTCTTTTTGCTTATATTTCTATTCCCAATGTTTAGCACAATAGTCAAACATTAATTAACAGAGATTAATAAATGTTTTATCTATTTATCTATCTAGATGACTTGCCTAAGACCACATGCACTATAAATGGCAGAGGTGGAATATGAACTCAGTTCTATTTCAAACCCAGGTTCACCATTTTGAGTTACTACTCTTTAAATAAGATTGAAATTATTATAATTGTATAATGCAACACATTACTAGTAATAATATCAGTGCACAAAAGCTTGATTTCCTATTTCTTTCCATGGGAGGGACTTTCTTTTTGCAGTGCAGATGTTCTAAATGACCCAGTCAATATATTTCTATCCATGAAAAGCCTAGTCCGTTTGCATGGAAGATATCCCCCAAAACCTAGATGAATATCAAAATGTGTTTCCTTTAATCTGTTTTAGAGAGAAATCCTCCAGAATCTGCCAATCATTTAATACACTTTTTTTATTAAAAGCTTACTATCTTCTTTGTCCCTTTCCCCTGTAAAACAACTAAAACTAAGTTTTCTTACCAGACTCAAGTGACTCTGAGCTTTTACATTTTTACATCATTTTTGCAAGAGAATGCCATGCTTTTTGTACTTGTACTCCACTGCTTGCTCTTGTTTCCATCTTGTGTGTATGTCTTTCTAAAATCTAACTTTACTGAGAAGTTTCCTGAGAATGCACTCAGTTCCCTTTAAACATTCCTCTTTTCTACTTCATTGAAGTTATATTTTTCTTT